>NW_028274812.1:112459834-112770334 GCF_037043125.1 Eumetopias jubatus
TCCTGGACAGAGTACCACCTTGCCTTCAACCAGTTGCCCAGTCCCAGCCTTGGAAACAAATACTGGTTTACCCCTAATGAGGACAGTCTATCTCCCTAACTCTAAATTTACCTTCCACCAGTAGCATCTTTAAAACTCAGAGCATAGTGTTTCCCTGTTCAGAAACCTTCAGAGCCTCCTTCAGAAGAAAGTTCACATTTAATACAGGGAGTTCAGATAAGGTCCTGCTGCAGTCTGACTCCCTAGTCCTCCATCCCCTCCTTGTCTCCTGCTGTGCATGAGTGCTCCATTACATAAGGGGAACATAACCCTCCCCAAAACTACCACGTACTTTCTTTTCTTTTTTTTAAAGATTTTATTTATTTATTTGACAAAGAGACACAGTGAGAAAGGGAACACAAGCAGGGGGAGTGGGAGAGAGAAAAGCAGGCCTCCCACTGAGCAGGGACCCCAATGCGGGGCTCGATCCCAGGACCCTGGGATCATGACCTAAGCCAAAGGCAGGCGCTTAACGACTGAGCCATCCAGGTGCCCCACTACCATGTACTTTCTTGACCACAGGCCAAGTTAATCCCTATGCCCGGATTTTACCATGAAGGCTTCAAGATGTCAGCTCAATCATCATCACTTTCGATGTGTTCTAGACCATCTGCTCTCCAAATAAATCTCAGCCTCACTAGGTCCTAAAAAGGGGTGGGCATTGTGGCTTTCAAATACAGTGAATTTCCCTCCCCATTGCACAATTATATATTCTCATCTTTGTAGATTTAGAAAAGTCAATTTGTACTGAAACGAATTACCCATAACCACAAAGGGCTTTAGCACACTTTTAGGTTCACAGCCTTCCCTGGTAGGAATCCAAAATCACACACACCTGGCCTGATATCTGTTTTCCTGTTCTCTCAGGGATTCTCACCCAGGCAAATCCTGTTCTGGTTCTACAACCTGGCCTGGGCGTCTCATATTCCTACAACCAACTACCGCACACAAAAAATTAATAACCCAGCTCTTTCTCCAAAACACACAGTTCTCAGGAGTTTAAAACTGAGGTAAGAGTTTTAATAGAAGTCTCAGGAGAAACAGAATGGAGAAACTGAGGATAGGACAAGAGAAAGGAAATAAAATATTTAAGAATATGTCTTTAAATTGAAAGAGCCAATCAAGTATTAAGCAAGAAAAAATTCTAAAAATACACCTAGGTGTGTGCTAGTGACGTTTCTGTATCTCAAGGATAAAGAGGGTTTCAAAAGCTTTCAGGGATAAAATATATATATATATATATATATATATATATATTACAAAGGAACAAGAATAAAAGAAGATATAAGATCTCGTCAGCAATTCTGGATGCTAAAGGACAATGGAGCTCAATGCCCTCAAAAATGAGAAAGAAAATGGCTGGATATAGATTTCTAGGTGAAAATACCAAATCAAATGTGAGGAAAAACAGAGTGCAAGTCCAGGCCCTGCGAGAAACATGCCAAAATGGTATTGCCAGTGTAAGAAATGTTATTAGGACAAACACCTGTAAGAGACCAGAGAGCCTGAGAGGGTGGGTGAGCTGACAGACCATGAGACTAATCTGACTCCAGATATAGGAGAGTGAGAAGGAAGAAAGGGTAGATGGAGTATCTTAGACTGCAGTGCAATTTTGGAAGACTTCAAGAGCTTTCAGGAAGTTCTGAAGTCCAAGCAGAGTTCCTGATCTCCCTGCTCATCTTAGGCTGGACACAGCCTCTGAGAAGATGCACTGGACACAGCCTCTGAGAAGATGCACCACGAAATTGCTGATGGATCTCAGAGGCAGTGGCTAGGGACTCAGTACCCCTCTTTGCAATCAGAAATCCAAGAATGTACTTTACAGAAAAGAATCCAAAAAAGATGAAGTAAAAATGAGAAATAGTAGGAGCTAACTATATCCCAGAACTGGCAAAAGAAGCTAAATAATTATGAAAAGGAAGCCCATGTAACCTCAGAGCCTGGCCCAGGATCCTTTAAGTGACATAGATGGTAAAGCATTGTACTTCCCTTTTATTAAGGGTTTAATTATACCACTTCATATTCTGCTACAAATAAAAGCTAAAGGATCATAATCATATAAATAAATCAATTTCTGAAAACTGAAACCCAGTCAGTAGAAAGAACACAGAAAGAATAATTTTATTTATTTTTTAAAGATTTTATTTATTTATTTATCTGAGAGAGAGAATGAGAGAGAGAGAGCATGAGAGGGGGGAGGGTCAGAGGGAGAAGCAGACCCCCCCCACTGAGCAGGGAGCCCGATGCGGACTTGATCCCGGGACTCCAGGATGATGACCTGAGCTGAAGGCAGTCGCATAACCAATTGAGCCACCCAGGCGCCCAGAAAGAATAATTTTAAAGGACAGAAAAAAATGTGAACCTTGACAAAGTGAAAAGGATAGCATAGCAAGTCAGGAGGGGGGGAAGGGGAGAAGGGAGTCAGAAAGAAGTATAAGCTTATTCATTTTCTCACCTTTCATAACATAGGTATGTCTACATGTGTGCAGTCAGCACTACTTTAGTACTTAAGATGGTATACATATAACTATCAGAGGTAATCTCAGAAGTTTAAGTGGTTCTCCTTGGGAAATAAGATGAAGGAGGGAGATTTTAATTTGTTTTATGCTACTCTACATTGCTTGGGCAATGCACGTGAATTAATTTTTATTATTTTAAGATTTTAAGTATTTAAAGGGGCCCTCCTAGATATTAAGAAAAAAAACCTCTTATTTGAGAAAAAGTTTTAGAACCTTTAGTTATGCACACATGAAACCCATCTAACATTCTTAGGTTAAGGGTGACTTCAATTTTTTTTTTTTTTTTAAGTGCAAACATTTTAAGCTGAGTCAGATAGAGATGGTAATTGGTCTGTTTAGTATTTCTGGTTGGGTTTAACTTTTGCTAGACTAGGTCCTTAGTTCATTCATAAACATCTGTTTAAAGTACACCATCTGCCTCTGAATTATTTGTTCTTAAAAGATTTGCTTATGATTTCCTGTAGATAACTCCTAGAATATGCACACAGAAAGTAGCCTAAAGGATCAGAAGGCATATCTTTATCTCATGCAGGTAGCACCTTAAAATAATCACAGGTGAAAGCCAAAGTTCATCCCTGGACTGAGGTCCCAAGTCCAATATTGTTCAAAATTTAAAAAAAAATGAGAACATTACAGGAGGAGTGTCTAATATTCTAATATTTTGTCTAAAGGATAGAAACATGACCAAACTATGTGGAGTGGATATTGCTGTCGGTTATTTTAGGACTTAAAAGATGGAGGGGCATAGGGCGGGAAAGTGTCCTCTTTCTGTTTAATAGATCTCCTTACTTCCAATCCATGAACATAGTGTATATCTCTGTTTATTCAGATCTTCTTTGATTTTTTCTATCAGTTTTTAGTTTTCAGCATACAAGTCCTGCACATGGTTTGTTAGATTAATGACTATTTCACCTTTTAGAGCAATTGAAAATGGTATTTTTTAATTCTTGAGTTTACATGTTCATTGCTATTATATAGAAATACAGTTGCATTTTTGTTTCTTATATCCTGTTGCTATGACATTGCTAAACTCACTTATTCCAGGAGTTTTTGTTTTAGATTCCTTAGTAGTTTCTACACAGACCATCATGTCATCTACAAGTAGGAACAGTTTTATTTCTCTTCATATCTGTATGCATTCAATTTCCTTTTCTTTATTACATGGACTAGAACTATAAGCACTACGCTAAATAAGAATAGTGGGAAAGGACATTATTGCCTTGGTTCTAAGGAAAAAGCACTCAATCTTTCACCACTAAATATAATCTTATCTATAGGTTTTTTTTCATAGATGCTCTTCAGGTTGAGGAAGTTCCTTTTGTTTCCTATTTTTCTGAGAGTGTTTATTTTTTTAATTAAAAAAATTTTTATTATGTTCGGTTAGCCAACATATAATACATCATTAGTTTTTGATGGTAGAGTGTTTATTAATACAAAAACCGTAGCACTTGTCATATCCCTTCACCTTCCCCATTTATATAAATTGTCTTAAATATTTTTTCTACATATTTTGAGAACCCTATCAGACAATGTTGTAATTTTTACTTCAAACAATTTAGAAAACTCAAGAGAGGGAGAATGTATTAAATTTATTCATATTTTTTCCTCCTTCCTGATGTTCCAAGATTTCTTCTTTTATCATTTGTTTTCTGTTTAGAAAACTTCCTTTAGCCATTCTTTTGGGTAGATCTGTTGAAGACAAGAAATTTAGTTTTCCTTCATCTAAGGATGTCTTGATTTCCCCTCTACTCCTGAAAAATATTTTTGCTGGATATAGAATTTTCAGATGACAGTTTGGACAGTTTGGTGTTTCTTTTTTATTTTTATTTTTTTTCTAGACTTGAAAAATATTGTGCCACCTCCTTTTGGCCTCCATAGTTGTTGATGAGAACTTACCATTCAAATTGTTCCTCCCCTGTAAGTTAGTATCCTTTCTCTCTCAGTGCTTTCAAGGTTTGGTGTTTTGTTTTGTGTTTTTTTGATCTTTAGTTTTCAGAAGCTTGACTATATATGTCTTGGTGTAGATTTTTGTCCATTTGGGTTTGTCTGTTCAAAGTTTGCTCAACTTCTTGAATCTGTAGTTTTGTCTTTTGCCAAATTTGGGGAGATTTTAGCCAATATTTTTTCACATATATTTTTGGCCTCACCCTCTTCTCTCCTTTTGGGACACAAATTATATAAATGTTGGATATTTTTTTCAGACTTCCACAAGTCTGAGGCATTTTTCATTATTTTCAGTCTATTTCCTGCTGTTTAGTTTGCATAATTTTATTATTCTACCTTAAACATCACTATTTTTTCTTCTATCCCCTCCATTTTGCTATTGGGCCCATTTCTTGAATTTTTTATTTAACTTTTTTATTTTTTAGTTCTAAAATTTCTATTTGATTCTCCTTTTATCTTCTGTCAAAACTCATTTTTTTCAGAAGTATTCATAATTGCTCGTTGATTCTTCTGCCTTTTTCCCTTTTTCATTATAAAATACATAAGACATAAAATACACCATGTTAACCATTTTTTAAAAGATTTATTTATTTATTTTAAAGATTTTATTTATTTATTTATTTATTTATTTATTTATTTATTTATTTATTTGTCAGAGAGATGCAGAGAGAGCACAAGGAGGGGAGTGGCAGGCAGAGGGAGAAACAGTCTCCCCACTGAGCAAGGAGCCCGACGTGGACACGATCCCAGGACCCTGGGATCATGTTGAGCCGAAAGCAGATGTTTAACCAACTGAGCCACTCAGGCCTCCCCATCATAATGTTATTAATAGCAGCTGTACCATTTTGTGTTTCTGCCAATAGTGCACAAGGATTATAGTGTTTCCACACCTTGCCACTCTTTTTTTCCTCCCATGCGTTGGAAGGGGTATCTCATTGTGTTTTTGATTTGCATTTCCCCAATGATTAGTCATGTTTAGCATCTTGTCATTTGCTTTTTGGCCGTTCATATATCTTCTTTGGAGAAATATCTATTCAAGCTTTTTGCCCATTTTTTTAAAAGATTTTATTTATTTATTTGACAGAGAGAGACACAGCGAGTGAGGGAACACAAGAAGGGGGAGTGGGAAAGGGAGAAGCAGGCCTCCTGCCGAGCAGGGAGCCTAATACAGGGCTTGATCCCAGGACCCTGAGATCATGGCCTGAGCCGAAGGCAGATGCTTAAGGACTGAGCCACCCAGGCGCCCCGCCTTTTGCCCATTTTTTAATTGAGTCGTTTGTTTTTTGTTGATTCATTTTTATGATGACTATTTAAAACTGCCCAATAACTAACATCTGTCATTTTGGTATCACATCTATTGTCTTTTTCATTCAGTTTGAGATCTTGGTTCTTGATATGAGTGATTTTTTTTTCTATTGAAACTTGGACATTTTGGGTATTGGGTCAGAATCTGGATCTTATTCAAACCTTCTGTTCTAGCTGGTTTCCCTCTGAAATTGCTCTGATAGGGGAAAGGGAGTGCCAGCTTTTTACTGCCAGGTGGGGGTAGAAATCCAGGTTTCCCATTTGGCCTCCATTTACACTTAAGAGGGAGCGTTCCTTGTTACTGACAGGCAGGGATGGGAGTTCTGGCTCCTTACCAGGTCTTCGTGATTGCTTCACGAGTGCTCCCCAAATGGCCTCCACTGACACCACAGGGGTAGAGGTAGCCTCATTACTTACTACTGAGCAGTTGTGAAAGCCCCAACTCTCTACTAGGCCTCCTCTAACAACAACAACATGGTAGGGTGGGGATTTTTGATGCCTAGCAAGACTTCCCACTCAGCCTTTGCTAGCATGGGTGGGGTGAGGCCACAGTTTTTTCTGTGAAATTTGGTAGAGTGGTTATTGCTTAAAAATTGTTACTCTTGCTAGGCTTTCCCTTCCCTGGTTCTGTGGCTAGAGAAGACATGATATTGGGATATTTTTTATCTGTACCCATTGGCTTTTTGGTTTCTGGAGTATACAGCTTCAAATCTGGGAGACAGACTGACTACACACACAGACACCCCTACCTTCTTTCACCTTTCAGAGTAAGGGATAGGAGAAAGTATATTTAACCATCATCTACTCCATCTAGTCTATCAGAAGTCTAAATTACTGGTTCATTTAGAAAGTACTTGTAAACCTATTCAGATTTTCTATTTTCTTTCTCTCCCTTCCCCCAATTATTTAACATAATGTTATATTAGTTTCAGGTGTTATATGTTTTTTTCTTTTAGTTGATTTCAATGACTTGTTTTTCTAGGGCATTATCTAAGATTTCAAACTCATTGGCATGGAATTGTTCACAGCATTCTTTCTTTTCAAAGTTCTCTAATATATCTATGGTTACATTTCTTTTTCTGTTAATCATTTTGGTTGTTTGTTCCTCTCTCTCTTTCCCCCAGTCCTCCCCACCCACCTCCTTTCATTATATTTGGCAAAAGTTTGTGATAGTTGTGTTTTCAGAAGATCGGATTTTAGGTTTGGTAATGCTCTGCTATACCTTTTGTTTTATGAGTGAATTAGTTATTGCTGCCGTAATATTTCATAACAAACCAAAACTCTGAATTTAAACAAGCATTTACTTCTTATTAGAGAATGTATGACTCAGCTGTTCTAAGCTGGACTAGGCTGAAATCCAGTCTCTATGCTCCAAGTTGCAGGTTCTGTTCAGGTCATATCCTCCTTGGACTAGACCAGCAGCTGCCCAGGAGTGCTCTTCTCATGGTGAAAGCCAGGCATACAAGAAACCAAACTAAATTAGGCAAACATATGTAAGTCTCCTGTTCCTATCAAATTTTCTAACATTCCATTGGCTAAATAAATTTTGATGGTGAGGCCCCTTTTCAGTTGGGGCAAGGAAGTATATTCTGCCTGATAATTTAGTAGTATTCTCCCATTGTGGGTAAAGGGGGAGGATGTATAATCTTATTACAGGAGAGTGAAGAACTGAGACCAATACTTCAATCTACCACAATTAATTGCTGAACTTATCTTTATTATCCCCCATTTAATTACTTTGGACTCTGTTCTCTTTCTAATTTGAGTTGGATGATTAACTCATAAATTGACTTCTTTGAGAATGAAGCTGTAGGTTTCTCTAAAGTACTACTTTAGCTGTACCCCATGAGTTTTGATATGTAGATTTTCATTATTATTCAGCTGAAATATTTCCTAATGTCCCTTGCATTATTGTCTTTGACCCAGACTACTCCACAGTGTGGTTTTTAAATTTCTAAATATTTTTATATAATCTCTTTGCTATTGCTTTTTACCTTAATTGTATTGTAGTCAGGTAATATAATCTAATGTTGATTGTTTTAGCATTTGGAGACTTGTTTTGTGACCTAATATGTGACTAATTTTCAAAAATATTCCATTCATGTTTGAGTGAAACTTATATTTCTTAATTTGGGAGGTAGGGTTCAATATATGTTCAATATATCACAATTTTTACATTATGAACATCTCCTAAGCATGTTTTCATTTTGCTTGATCTGTCAATACTAAATTATGTGAAAAATTCCCTCCTATTGTAGATTTTGACATTTTTCTTGTAGTCCTCTGAATTTTTTGCATTGTATATTTTAAGGCTATATTTCAGGCATATCATTTTGGAAACACCATATCTTCCTTATGAATTGAAATTTGATCATTATAAAGTGACCCTCCTTAAAGCAAAAAGTGTTTCTAGAGTTAAAGTCTTTATCTCATTTTGAGATACCTATACCAGTTTTGTTTTGGTTAGTATTTGCCTGATATCTTTTTCAGTTCTTTTATGTATGACCTTTGTTTTCTTTGTACTTGAAATATGTCTCTTATGAATTTGCCTACAGCTAATTTTTAAAAATATAATCTAATTAAACAATCTGATCTTTTAAATGGTTTTAGCCCCTTCATCTTGTGTTTTATGCTACAAGATTTCATCAATTATAAAACACACATTTTCCCCATGTTTTAACATCTTTGAAATTACAATACTTCTAATTGATGTTGTAATTAGCTTTTATTTCTTAGCATGTAAAACCTAGGTGTATCTTACAAGTTATGTCATCTTAGAGTCTATGAAATGATATTTACTCTTTTATTTCCTGTTTCTCTCCTCTCCCCCTTCTATCTTTATCAACTTATTAAAGGTTTTTAATTTCCTTTTTTCACCTATAATTTTTAGGAGTTACACATTCTATCTGTATCATATTTGTAATTTCTCCTAAAATTGTAACAAACACACCTGAAGTAAATTCTAATCAATGTCTTAGGCTGGATCTCCCAAAATTTGTCCTTGAAACCAGACCTTGGGCCACAGGCATTTGGGAAGTGACATCAGGGAGACAAACAAGGGAATAAGAAAGTGATCCAGGAAAAGAGAAAAGACAATACGGGGAAATACTCACAAGCAGGTTATTTTTGTGGGTAACAAGAGCTCAAACACGGAACAACCAAGTGAAATTTGACTCAGCCAAGAGATAAGGAGGTTGGGCATTTATCTACTGACTCCCTCAATGGTTGAAAGTTATCTCTAAACTTCCAGTCAGAGAAAGGTCTATGGTGCAGGAAAAAGATATCAGGCATGGAAGAGGGACTTGTTTGAAAACAGTCTCACGCAGCTATCCATGAACTTGGGTAGGCAGAGAGGATATGGGTGGAATATCAACAGTGCCTACTACAATCAGTATTCATAAACTCTTTCTGCTCTTTGCCACAAACTTGAACTTTTCATTCCCATCCTCTAGCCTACTTTACATGTTCTCAGTATATATTTTAGTTGCATTTACATTACATTAGTTACATGTATACCTCTACAAATAGTGATTTTTAAAAAATATTTATTGATTTATTTTAGAGAGAGAGTGCATGCACATGTGCTGAGCCAGGGGGGCAGCAGCACAGAGGGAAAGAGAAACCCAAGCAAACTCCATGCTGCGCATAGAGCCCAACTTGGTACTTGATTTCAGAATCCTGATATCATGACCTGAGCCAAAATCAAGAGTCAGGCACTCAACTGACTGCACCACCCAGGCACCCCCAAAAAGTAGTGATTATTATTTTAAACAACCAATGATTACTTTGATTCACCCATATATTTATCAATTTCCTTGACCATCCTTTGTTCTTGAACCTCATTTCTTTGTGGGTTAATTTCTTCCTTGAGTGTAAGTTTTCTTCATCATCTGAATTGTTTGGTTCCTAGATTTGGATAATGAATTTTGATATTGAGATTGAAAAATACACCATGTTATGCAAATCTTTTTTATTCCTGAACTTCAGTTAGCAAATAGCAAGAGTGTTCATAGAGAGTAGCTCAGCAGTGTTTTTTCAGTAAGTGTTACGGAGTTTAGTTGTTTTTTTTCTTTTTCTTTTTTTAAAGATTTATTTATTTATTTATTTGAGAGAGAGAGAATGAGAGAGATAGAGAGCACGAGAGGGCAGAGGGTCAGAGGGAGAAGCAGACTCCCTGCCGAGCAGGGAGCCTGATGTGGGACTCGATCCTGGGACTCCAGGATCATGACCTGAGCCGAAGGCAGTCGCTTAACCAACTGAGCCACCCAGGCACCCTAGTTGTTTTTTTTTTCTGAAAATAACTTTTGTTTCCCCATTTCTGAAAAACAGCTTGACTGGGTACAAAATTATAGGTCCATTATTACTTTCAGTACTACAAAGATAATATTCAAGTGCTGTTGATTAGAAGGCTGCTATTTATCAAAAGTCGTTATCATTCCACTTTAGTAATATGTCATTTTTCTATTGTTTTTAACATAATCTCAGGTTTTTATTTTCCTCATAATAAATCAAAAGATGGAGCTTTAGAAATGACCTCTTGGCCCCTTCTCTTCTTAAATATTCCCATTTCAAAATCCTTGCATTTCTGAATAGCAGAATTATCTTCCATCTGCTGTTGGGCTTAATGCATTCAAACCTCAGCATAATCATCTTTGTGGCTTTAGCTTTTTTTCTGGAAAATTGACTTAGTCTGCCCACCATAGCCACTCTGCTTCCTTTCATAATGCCACTTCCTTTAGGCATACAGAGAATCCTTGCTCTTCTTTTACTGTATCACTCTGTGGGGTTGGTGCTTGTCACACTTCTCGTGCAAAGTTCCCTGGGTTTTAGGTACACTCATCATTTTTGCAGGACTGCTATTGGCACAGAAAGCTCTGGTTGTTCTAAGATGTTCTCTTTGTCTTTGTTGTTCTTCTGCACTTCAATATGTCTAAATGTGTATGTATTTTATTTATGACATTCAGGATTGTTGTGCTCATAGAGCCAGTTAAAGAAAATAAGCAGAATGTGCCTGGATTCTGCCAAAACCTTATGCCCCAAAGACAGGAAAAAATGAAAAGACAGAGTTCAGTCAGGTAGTAATGAGATTAGTGAACAAAATCATCTGCAGTTTGGTTGGAGGCTGTGGAATTTAGATGATCAAATCAGGTAATCAAAACTGAAAAAGATTACAAAAAGTGTGATTGTATATTTGAAACAGGAGGTAACAATGCCACCTGAAGGATATAGATTCTCCTATAATTTCAAAATTACTAAAACTGGATTTAGTATGTCAACCTATGATGCAGGAAGAATCATACTGGGCATAGGCAGCAGCAGGCTTGGCATCACTGTACTAAATGTGTCTGTCCAATAAGCAACCCAACTTGCCTCAGGGGACAATCATTCTCATCATGAATCTAAAGTTACAGTAAAGCTTAGTGGATTGTGTCTTTTAACCCCAGAGATATAGAAATTATATAGTATATCAAACCCATGGCATTATTTTGTGTTACATTCAAAATAATCTCTGTGGTATTTAAAATACTTGTAAACTATAATTGAATCTGGCATATTAAAGTATATGACAAATTGGCCTGTGATTCCAAATTAAATGCTTGATTGTAGTTGAATGGTATAAGAGGAAGTGACTCAGTTCATAAAGAGTATGGAGTGGTTAAGAGACCTTACATTAAAGAGTTGTTTAATATGGGAAAGATTAGCTTATTGGGTCTTGGGTTTGTTGAATGTAGATATTCTCAGTTCTTAAAGAAAACTGAACATATAAAATTTATAAATAAAATATTTAAAGGCAATTTGTTCAACACAAGTTTATTTAACATTAATCAAAATCAAATTCCCTTAAGTACTCAACCCAATTTATGTTAAAGTTTCCATGAAAATTATTTCTATTTTATATAAAATTTACTGGAATTAAAATACTATACTAAAATTTATAAGAAATTGAGAGGGTTAGACAAACTAGGCTTTTAAATTTATAATTTTAATAAGTTTAAAAAATTAAACCCAAATGAAAATAACCGTCTCTGTGCATAAAAGCTGTCCTTAGACATCAAAAATCTCACATTAAAACTGAATATAAGGCTTCACATTTTTAATCAATGTAATCCTTGCTCATTCTCTCTAATCACACCTTCTGAAATTCTTGTTGGGTATTCATTGGACCTTTTACTCTGTCTTTTGACTCTCTCCCTCCCACTCCTTTGCCCTCTCTCTGACTTCTTTATCTAAAATACAGCACAAACCTGTAACTTTTTAAATTATCTCTTCCAGTCTACAATTTTAGTTTCATCTGGATCTGGTGTGCTCTTTATCCACTAGGAAGGGTTTCTTAATTTCAGTGACTTTATTTATCATTCCACATCAGAGTCACACTGCCTTCCTTGTTCTCAAATTTGTCCAACCCCCAGTAACTCACTGGATTGTGCAGGCATTCTGCTTTTGTTGAGCTCCCTGGGCTGGCCGGAGGCCTGGGATTGATTCTATTTCTTTCGCATTGCACATGCCAGGGGTGTCTGCACCAACTTGCCCTTCTACTTCCAGACAGAGGATCTGGTTTCCTGAGTGGCATCAAAGGATGACTGAGTGGCATCGAAGGATGAATAATACTGGGGGCCTGGCTTGCTCAGTTGGTGGAACATGTAACTCTTGATCTTGGGGTTGTGAGTTTGAGTCCCATGTTAGGTGTAGAGATTACTTAAAAATCTTTTTAAAAAATGAATAATGTAACACTTGTGGTTAGCTCTCCATGGAAAGGAATTTGAGCAATGGGAAATGGAATACAGGAAGTAGCTGGGCAAAGTCTTCCTTCCTTCCTTCCTTCCTTCCAATCAGAGGTGGTGTTTCTTTTTGAAAACTTTCTAGCAAAGTCCTGTGTGCTAAACAAAATGTCTGCTAAGTGACCAAGTGCCTCTTCATGGCTTCTCAGGAAACAGGGGCCAGCACTGTGATGCATCACATCACATTGCTTCACATCTTTTCTTGCCCTACCTCCTCTATTATTTCTTGCCTTTATCTCAATGGGCTTTATCTCCTGAACAATATCAGCACCCTAATCCTTGCCTCAGGTTTTGCTTTCCAGAGACCCTCAGATAAGAAGGTCTTTAAAATTTTTGATTCTTTTTTGAGAATCCCAATCTTTCCTCATGCTTTTAAAAAGTCTATTCTTTGTTTTTAATATATCTACCAGCCAGAGACTATAAAATATGTTTTAAAAAACTGTCTTAAATTGTTGGGACTCTAATCCTGCTCTTCATATTGCTAACTCTCACTCATGGTGGATTATTTCCTTGTTTGTTCTGTGATTTTTTTTTTTTTTTGATTGTGAGTTTATCTTCAGCAGGACTATTTTGAAGGAAACCCTGAGAATACTTACCTGAGGGTTTGTCCCTCCAGAGAGGACCTGTATTCATTTTGTCACAGTTTTATCAGCTTGGGAGTTCTCAGCCATGAAAGTGGTATAAATGCCAAACTCTGCCATTCAGGAGGGCAGGTCCCCTGGGAGAGGTTTTCCCTTTATCCAGATACAAGTGAAGACAGGTAAGTTTCCTCAATATCCCTTTTTGCTGATGGTTTGACTTTTAGCTTCCACCCATTTTCTGAAGGTATAGTAGCTCTTTGACAGTTCTCATCTTTATGTGCAAATCTTCAAATTCTCTGGGGATAGATGTAGTGTGAACTCAAGACTACTTCTCTGGTTTTTAGGTTCCTTCATTTTTGCCCATAGGGTTTATATTATTTTCTTTTAAGCTCAGCTATGCATTTAGAAGACTATTTTCTATATTTCATCATACTTTTATGGCATTTTATAATGGAAGGTTTTTGGGGGGTTAACTAATCTGCTCTACTGCTAGAAATGTAAGATGTGGTCTGTATTTTTCGAGAGAGTGCGTGCCCATGTGAGGGGCGGGGGAAGGGCAGAGGGAGAGAGAGTGTCTTAAGCAGTCTTTACAACCAGTGTGAAGCCCAACACGGGGCTCCATCTCAGGACCCTAACATCATGACTTGAGCCAAAATCAAGAGTCAGATGCTTAACCAACTCAGCCAACCAGGTGCCCCTGGTCTGTCCTTCAATATAATAACTAAAATGGCCTGAGCTATTTCTATTTGTCAAGCACTATTGTAAACATATTAAATGAATTAACTCCTTTATCGTCTCAACTAGGTGAGATACGTACTATTATTTCCAGTTTGTGTCCTCCAAGAAGAAGATGCCAAGACCAGAGTAAATGTGCAAGAATTTTTTTAAGGAAGATGCCTGTGAAAAAGAAAATGCGGGATGTGGGGTAAAGGCTGGGGAAATCATTAAACCATAGTCAAAGTCTAAACTTGGGTAAAAAAGAAAGTGAGGGAACGTGGGTTGAAAGGTCTTAGACTACAGAGCAGTCTTAGTAAGGTTTAGCAGAGCTGTTGGGGGTGTCTTTGAGCTAGAAGTCCCATATCTCCCAGGAATGGACACAACTTATTATCCCTGCCATATTCAGTCATTGCTAGGGAGAAGTCCATGAGCGAGATGGCCTTGTCACAGATGCCATGATGGATTCCAAAGTGCAGCAGCTGGGACCCTCAGCTAATCATGCTCCAGGGACTAGAAGGTCTGCTAGGTGTATTTTCATGGCCACCACACCCACTTTAGAGAGGAGGAAACAAACACAAAGAGGCTAGCTAACAGCTAACTTGCACAAGGACACACAGCTGGCACATATTGGAACCAGGATTCAAACTTAGGTAGTTTAGCTCCAGGACACATCTACGCTACATACATACATATAGGTGTGTGTGTGTGTGTGTGTGTGTGTGAGCTCACTTGTGTGTGATGTGTGTGTGTATATGTGTGTATATCTATATAGTGTGTATATGTGTGTATGTGTGCATGTATGTGTGCCTGCGTGTGTGTGTGTATACATGCAAGTGAGTGTGTATACACACACATGTATGGGAGATTAATTTTATTGCATTGGATTTACATGTAGAAAAAATATTAAGTTAAATGTACATATAATTTATGCATATATTTTCATAGTGAAAGTTCTATTTTTAATCAGATTTTACAAGGGGTTCTATGACAGAGCAAAAACGCACAAAAAAAAACCTTCAACAGTTGGGACCCTCAAGGGCAAAGGCCTATGAGTTCGACAGTGACATCTAAGATGTGACTATTACTGGAAATCCAATGATTATTGATACATTTCTCTCCTCAATTGAGTTAGTTACAAATTTTGTTTCTCACAGGACATCTTTATTTTTCCCCTCTATTCCCTCCCATGACAAACACATCTGCCTACTTAGTATCCAGTTTTCCTTCTTCATTACTAATTGTTAGTCCCCAAAATATCAACACTAAGCTACCTATCTATCCCTACCTCCCTATGTCACTATGACCATCTGACTAACTTCTAAGTGTAAGTAAGTAAGATTGTGGGGTGAACCTTTCAGGAAATCTTAAAAGGAGCTGACTCAGCTGGCTTGTGACTTGTATCATTCAGGATCTCAGCAAAGAAACAGATGGCACACTGAAATTAGGATAACTTGGGGAGGTTTCCTATGTAATGGGACTACTGCTAAAGGTGTTGGCAGAATGTATGGAAATCATGAAGAACAGCAAAGGAACATGAGATTAGAATCAACTGAGCTGTTATCATTGCTATATTTGAACTGGTAAGGAGAGAGTCAGGGAAGGCAGATTACCCTGAGAACAGTGACCTTCAGGTGGAGAGAAGCAGCCAGCCAAATGTGACTGCTAGGAAAGGAGTTGGGGGTAAAATATCCTAAATTCATTCTCTTATACTCTAATCTCCTGTCATGGATCTCTATTGGCTGGACCCATCAGAAAGCCAAGGGCAAGGTGGCCACTGATGTAGCCCACACAGGCCAGCCTGCTGAAACGGAATAGATGGAACAGGAGAAGGGCAGAGAATTGATATGAATTAGAATATATGGGAAAAATCAAGCAAATGCACTTTTCCCCTTCCTTTTTCCTTCTCCTTTGGTATACAGGTGTGATGGCTGGAGAAGCACTGGCCATTTTGCAACCTTTGGACAACCTTAAAGATGGACGCAATCTTCTAAGGATACTAGAATGGAAATACAGAAGAGGCATGAGCATTAATAACAGGGAGCAACTACAATCAGTCCTGAAATTCCACCCCGGATCTTGTTTTTGTTTTTGTTTTAATTTTTTTATTGTTAGGTTAATCACCATACATTACATCATTAGTTCTTTGTGTAGTGTTCCATGATTCATTGTTTGTGCATAACACCCAGTGCTCCACGCAGAACGTGCCCTCCTTAATACCCATCACCGGCTAACCCATCCCTCCACACACCCCCAGAACCCTCAGTTTGTTTTTCAGAGTCCATCCTCTCTCATGGTTCATCTCCCCCTCTGACTTATTCCCCTTCATTCTTCCCCTCCTGCTATCTTCTTCTTTTTCTTTTTTCTTAACATATCTTGCATTATTTGTTTCAGAAGTACATATCTGTGATTCAACAGTTTTGCACAATTCACAGCACTCACCATAGCACATACCCTACCCAAAGTCTATCACCCAGCCACCCCATCCCTCCCAACCCCACCACTCAGCAACACTCAATTTGTTTCCTGAGATTAAGAATTCCTCATATCACTGAGGTCATATGATACATGTCTTTCTCTGATTGACTTATTTCACTCAGCATAACAAGCTCCAGGACCATCCACGTCGTTGCAAATGGCAAGATCTCATTCCTTTTGATGGCTGCATAATATTCCATTGTGTATATATACCACTCCATTTTCCATTCATCTGTCGATGGACATCATGGCTCTTTCCACAGCTTGGCTGTTGTGGACATTGTTGCTATAAACATTGGGGTGCACGTACCCCTTCGGATCCCTACATTTGTATCTTTGTGGTAAATACCCAGGAGTGCAATTGCTGGATCGAATGGTAGCTCTATTTTCAACTTTTTGAGGAACCTCCATACTGTTTTCCAGAGTGGCTGTACCAGCTTGCATTCCCACCAACAGCGTAGGAGGGTTCCCCTTTCTCCACATCCCAACCAAAATCTGTCATTTCCTGACTTGTTAATTTTAACCATTCTGACTGGTGTGACGTGGTATCTCATTGACGTTTTGATTTGGATTTCCCTGATGCCAAGCGATGTTGAGCACTTTTTCATGCGTCTGTTGGCCATTTGGATGTCTTCTTTGGAAAAATGTCTGTTCATGTCTTCTGCCCATTTCTTGATTGGATTATTTGTTCTTTGGGTGTTAAGTTTGATAAGTTCTTTATAGATTTTGGATACTAGCCCTTTATCTGATATGTCATTTGCAAATATCTTCTCCCATTCTGTCGGTTGTCTTTTGGTTTTGTGGACTGTTTCTTTTGCTGTGCAAAAGCTTTTTATCTTGATGGAATCCTAATAGTTCATTTTTGCCCTTGCTTCCCTTGCCTTTGGCGATGTTTCTAGGAAGAAGTTGCTGTAGCTGAAGTCGAAGAGGTTGTTGCATGTGTTCTCCTTTAGGATTTTGATGGACTCATGTCTCATGTTTAGGTCTTTCAACCACTTGGAGACTATTTTTGTGTGTGGTGTAAGGAAATGGTCCAGTTTCATTCTTCTGCATGTGGCTGTCCAATTTTCCCAACACCATTTGTTGAAGAGACTGTCTTTTTGCCATTGGACATTCTTTCCTGCTTTGTCAAAGATGAGTTGACCATAGAGTTGAGGGTCCATTTCTGGGCTCTCGATTCTGTTCCATTGATCTATGTGTCTGTTTTTGTGCCAGTACCATACTGTCTTGATGATGACAGCTTTGTAATAGAGCTGGAAGTCCGGAATTGTGATGCCGCCAGCTTTGCTTTTCTTTTTCAACATTCCTCTGGCTATTCGGGGTCTCTTCTGGTTCCATACAAATTTTAGGATTATTTGTTCCATTTCTTTGAAAAAAGTGGATGGTATTTTGATGGGGATTGCAATGAATGTGTAGATCGCTCTAGGTAGCATTGACATCTTCACAATGTTGGTTCTTCCAATCCAGGAGCATGGAACGTTTTTCCATTTCTTTGTGTCTTCTTCAATATCTTTCATGAGTATTTTATAGTTTCTGAGTACAGATCCTTTGCCTATTTGGTTAAATTTATTCCTAGGTATCTTATGGTTTTGGGTGCAATTGTAAATGGGATCGACTCCTTAAATTCTCTCTTTTCTGTCTTGTTGTTGGTGTATAGGAATGCCACTGATTTCTGTGCATTGATTTTATATCCTGCTACTTTACTGAATTCCTGTATGAGTTCTAGCAGTTTTGGGGTGGAGTCTTTTGGGTTTTCCACATACAGTATCATATCATCTGCAAAGAGTGAGAGTTTGACTTCCTCTTTGCCGATTTGGATGCCTTTGATTTCTTTTTGTTGTCTGATTGCTCTGGCTAGGACTTCTAATACTATGTTGAATAGCAGTGGTGATAGTGGACATCCCTGCCGTGTTCCTGACCTTAGGGGAAAAGCTGAGAGCTTTTCCCCATTGAGAATGATATTGGCTGTAGGTTTTTCAGAGATGGCTTTTCTGATATTGAGGTAGGTACCCTCTATCCCTATACTCTGAAGAGTTTTGATGAAGAAAGGATGCTGTACTTTGTCAAAAGCTTTTTCTGCATCTATTGAGAGGATCATATGATTCTTGTTCTTTCTATTGTTAATGTATTGTATCACGTTGATTGATTTGCGGATATTAAACCAGACTTGCAGCCCAGGGATAAATCCCACTTCGTCATGGTGAATAATCCTTTTAATGTACTGTTGGACCCTACTGGCTAGTATTTTGGTGAGAATTTTTGCATCCATGTTCATCAAGGATATTGGTCTGTAGTTCTCCTTTTTGATGGGGTCTCTGTCTGGTTTTAGGATCAAGGTAATGGTGGCCTCATAAAATGAGTTTGGAAGTTTCCTTCCATTTCTATTTTTTGGAACAGTTTCAGGAGAATAGGTATTAATTCTTCTAGAAATGTCTGATAGAATTCCCCTGGGAAGCCATCTGGCCCTGGGCTTTTGTTTGTTGGGAGATTTTTGATGACTGCTCAATTTCCTTAGTGGTTATAGGTCTGTTCAGGTTTTCTATTTCTTCCTGGCTCAATTTTGGTAGTTGATACATCTCTAGGAATGCACCCATTTCTTCCAGGTTATCTAATTTGCTGGCAAAGAGTTGCTCATAATATGTTCTTATAATTGTTTGTATTTCTTTGGTGTTGGTTGTGATCTCTCCTCTTTCATTCATGATTTTGTTGATTTGGGTCATTTCTCTTTGCTTTTGCATGAGTCTGGCCATGGGTTTATCAATCTTGTTAATTCTTTCAAAGAACCAGCTCCTAGTTTCTTTGATCTGTTCTACTGTTCTTTTGGTTTCTATTTCATTGATTTCTGCTCTGATCTTTATTATTTCTCTTCTCCTGCTAGGTTTAGGCTTTATTTGCTGTTCTTTCTCCAGCTCCTTTAGGGGTAAGCTTAGGTTGTGTATTTGAGACCTTTCTTGTTTCTTGAGAAAGGCTTGTATTGCTATATACTTTCCTCTCAGGACTGCCTTTGCTGTAACCCAAAGATTTTGGACAGTTGTGTTTTCATTTTCATTGGTTTCCATGAATTTTTTTAATTCTTCTTTAATTTCCTGGTTGACCCATTCATTCCTTAGTAGGATGCTCTTTAGCCTCCATGTATTTGAGTTCTTTCCGACTTTCCTCTTGTGATTGAGTTCTAGTTTCAAAGCATTGTGGTCTGAAAATATGCAGGGAATAATCCCAATCTTTTGGTACCGGTTGAGACCTGATTTGTGACCTAGGATGTGATCTATTCTGGAGAATGTTCGATGGGCACTAGAGAAGAATGTGTATTCCGTTGCTTTGGGATGGAATGTTCTGAATATGTCTGTGAAGTCCATTTGGCCCAGTGTGTCATTTAAAGTCTTTATTTCCTTGTTGATCTTTTGCTTAGATGATCTGTCCATTTCAGTCTGGGGGGTGTTAAAGTCCCCCACTATTATTGTATTGTTGTCAATGTGTTTCTTCGCTTTTGTTATGAATTGCCTTATATAATTGGCTGCTCCCATGTTCGGGACATAGATATTTACAATTGTTAGATCTTCTTGTTGGATAGACCCTTTAAATAGGATATAGTGTCCTTCCTCATCTCTTATACAGTCTTTGTTTTAAAATCTAATTTGTCTGATATAAGGATTGTCACCCCAGCTTTCTTTTGGTGTCCATTAGCATGGTAAATGGTTTTCCACCCCCTCACTTTCAATCTGGGAGTGTCTTTGGGTCTAAAATGAGTCTCTTTCAGACAGCATATTGATGGATCTTGTTTTTTAATCGAATCTGATAGCCTGTGTCTTTTGATTGGGGCATTTAGCCCATTTACATTCAGGGTAACTATTGAAAGGTATGAATTTAGTGCCATTGTATTGCCTGTAAGGTGATTGTGACTATATATTGTCTCTGTTCCTTTCTGATCTGTGCTGCTTTTAGTCTCTCTCTTTGCCTAGAGGACCCCTTTCAATATTTCTTGTAGGGCTGGTTTCGTGTTTGCAAATTCCTTTAGTTTTTGTTTGTTCTGGAAGCTTTTTATCTCTCCTTCTATTTTCAATGAGAGCCTAGCTGGATATAGTATTCTTGGCTGCATATTTTTCTCATTTAGTGCTCTGAAGGTATCATGCCAGTCCTTTTTGGCCTACCAGGTCTCTGTGGATAGGTCTGTTGCCAATCTAATATTTCTACCATTGTAGGTTACATATCTCTTCTCCTGAGCTGCTTTCAGGATTTTCTCTTTGTCTCTGAGACTCGTAAGTTTTACTATTAGATGTCGGGGTGTTGACCTATTTTTATTGATTTTGAGAGGGGTTGTCTGTGCCTCCTGGATTTTGATGCCTGTTTCCTTCCCCACATTAGGGAAGTTCTCTGCTATTATTTGCTCCAATATACCTTTAGCCCCCCTCTCTCTTTCTTCTTCTTCTGGGATCCCAATTATTCTAATGTTGTTTCGTCTTATCGTATCGCTTATTTCTCGAATTCTGCCCTCGTGATCCTGTAGTTGTTTCTCTCTCTTTTTCTCAGCCTTTTTATTTTCCATCATTTGGTCTTCTATATCGCTGATTCTCTCTTCTGCCTCATTTATCCTAGCAGTTAGTGCCCCTATTTTGGATTGCACCTCATTAATAGCCTTTTTGATTTGACTTGATTAGATTTTAGTTCTTTTATTTCTCCAGAAAGCGTTTCTCTAATAACTTCCACGCTTTTTTCAAGCCCAGCTAGTATCTTTAAAGTCATGATTCTGAACTCTAGGTCCGACATCGTACTAATGTCCGTATTGAGTAGGTCCCTGGCTGACGGTACTACCTCTTGTTCTTTTTGCTGAGGTGATTTGTTTCGTCTTGTCATTTTGTCTAGGAGAATAGATGAATGAGAGAACAAAATGCTAACAGGTTAACAACGTCCCCAGCAAATATACTGTATACAAATCAGAAAAGACCTGAAACCAGGGGAAAAGAAAGGGAAAGAAAGAAAAAAGAAAGAGAAAAGAAAGAAAGAAAAAAAAACAAAAAGAAAAAGATTAAAAACAAAAACAGAACAATACAAAAAGGGGCGCCTGGGTGGCTCCGTTGGTTAAGCGACCACCTTCGGATCAGGCCATGATCCTGGAGTCCCGGGATCGAGTCCCACATCGGGTTCCCTGCTCGGCGGGGAGTCTGCTTCTCCCTCTGACCCTCTTCCCTCTCATGCTCTCTATCTCTCATTCTCTCTAATAAATAAATAAAATCTTTAAAAAAATTACAAAATACCTGAATATCATCAAATATGATCAGGCTAGTGCATAGATCAGTGCCACACACTAGATTTTGGGCGTATTTTGGTCTGTTAGAAAAAAGTGCCTCCTAAAATTTTAAAGGAAGAAAGACTTATATATGTACAAATTAAGGGTTGATACAATGAAGGGATGGAAGATGACTGTAAAGATGAAAATTATAAAAGATTTTATAAAAGGAATTGATTCGATAAGAAGTTGTTTGAAAAAGAAAGATTTAAAAAAAAAGGAGAGAATGTGATCAGGCAGGAGACTAGAACAAAGCCATACACTAGTGATTTAGGGTATATTTTGATCTGTTAGAAGAAAGTGTATCTCAAAATTTTAAAGAGAGAACAACTTATATATATATGCCAAAAATAAGGGTAACTACTGTGAAGGGATAAAATATGACTCTAAAAATGAAAAATAAAAAATGTTTTTTTAAAAAAAAGGGATTGATAAGATGTTGGTCAATAAAGGGAAAAAGAGAAATTAAAAAAACAGTTAAAAAAATTAACTTTGAAAAACTAATGAATCATGGTAAAAAAAAGCCATGAATTCTATGTGCAGTGTTCCCCTAGCGATGGAATTCTCCCATTCTCCTTGATCAGTAAACTTGGTCTTGGCTTGCTGGCTGTTTCTGCTGATCTTCTGGGGGAGGGGCCTGTTGCTGTGGTTTCCAAATGTCTTTGCGGAGGCGGAATTGCCCCGCCCTTGTCGGTCCCAGGTAAGCAAGCTGCTCGGGTTTGCTCTCAGGAGATTTTGTTTCCCTGCAATCTCTCCGTATGGCTTTGGAGGATGACAGTGAAAATGGCGGCCTCCCAATCTCTGCCCCAGAGAAGGCAAGAGCTCGGGGCTCCTCTCCTCAGTGCGCCCCCAGAGAAAAGCAGCCAGTCACTCCCTGTCCCCGGTCTCCGGCCGCACTCCGTGCTCACCCGGCCTGTGACCGAGCATTTCTATCTCTGGCACCCGACCCTGTGTGGATTCTCCAAACCCAGCAGATCCCTGCGGTGCGCTCCTGCGCCGCTCCTCCCAGGGGAGAAAGGGGAGTCTCCCCAGCTCTGCTGCTTGTTGGGTCCCTGCTGGAAGAGCAGTGGCCCGACTGGGTCTTGGATCACAGTCTATGGCAACCCCGAGCTGAGAGCCCGCGCCTTGGCTCCGTCTCTGCAGCCGGCTTCCCCACTCCGATACCTGGGAGCTCTGGCGCACTCAGGCACCCCCGGTCTTTCTGTGACCCCGAGGGTCCTGAGACCACACTGTCCCGGGAGGGTTCCACCCCCCATTTAGCCACTGGAGCGACGTCCCTCCGCGGAGCCGACTTCTAAAAGTTCCGATTTTGTGCTCCGCGGCTGTATCACTTGCCAGAAGCAGCTGCTGGAGGCCCCCTCCCCCGCTGTCTATCCTCCCGAATATCGCCTCGGATTCACTTCTCCGCACGTCCTACCTTCCAGTAAGTGGTCGCTTCTCTGTTCAGAGAGTTGTTGCTACTCTCCTCTTCGATCTCCTGTTGAGTTCGTAGGTGTTCAGAATGGTTTGATCCCTATTCACCTAAATTCCTGAGACCAGATGAAATCCAGCTCTCCTACTCCTCCGCCATCTTGCTCCCAATGTCTGGATCTTGTTTTATATTAGAAAAATATAAACCTTTGTCTTAAGTCACTCTTCTTCAGATTGCTTATATTTGTAGCTAAATACAATTCTCAGTGCTCTACCTTCATAGGTATATACTCAATATGTGCCTTTCTTGTTCCTGCCCTGGACTATTGTCTTTGCTTTTAGTTGACCAATAGCTTTTTGTTCCCCATTCTTCATTCTCTGTCTTCTTGCCAATATGATCTTTCTTATATAGTTCAGACATAGGGGCCCTCAACCATGGTTCTCTCTCAGGTGGGGAACTTGGTATCTGAGGGCCTTTTTACTGTATTATGTTTTACATTATGGATTTTGTATCATATATACACATTACCTAAAATCATTAAAAATGTAGTTCTCTGAAAAAATTAAAGATCAATTTAAAATATTCCATCATGTCACTGCCCTCCATAGGATTTTCAAAAGGACATATGGAGCTCATCTTCTCCATATAGACTTCTTCCAGTAATAATGTATTCTACCAGTTTGAAAATGAACATATTTCACATTTTAATATTTCTGAAGTTGACCGATTCTTATAACTGCTGTTATCCAGGTGGCAGCCATGACATAGTTGTTTTTGTCTGCCCGTACACAAACTTAGATGTCAGCCCTCATTCACATGGTCTTTAAATCGTTTGTTGGCTAAAACGCAGAAGAGTTGCAATTGTCCAAAATGCCACCAGAAACAACTGCCTGTTGTCTGCAAACTTGACAGTTTCAGAAGTAAGATCAATAAAATGCCAGCATCAAAACATAGAATGAGCCTCAGCAGCTTGGAAAAAAAATCCCAGAGACAATACTGGAACACTCTTAAAAATATTACTAAAACTCCAGATTACCCAGAGGATGATAAAGTGTGGAAAACTCTGACATCAACTCTCCACTGAAAGTGATTCAAAGGACTTGGATTCTAGAGGGGAAAATTCAGTGATACTTTAACCAATTTTTAAAATTTTCAGATTCATTGAGGTATAATTTACATATAGTAAAATTTACCCTTTTTAGGTATACTGTTCTATGGATTGATAAAAATGTATGTCATATGTCCACTAAAATCAAGAGATAGAGTAGTTTGAAAGTTTCTTCATGCCCCTTTATAGTAAATCCCTCACCCATACCTCCAGCCCTTGGCAACCACTGATCTGTTTTCTACCTCTATTGTTTTGCTTTTTCTATAATGTCATGCACCATTTTAAGTGTAGCTTCTTTCACTTAATGTTTTTGCATTTATCAGTAGTTCATTCCTTTTTACTGCTGAGTAGTAAGGATTCCATAGTTTGTTTATCCATTCACAGAAGAACATCTGGATTTTTTCCAGTGTTTGGCAATTATGAAAAAGTTATAAATGTTCAGGTATAGGTTTTTGCATGGATATATAGTTTCATTTCTCATGGGTAAAAACTTAGGAGTAGGGTTCCTGGTCATATAGTAAGTATATATTTATAACAAGCTGCTGAATTGTTTTCAAAAATGTCTGCACCATTGTACATTCCTACCAGCATTGAATGGAAGTGCCAGTCACTCTGCAACACCAGCTCTTGGTATGATCAGCTTTTTAAAACTGTAGCCATGGCATACATTTGTAGTGGTATCTCACTGTGGTTTTAATTTGCATTTCCCTAATGGTGTTGGATATCTGTTCATGGGCCTATTTGCTATCTATATAACTCCTTTGGTGAAATGCATGTTCAAATCACTTTTAATTGGATTATATTCTTATTGAGTTATGAGAGTTCTTTATATATTCTAGGCATCTTTTATCATATATGTGTTTGCAAATATTATCTTAGTCTGTGGCCTTTTCATTTTCTTACAGTGTCTTTCAAAGAGCAGACTATTTAGTATTTATGAAGTCCAATTTGTCAAGTTTTTTTTTTCTTTTATGGCTTATGCTTTTTGTATCTTAGGAAATCTTTGCCAAACTCAAGCTCACAAAGATTTTATCTTCTCTGTAGAAGTTTTGTAGGCTTTATGTTTTTACTATTATATAGTCTATTTCAAGTTAACTTTTATATATGGTGTAAGGTATGGGTTAATGCCCAATTGTTTCATTATCGTTCTTGAAAAACTTTCTCCACTTAATTGCTTTTCAACTGTTATTGAAAATCAATTACATGTGAGTCTTTTTTTTGTTCTGTCCCATTGATCTACTTGTCTAAATTTTTGCCAATTCCAAACTATCTTGATGGCTATAGTTTTATAGTAAATCTTGAAATTAAATGGTGTAGGTCCTCCAAATTTGTTCTTATTTTTCAAAATTATTTTGGCTATTGTCACTTTGCTCTTCCATATAAATTTTAGCATCAGCTTTTCCATTTCTAAATAAATAAATAAATAAATAAATAAACAAACCTGCTAACATTTTGGGATTGGGGGATTGTGTTGAATTTAAGATACCAATTCTCCTTAAATGGATCTCTAACAATCTTCTGATCCATGAACACAATATCTCTCTGTATTTTATTTAGGTCATCTTTTTTATTTCTCTCACCACTCTCTTATAGTTTTAAGCATAGAGCAAATATATGCAAGGTTTATCTATAAATATTTCATGAGTTTTTTTGGTGCTATTATAAATGGCATCTTTTTAAATTTCTAGTTCATTGGCAGTATATGGAAATAAAATTGATTTTTGTATATTCACCTTGTATCTTCCAACCAGGATAAATGCACTAGGAACTTATTTTTAGATTCTTTGGGGTTTTCTATATAGACAATCGTGTCATCTGCAAACAGTGTTATTTCTTTCTAATTATTATGTCTTTTATTTCTTCCCCTTGTTGCACTGGCTAGACCCTCCAGTGTAGTGTTGAATAGGAGTATTTTCCTCCCTTTGTATATATAAGGTTGATAGATGATAAATCTAAGTATAAAAGAGCTCTTTTGATGAATACAGTAAAAAAAAATCAAAATAATGAGAGCATTTTGTTACAGTTAAACCATTGGAAGCTTTTTGCTTTTGCAGTGGCACCTAATATAATGGTGTATTTTACCACTGATGGTGTTAGATACAATGAAATATTGCAATAGAGCGGCCACATTGCATATTCACAGACTATGATGTGAATAGTATCTTGGAGTTACATAATGTTGAGGCCCTGATACTAAGTTATGTATTCCTAGGGGCCTCATAGTTTACACCATTACCTCTAAAATCATTTCATTTAATTGAGTACAGGGTGTGCATCCTAAGCCTGAGCCAAGTCTACTACTTGGTGTTCCCTAAGGCTACAGATGGCTGATGAGCCAGACGCATCTACTGGGTGTTGACCATGGTACATTTGATTAGGTAACTCTCAATAACTGTGAAGGGTCTGAGATTTTACCTTACTTGCAAGCTAATCAATTAGTCTGGCATAGTTTAATGGTTGCTTCCAGAAGGCACAGAATGCTTGGACAAGAAATTTTATTACTACTAGCAGAGCAGGCAATATGAGCTCCATGTTTGCATTGGTTCCCCTTGCCCACAGAATGCCATGGGACAATGCAGGGCTGGGCCCAGGAAACTGCTGAGACCAAAACAATTTTAGGTCACTTCCCCCTAGAAACCCCAAACTTAGGAAACTCTAGTTTTTAAAGAGGCTGCAAGCAAATGTGTTGAACCTTTGCCTCAAAGGGAGATATTATCTTTATTATGCTGGACATCAAATAAATGTGTGCTCTACTATGGAGGGAGACACTATTTCCATCTTTCAAGGATGTTTGTAGGACACCAGTTAGAAGATAGTCCCGAGTACTGTCAGTGCTTTTGCTCAGATGATGAGAACCATAGAAAGTTGTATTCCAACAGTAATTCAGTCGCAGTTGTTACCTGGGAAAAGTATTTGAGTAGAGGGTAATGATGTCACTGAGTTTGTCCCCAGCTGTCATAGTCTTCCTATATGTTCAACAAACCTTTCTTCCTTGTCTAGACCCACAGTTTGACTACATTTCCCAACTTCCTTTGCACTTAAGTATGGCCATATGAATGAATGGACCAATGAAGCATGGATGGAAGTGATGTTGCCATCCCTAGACATGGCCCATAAAACCTCCTCACACAATTCTCTATGCCGCCTCATTTGCCACCCTTTTCCAACACCGGTTGGATGCAGAGAAAGGCAGTGAAGTCCTATGATGGAAGTCAATCGGGTCCTTGAATAATTATGTAGAGCAGAGATTCTCCTCTTCCTGCCCCAATA
This sequence comes from Eumetopias jubatus, assembly GCF_037043125.1. NCBI lineage: Eukaryota > Metazoa > Chordata > Mammalia > Carnivora > Otariidae > Eumetopias > Eumetopias jubatus. The sequence continues at coordinate 112,487,267 of NW_028274812.1, forward strand.
TGTATTGATTTATAACATAAATGAAAAACCAGTGACAGCTTAGCAGATTGACAATAAAAATTCATCAGTTATAGTACCTAGCTATACAAAATCTAGCAAAATACATCAGCTTTACATTCATGCCACCACCAAATTAAACTCCTCCCTATTACATCAGGCCCAAGGGGATACTAGTTTACCTGTTATTTTTTATTTATTTTTTTATACTTTTTTTATTTGAATTTTATTTATTTATTTATTTATTTATTTATTTATTTATTTATTTATTCATTTCTTGTTATGTTAATCACCATACATTACATCATTAGTCTTTGATGTAGTGTTCCAGGATTAATTGTGCATAACACCCAGTGCTCTTTATTTTTTTCTTAACATATATTGCATTATTTGTTTCAGAAGTACAGATCAGTGATTCTACAGTCTTGCACAATTCACAGCACTCACCATAGCACATACACTCCTTAATGTCTATCACCCAGCCACCCCATCCCTCCCACCCACCACTCCAGCAACACTCAGTTTGTTTCCTGAGATTAAGAATTCCTCATATGGGGGGGGGCGGACTAAGATGGCAGAGGAGTAGGAGACCTAGATTTCGTCTGGTCTCAGGAATTCAGCTGAATAGGGATCAAACCATTCTGAACACCTACGAACTCAACAGGAGATCGAAGAGGAGAGTAGCAACAACTCTCTGAACAGAGAAGCGACCACTTACTGGAAGGTAGGACATGCGGAGAAGTGAATCCGAGGTGATATTCGGGAGGAAGACGGCGGGGGAGGGGGCCTCCGTCGGCCGCTTCTGGCAAGTGATAGAGCCACGGAGCACAAAATTGGAACTTTTAGAAGTTGGCTCGGCTGAGGGACGTCGCTGCAGTGGCTAAGCGGGGGGTGGAATCCTCCCGGGACAGTGTGGTCTCAGGACCCTCAGGGTCACAGAAAGACCGGGGGTGCCTGAGTGCGCCAGAGCTCCCAGGTATCGGAGCGGGGAAGCTGGCTGCAGAGACGGAGCCGAGGCGTGGGCTCTCAGCTCCGGGTTGCCATAAACTGTGATCCACGGCCAAGTCGGGCCACTGCTCCTCCAGCAGGGACCCAACAAGCGGCAGAGCCGGGGAGACTCCCCTTCCTTCCCGGGGAGGAGCGGCGCGGGAACGCACCCAGGGATCCGCTGGGTTTGGAGACTCCACACGGGGTCGGGTGCCAAAGATAGAAACACTCGGTCACAGGCCGGGTGGGCACGGAGTGCGGCCGGAGACCGGGGACACGGGAGTGACTGCTTTTCTCTGGGGGTGCACTGAGGAGCGGGGCCCCGAGTTCTCGGCTCCTCCGGGTGGAGATTGGGAGGCCACCATTTTTGCCCTGGTCCTCCAAGGCTGTACCGACAGTTTGCAGGGAACAAAACTCCTGAGAGCAAACCCAAGCAGCTTGCTTAGCCCGGACGGACAAGGGCGGGGCAATTCAGCCACTGGCAAAGACATTTGGAAACCACAGCAACAGGCCCCTCCCCCAGAAGATCAGCACGAACAGCCAGCAAGCCAAGATCAAGTTTACCGATCAAGGAGAACGGGAGAACTCCAGCGCTAGGGGAATACTGCACATAGAATTCATGGCTTTTTTTTATACCATAATTCATTAGTTCATCAAAGTTAATTTTTGTTAACTGTTTTTTTATTTTTATTTTTCCCTTTTTCAACCAACATCTTATCAATCCTTTTAAAAAAAACATTTTTTATTTTTCATTTTTAGAGTCATATTTTATCCCTTCATAGTAGTTACCCTTATTTTTGGCATATATATATAAGTTGTTCTCTCTTTAAAATTTTGAGATACAGTTTCTTCTAACAGATCAAAATATACCCTAAATCACTAGTGTATGGCTTTGTTCTAGTCTCCTGCCTGATCATATTCTCTCCATTTTTCTTTTTCTTTTTTTCGTAAATTTTCTTTCTTTTTTCAAACAACTTCTTATCTTATCAAGTCCTTTTATAAAATCTTTTATAATTTTCATCTTTACAGTCATCTTCCATCCCTTCATTGTATCAACCCTTATTTTGTACATATATGTCTTTCTTCCTTTAAAATTTTAGGAGGCACTTTTTTCTAACAGACCAAAATACGCCCAAAATCTAGTGTGTGGCACTGATCTATGCACTAGCCTGATCATATTTGATCATATTCTGCTTTTTTTGTATTATTCTGTTTTTGTTTTTATCTTTTTTTCTTTTTTTTCTCTTTCTTTTTTCTTTCTTTCCCTTTCTTTTCCCCTGGTTTCAGGTCTTTTCTGATTTGTATACAGTATATTTGCTGGGGACGTTGTTAACCTGTTAGCATTTTGTTCTCTCATTCATCTACTCTCCTCTGGACAAAATGACAAGACGAAACAAATCACCTCAGCAAAAAGAACAAGAGGTAGTACCGTCAGCCAGGGACCTACTCAATACGGACATTAGTACGATGTCGGACCTAGAGTTCAGAATCATGACTTTAAAGATACTAGCTGGGCTTGAAAAAAGCGTGGAAGTTATTAGAGAAACCCTTTCTGGAGAAATAAAAGAACGAAAATCTAACCAAGTCGAAATCAAAAAGGCTATTGATGAAGTGCAATCAAAAAAGGGGACACTAAATGCTAGGATAAATGAGGCAGAAGAGAGAATCAGTGATATAGAAGACCAAATGATGCAAAATAAAGAGGCTGAGAAAAAGAGAGAGAAACAACTACAGGAGCACGAGGGCAGAATTCGAGAGATAAGTGATACGATAAGACGAAACAACATTAGAATACTTGGGATCCCAGAAGAAGAAGGGGGGAGAGCAGAAGGTATATTGGAGCAGATAATAGCAGAGAACTTCCCTAATGTCAGGAAGGAAACTGGCATCAAAATCCAGGAGGCACAGAGAACCCCTCTCAAAATCAATAATAATAGGTCAACACCCCGACAACTAATAGTAAAACTTACGAGTCTCAGAGACAAAGAGAAAATCCTGAAAGCAGCTCAGGAGAAGAGATATGTAACCTACATTGGTAGAAACATTAGATTGGCAACAGACCTATCCACAGAGACCTGGCAGGCCAGAAAGGACTGGCAAGATATCTTCAGAGCACCAAACGAGAAAAATATGCAACCAAGAATACTATATCCAGCTAGGCTCTCATTGAAAAAAGAAGGAGAGATAAAAAGCTTCCAGGACAAACAAAAACTAAAGGAATTTGCAAACACGAAACCAGCCCTCCAAGAAATATTGAAAGGGATCCTCTAAACAAAGAGAGAGCCTAAAAGCAGCAAAGATCAGAAAGGAACACAGACAACATACAGTTAACAGTCACCTTACAAGCAATACAATGGCACTAAATTTATACCTTTCAATAGTTACCCTGAATGCAAATGGGCTCACTGACCCAATCAAAAGATACAGGCTATCAGATTGGATTAAAAAACAAGACCCATCAATATACTGTCTGCAAGAGACTCATTTTAGACCCAAAGACACCCCCAGATTGAAAGTGAGGGGGTGGAAAACCATTTACCATGCTAATGGACACCAAAAGAAAGCTGGGGTGGCAATCCTTATATCAGACAAACTAGATTTTAAAACAAAGACTATAATAAGAGATAAGGAAGGACACTATATCCTACATAAAGGGTCTATCCAACAAGAAGATCTAACAATTGTAAATATCTATGTCCCGAACATGGGAGCAGCCAATTATATAAAGCAATTAATAACAAAAGCAAAGAAACACATTGACAAAAATACAGTAATAGTGGGGGACTTTAACACTCCCCTGACTGAAATGGACAGATCATCTAAGCAAAAGATCAACAAGGAAATAAAGACTTTAAATGACACACTGGACCAAATGGACTTCACAGACATATTCAGAACATTCCATCCCAAAGCAACGGAATACACATTCTTCTCTAGTGCCCATGGAACATTCTCCAGAATTGATCACATCCTAGGTCACAAATCAGGTCTCAACCGGTACCAAAAGATTGGGATCATTCCCTGCATATTTTCAGACCACAATTCTTTGAAACTAGAACTCAATCACAAGAGGAAAGTCGGAAAGAACTCAAATACATGGAGGCTAAAGAACATCCTACTAAAGAATGAATGGCTCAACCAGGAAATTAAAGAAGAATTAAAAAAATTCATGGAAACCAATGAAAATGAAAACACAACTGTTCAAAATCTTTGGGATACAGCAAAGGCAGTCCTGAGAGGAAAGTATATAGCAATACAAGCCTTTCTCAAGAAACAAGAAAGGTCTCGAATACACAACCTAAGCCTACACCTAAAGGAGCTGGAGAAAGAACAGCAAATAAAGCCTAAACCTAGCAGGAGAAGAGAAATAATAAAGATCAGAGCAGAAATCAATGAAATAGAAACCAAAAGAACAGTAGAACAGATCAACGAAACTAGAAGCTGGTTCTTTGAAAGAATTAACAAGATTGATAAACCCCTGGCCAGACTTATCAAAAAGAAAAGAGAAATGACCCAAATCAACAAAATCATGAATGAAAGAGGAGAGATAACAACCAACACCAAAGAAATACAAACAATTATAAGAACATATTATGAGCAACTATTTGCCAGCAAATTAGATAACCTGGAAGAAATGGGCGCATTCATAGAGATGTATCAACCACCAAAATTAAACCAAGAAGAAAAGGAAAACCTGAATAGACCTATAACCACTACGGAAATTGAAGCAGTCATCAAAAATCTCCGAAGAAACAAAAGCCCAGGGCCAGATGACTTCCCAGGGGAATTCTATCAGACATTTCAAGAAGAATTAATACCTATTCTCCTGAAACTGTTCCAAAAAATAGAAATGGAAGGAAAACTTCAGAGCTCGTTTTATGAGGCCAGCGTTACCTTGATCCCAAAACGAGACAAAGACCCCATCAAAAAGGAGAATTACAGACCAATATCCTTGATGAACATGGATGCAAAAATTCTCACCAAAATACTAGCCAACAGGATCCAACAGTACATTAAAAGGATTATTCACCACTACCAAGTAGGATTTATCCCTGGGCTGCAATGTTGGTTCAACATCCGCAAATCAATCAACGTGATACAATACATTAACAAAAGAAAGAACAAGAATCATATGATCCTCTCAATAGATGCAGAAAAAGCATTTGACAAAGTACAGCATCCTTTCTTCATCAAAACTCTTCAGAGAATAGGGATTGAGGGTACCTACCTCAATATCATAAAAGCCATATATGAAAAACCTACAGCGAATATCATTCTCAATGGGGAAAGGCTGAGAGCTTTTCCCCTAAGGTCAGGAACGCGGCAGGGATGTCCACTCTCACCACTGCTATTCAACATAGTATTAGAGGTCCTAGCCACAGCAATCAGACAACAAAAGGAAATCAAAGGCATCCAAATCGGCAAAGAGGAAGTCAAACTCTCACTCTTTGCAGATGATATGATACTGTATGTAGAAAACCCAAAAGACTCCACCCCAAAACGGCTAGAACTCATACAGGAATTCAGTCAAGTAGTAGGATATAAAATCAATGCACAGAAATCAGTGGCCTTCCTCTACACCAACAACAAGACAGAAGAGAGACAAATCAAGGAGTCAATCCCATTTACAATTGACCCCAAAACCATAAGATACCTAGGAGTAAATTTAACCAAAGAGGCAAAGGATCTGTACTCAGAAAACTATAAAATACTCATGAAAGAAATTGAAGAAGACACAAAGAAATGGAAAAACGTTCCATGCTCATGTATTAGGAGAACCAACATTGTGAAGATGTCAATGCTTCCTAGAGCAATCTACACATTCAATGCAATCCCCATGGAAATACCATCCACTTTTTTCAAAGAAATGGAACAAATAATCCTAAAATTTGTATGGAACCAGAAGAGACCCCGAATAGCCAGAGGAATCTTGAAAAAGAAAAGCAAAGCTGGTGGAATCACAATTCCGGACTTCCAGCTCTATTACAAAGCTGTCATCATCAAGACAGTATGGTACTGGCACAAAAACAGACACATAGATCAATGGAACAGAATCGAGAGCCGAGAAATGGACCCTCAACTCTATGGTCATCTTATCTTTGACAAAGCAGGAAAGAATGTCCAATGGCAAAAAGACAGTCTCTTCAACAAATGGTGTTGGGAAAATTGGACAGCCACATGCAGAAGAATGAAACTGGACCATTTCCTTACACCACACACAAAAATAGACTCCAAATGGTTGAAAGACCTAAACGTTAGACATGAGTCCATCAAAATCCTAGAGGAGAACACAGGTAGCAACTTCTTCGACCTCAGTCGCAGCAACTTCTTCCTAGACACATCGCCAAAGGCACGGGAAGCCAGGGCAAAAATGAACTATTGGGATTTCATCAAGATAAAAAGCTTTTGCAGAGCAAAAGAAACAGTCCACAAAACCAAAAGACAACCGACAGAATGGGAGAAAATATGTGCAAATGACTTATCAGATAAAGGGCTAGTATCCAAAATCTATAAAGAACTTATCAAACTCAACACCCAAAGAACAAATAATCCAATCAAGAAATGGGCAGAAGACATGAACAGACATTTTTCCAAATAAGACATCCAAATGGCCAACAGGCACATGAAAAAGTGCTCAACATCGCTCGGCATCAAGGAAGTCCAAATCCAAACCTCAATGAGATACCACCTCACACCAGTCAGAATGGCTAAAATTAACAAGTCAGGGAACAACAGATGTTGGCGGGGATGCAGAGAAAGGGGAACCCTCCTACACTGTTGGTGGGAATGCAAGCTGGTGCAACCACTCTGGAAAACAGTATGGAGGTTCCTCAAACAGTTGAAATTAGAGCTACCATTCGATCCAGCAATTGCACTACTGGGTATTTACCACCAAAGATACAAATGTAGGGACCCGAAGGGGTACGTGCACCCCAATGTTTATAGCAGCAATGTCCACAATAGCCAAACTGTGGAAAGAGCCAAGATGTCCATCGACAGATGAATGGATAAAGAAGAAGTGGTATATATACACAATGGAATATTATGCAGCCATCAAAAGGAATGAGATCTTGCCATTTCCAACGACGTGGATGGAACTGGAGGGTGTTATGCTGAGTGAAATAAGTCAATCAGAGAAAGACATGTATCATATGACCTGACTGATATGAGGAATTCTAAATCTCAGGAAACAAACTGAGTTTTACTGGAGTGGTTGGGGGTGGGAGGGATAGGGTGGCTGGGTGATAGACATTGGGGAGGGTATGTGCTATGGTGAGCACTGTGAATTGTGCAAGACTGTTGAATCACAGATCTGTACTTCTGAAACAACGCAACATAATTTAAGAAAAAAGAAAAAGAAGAAGATAACAGGAGAGGAAGAATGAAGGGGAGTAAGTCAGAGGGGGAGAGGAACCATGAGAGATGATGGACTCTGAAAAACAAACTGTGGGTTCTAGAGGGGAAGAGGGTAGGGGGATGGGTTAGCCTGGTGATGGGTATTAAAGAGGGCACATTCTGCATGGGGCACTGGGTGTTATGAACAAACAATGAATCATAGAACACTACATCAAAAACTAATGATGTAATATATGGTGATTAACATAAAAATAAAAAATAAAAATAAATTAAAAAAAGATTTCCTCATATCAGTGAGGTCATATGATACATGTCTTTCTCTGATTGACTTATTTCACTGAGCATAAAACCCTCCAGTTCCATCCAGATCATCACAAATGGCAAGATCTCATTTGTTTTGATGGCTGCATAATATTCCATTGTGTATATATACCACTCCTTTCTTATCCATTCATCTGTCGATGGACATCTTGGCTCTTTCCACAGCTTGGTTATTGTGGGCATTGCTGCTATAAACATTGGGTTGCACGCACCCCTTCGGATCCCTACATTTGCTTCTTTGTGGTAAATACCCAGTAGTGCAATTGCTGGATTCTATGGTAGCACTATTTTCAAATGTTTGAGGAACCTCCATACTGTTTTCCAGAGTGGTTGCATCAGCTTGCATTCCCACCAACAGTGTAGGAGGGTTCCCCTTTCTCTGCATCCCCGCCAACATCTGTTGTTCCCTGACTTGTTAATTTTAGCCATTCTGACTGGTGTGAGGTGGTATCTCATTGAGGTTTTGATTTGGATTTCCCTGCTGCCAAGTGATGTTGAGCACTTTTTCATGTGCCTGTTGGCCATTTGGATGTCTTCTTTGGAAAAATATCTGTTCATGTCTTCTGCCCATTTCTTGATTGGATTATTTGTTCTTTGGGTGTTGAGTTTGATAAGTTCTTTATAGATTTTGGATACTAGCCCTTTATCTGATATGTCATTTGAAAACACCTTCTCCAATTCTGTCGGTTGTCTTTTGGTTTTGTGGACTGTTTCTTTTGCTGTGCAAAAGCTTTTTATCTTGATTGAATCCTAATAGTTCATTTTTGCCCTTGCTTTCCTTGCCTTTGGCGATGTTTCTAGGAAGAAGTTGCTGTGGCTGAGGTCGAAGAGGTTGTTGCATGTGTTCTCCTTTATGATTTTGATGGACTCATGTCTCACGTTTAGGTCTTTCAACCATTTGGAGTCTATTTTTGTATGTGGTGTAAGGAAATGGTCCAGTTTCATTCTTCTGCATTGGCTGTCCAATTTTCCCAACACCATTTGTGGAAGAGACAGTCTTTTTTCCATTGGACATTCTTTCCTGCTTTGTCAAAGATGAGTTGACCATAGAGTTGAGGGTCCATTTCTGGGCTCTCGATTCTGTTCCATTGATCGATGTGTCTGTTTTTGTGCCAGTACCATACTGTCTTGATGATGACAGCTTTGTGATAGAGCTGGAAGTCCGGAATTGTGATGCCGCCAGCTTTGCTTTTCTTTTTCAAGATTCCTCTGGCTATTCGGGGTCTCTTCTGGTTCCATACAAATTTTAGGATTATTTGTTCCATTTCTTTGAAAAAAGTGGATGGTATTTTGATGGGGATTGCATTGAATGTGTAGATTGCTCTAGGTAGCATTGACATCTTCACAATGTTTGTTCTTCCAATCCAGGAGCATGGCACGTTTTTCCATTTCTTTGTGTCTTCTTCACTTTCTTTCATGAGTATTTTATAGTTTTTTGAGTACAGATCCTTTGCCTCTTTGGTTAAATTTATTCCTAGTATCTTATGGTTTTGGGTACAATTGTAATGGGATCGACTCCTTGATTTGTCTCTCTTCTGTCTTGTTGTTGGTGTATAGGAAGGCCACTGATTTCTGTGCATTGATTTTATATCCTGCTACTTGACTGAATTCCTGTATGAGTTCTAGCAGTTTTGGGGTGGAGTCTTTTGGGTTTTCCACATACCGTATCACATCATCTGCAAAGAGTGAGAGTTTGACTTCCTCTTTGCCAATTTGGATGCCTTTGATTTCTTTTTGTTGTCTGAATCCTGTAGCTAGGACTTCTAATACTATGTTGAATAGCAGTGGTGATAGTGGACATCCCTGCTGTGTTCCTGACCTTAGGGGAAAAGCTCTCAGCCTTTCCCCATTGAGAATGATATTGGCTGTCGGTTTTTCAGAGATGGCTTTTCTGATATTGAGGTAGATACCCTCTATCCCTATACTCTGAAGCGTTTTGATCAAGAAAGGATGGTGTAGTTTGTCAAGTGCTTTTTCTGCATCTATTGAGAGGATCCTATGATCCTTGTTCTTTCTTTTGTTAATGTATTGTATCACGTTGATTGATTTGCAGATATTAAACCAACCTTGCAGCCCAGGGATAAATCCTACTTGGTCCTGTTGAATAATCCTTTTAATGTACTGTTGGATCCTATTGGCTAGTATTTTGGTGAGAATTTTTGCATCCATGTTCATCAAGGATATTGGTTTGTAATTCTCCTTTTTGATGGGGTCTTTGTCTCGTTTTGGGATCAAGGTAATTGTGGCCTCATAAAACGAGCTCTGAAGTTTTCCTTCCATTTCTATTTTTTGGAACAGTTTCAGGAGAATAGGTATTAATTCTTCTTGAAATGTCTGATAGAATTCCCCTGGGAAGTCATCTGGCCCTGGGCTTTTGTTTCTTGGGAGATTTTTGATGACTGCTTCAATTTCCTTAGTGGTTATAGGTCTGTTCAGGTTTTCTATTTCTTCCTGGCTCAACTTTGGTAGTTGATATATCTCTAGGAATGCACCCATTTCTTCCAGGTTATCTAATTTGCTGGCAGAGTTGCTCATAATATGTTCTTATAATTGTTTGTATTTCTTTGGTGTTGGTTGTGATCTCTCCTCTTTCATTCATGATTTTGTTGATTTGGGTCATTTCTCTTTTCTTTTTGATAAGTCTGGCCAGGGGTTTATCAATCTTGCTATTTCTTTCAAATAACCAGCTCCTAGTTTCTTGGATCTGTTCTACTGTTCTTTTGGTTTCTATTTCATTGATTTCTGCTCTGATCTTTGTTATTTCTCTTCTCTTGCTGGGTTTGGGCTTTATTTGCTGTTCTTTCTCCAGCTCCTTTAGGGGTAGGGTTAGGTTGTGTATTTGAGACCTTTCTTGTTTCTTGAGAAAGGCCTGTATTGCTATATACTTTCCTCTTATAACTGCCTTTGCTGCATCCCAAAGATTTTGAACAGTTGTGTTTTCATTTTCATTGGTTTCCATGAATTTTTTTAATTCTTCTTTAATTTCCTGGTTGACCCATTCATTCTTTAGTAGGATGCTCTTTAGCCTCCATGTATTTGCGTTCTTTCTGACTTTCCTCTTGTGATTGAGTTCTAGTTTCAAAGAATTGTGGTCTGAAAATATGCAGGGAACAATCCCAATCTTTTGGTAACAGCTGAGACCTGATTTGTGACCTAGGATGTGATCTATTCTGGAGAATGTTCCATGGGCACTAAAAAAGAATGTGTATTCCATTTCTTTGGGATGGAATGTTCTGAATATGCCTGTGAAGTGCATTTGGTCTAGTGTTTCATTTAAAGTTTTATTTCCTTGTTGATCGTTTGCTTAGAAGATCTGTCCATTCCAGTGAGGGGGGTGTTAAAGTCCCCCACTATTACTGTATTTTTGTCAATGTGTTTCTTTGCTTTTGTTATTAATTTCCTTATATAACTGGCTGCTCCCATGTTCGCGGCATAGATATTTACAATTCTTAGATCTTCTTGTTGGATAGATCCTTTAAGTAGGATATAGTGTCCTTCTTCATCTCTTATTACAGTCTTTGTTTTAAAATCTAATTTGTCCTATATAAGGATTGCCACCCCAGATTTCTTTTGGTGTCCATTAGCATGGTAAGTGGTTTTTCACCCCCTCACTTTCAATCTGGGGGTGTCTTTGGGTCTAAAATGAGTCTCTTGCAGACAGCATATTGATGGTCTATTTTTTTAATCCAATCTGATAGCCTGTGTCTTTTGATTGGGGCATTGAGCCCATTTATATTCAGGGTAACTATTGAAAGATATGAATTCAGTGCCATTGTATTGCCTGTAATGTGACTGTGAATGTATATTGTCTGTTTTCCTTTCTGGTCTATGCTGCTTTTAGGCTCTCTCTTTGCTTAGAGGACCCCTTTCAATATATCTTGTAGGGCTGGTTTCGTGTTTGCAAATTCCTTTAGTTTTTTTTTTTTTTTTGTCCTGGAAGCTTTTTATCTCTCCTATTTTTAATGACAACTTAGCTGGATATAGTATTCTTGGCTGCATATTTTTCTCGTTTAGTGCTCTGAAGATATTATGCCAGTCCTTTCTGGCCTGCCAGGTCTCTGTGGATAGGTCTGTTGCCAATCTAATATTTCTACCATTTTAGGTTACATATCTCTTCTCCCGAGCTGCTTTCAGGATTTTCTTTTTGTCTCTGAGACTGGTAACTTTTACTATTAGATGTCAGGGTGTTGACCTATTTATCCCGATTTTGAGAGGGGTTGTCTGTGCCTCCTGGATTTTGATGCCTGTTTCCTTCCCCATATTAGGGAAGTTCTCTGCTATAATTTGCTCCAATATACCTTCTGCCCCTCTCTTTCTTTTTCTTCTGGGATCGCATTTATTCTAATGTTGTTTCATCTTATCGTATTGCTTATCTCTCGATTTCTGCCCTCGTGATCCTGTAGTTGTTTCTCTCTCTTTTTCTCAGCCTCTTTATTTTCCATCATTTCGTCTTCTACATCGCTGATTCTCTCATCTGCCTCATTTATCCTACAGTTATTGCCCCCATTTTTGATTGCATCTCATTAATAGCCTCTTTGTTTTCGACTTGGTTAGATTTTCATTCTTTTATTTCTCCAGAAAGGGTTTCTCTAATAACTTCCACGCTTTTTTCAAGCCCAGCTAGTATCTTTAAAGTCATGATTCTGAACTCTAGGTCCGACATCATACTAATGTCCGTATTGAGTAGGTCCCTGGCTGACGGTACTACCTCTTGTTCTTTTTGCTGAGGTGATTTGTTTCGTCTTGTCATTTTGTCCAGAGGAGAATAGATGAATGAGAGAAAAAAATGCTAACAGGTTAACAATGTCCCCAGCAAATATACTCTATACAAATCAGAAAAGACCTGAAACCAGGGGAAAAGAAAGGGAAAGAAAGAAAAAAGAAAGGGAAAAGATAAAGAAAAAGAAAAAGATAAAAACAAACAAAAACAGAACAAAACAAAAATAAAAACAGAATATGATCAAATATGATCCGGCTAGTGCATAGATCAGTGCCACACACTAGATTTTGGGTGTATTTTGGTCTGTGAGATAAAAGTGCCTCCTAAAATTTTAAAGGAAGAAAGACTTATATATGTACAAAATAAGGGTTGATACAATGAAGGGATGTGACTGTCAAAATGAAAATTATGAAAGATTTCATAAAAGGAATTGATAAGAAGTTGTTTGGAAAAAGAAAGAAAATTTTTAAAAAAAGAAGAAAAAAAAGGGAGAGAATGTGATCAGGCAGGAGACTAGAACGAAGCCATACACTAGTGATTTAGGGTATATTTTGATCTGTTAGAAGAAACTGTATCTCAAAATTTTAAAGAGAGAACAACTTATATATATATGCCAAAAATAAGGGTAACTACTATGAAGGGATAAAATATGATTCTAAAAATGTTTTTTTAAAAAAAGGGATTGATAAGATGTTGGTTGAAAAAGGGAAAAAGAAAAATTCAAAAAAAAAAGTTAAAAAAATTAACTTTGAAAAACTAATGAATCATGATTAAAAAGCCATGAATTCTATGTGCAGTATTCCCCTAGTGCTGGAGTTCTCCCATTCTCCTTGATGGGTAAACTTGGTCTTGGCTTGCTGGCTGTTCGTGCTGATATTCTGGGGGAGGGGCCTGTTGCCATGGTTCCCAAATGTCTTTGCTGGAGGCAGAATTGCCCCGCCCTTGTTGGTCCAGGCTAAGCAATCTGCCCGGGTTTGTTCTCAGGAGCTTTTGTTCCTTGCAAGCTCTCGGTACAGCTTTGGAGGACCAGAGTGAAAATGGTGGCCTCCCAATCTCTGCCTGGAGGAGCCGAGAACTCGGGTCCCCGCTCCTCAGTGCGCCCCCAGAGAAAAGCAGTCACTCCCGTCTCCCCATTCTCCAGCCGCAGTCCGTGCTCACCCTGCCTGTGACCGAGTGTTTCTATCTCTAGCACCTGACCCGGTGTGGAGTCTCCAAACCCAGCAGATCCCTGCGATGCGCTCCCGCGCCGCTCCTCCCATTGGAGGAAGGGGAGTCTCCCTCGCTCTCCCGGTTGTTGGGTCCCTGCTGGAAGAGCAGTGGCCCAACTGGGCTGCGGATCACAGTTTATGGCAACCCAGAGCTGAGAGCCCGCTCCTCGTCTCTGTCTCTGCAGCCGGTTTCCTCCAGGAGCTCTGCCACAGTCAGGCACCCCTGGTCTTTCTGTGACCCCAAGGATCCTGAGACCACACTGTCCCGCAAGGGTTCCACCCCCCGCTTAGCCACTGGAGTGAGGTCCCTCAGCGGAGCCGACTTCTAAAAGTTCTGATTTTGTGCTTCGCGGCTCTATCACTTGCTAGAAGTGGCCAATGGAGGTCCCCTCCCCCGCCATCTATCCTCCCGAATATCGCCTCACATTCACTTCGACGCACGTCCTACCTTCCAGTAAGTGGAAGGTTTTCTGTTCGCTTTTATGTTCAGAGAGTTGTTGCTATTCTTTTCTTCGATCTCCTGTTGAGTTCGTAGGTGTTTAGAATGGTTTGATCCGTATTCAGCTGAATTCCTGAGAACAGACGAAATCCAGGTCTCCTACTCCTCCGCTGTCTTGCTCCACCCCTACCTGTTATTTTTTAAATAGCTCTCTATTAGATGTTAACATAAGAGAGTCTCAACCTTATTAGCTATGAACATAGTATAATTTGTGTAATTTTTGGCAGCACATGGTGCCACCATCCGGTGGTACTGAGTGCAAGGTTGGAGGCATCTAAAGGCAAAGGGTCATTCACATCACAGAGCAGGTCTTGGTTACAAACATCACGTAGGTGGGGGAGATGAGCAGGGGGGAAGTAGTGTGTGCTGCATGTATTAACAGCTTTGAGACCTCCACTGGGCCTCCCAGAAGTCCCCATTAGTGACCAAAGCTAGGTCAAGGGAACCCAAGGAACATAGGCTACATGTTCTTCCCCACAGCCTTTTTACACTTCAGAGATCAAATCCTGCCTGCTACCTGTTTTAAGACTTTTTTTTTTTTTAAGAGCAGTTTTAGGTTCACAGCAAATGCAGGGGAAACTAGAAAAACTTCCCATATGCCTCCTGCCCCCTACAACTTCCCTTATTATCACCATCTCACACTAGAGTGGTACATTTGTTACAAGTGATGAACCTACATTGATACATCATAATTACCCGAAGTCCATAGTTTAAGTTATTATTCACTCTTGGTGTTGAATTTTCTGTGGATTTGAACAAACGTATAATGATATGTATCCATCATTCTTTTGTCTTACAGAGTATTTTCACTGCCCTAAAATTCTGTGCTCTGCCTATTCATACTTACCCAGCCCCTTCTCTGCTTCTCCCCCAACTCCTGGCAACCACTGATGGTTTTGCCTTTTCCAGAATATCATTTGGGGTTAGAACCATACCATTTGTTAGCCTTTTCAGAGTGGCTTCTTTCACTTAGTAGTATATATTTAGGGTTCCTCCATATCTTTTCAGAGCTTGATAACTCATTTATTTTTAGCAGTTAATAATCATCCATTGCATGGATATACCACAGTTTGTTCATCCATTCATGTACTGAAAAATTTTGGTTGCTTCCAAGTTTTGACAATTATGAATAAAGCTGCTATAAACATCCATGTGCAGGTTTTTGTGTGGACATAACTTTTCAACCCCTTTGGGTAAGCTAAGGAACATGATCACTGGATTGTATTGTAAGACTATGTTTGGTTTTGCAGGAACCACAAAACGGTCTTCTAAAGTGGCTGTATCATTATACATTCCTACCAGCAATGAATGAGTTTATTTCTCTACATCCTTGCCAGCATTTGGTGTTGTCAATGTCTTAAATTTTGTCTGTTATAATAGATGTGCAGTAGCATTTCACTGTCTTTTTAATTTGTACTTCTCTGATGACCTATGATGTTAAACATCTTTTCATGTGTTTATTTGTCATCTGTATATCTTCTTTGGGAAGACGACTATTAAGATTTTTGGCCCATTTTTAAATTGGGGTATGTGTTTTCTTACTGAAATTTAAGAGTTCTTTACATATTTTGGATAACAGTTCTTTATTAGATATTTCTTTTGCAAATATTTTCTCCCAGTCTGTGGTTTTTCTTCTCATTTTTTTAACATTGATTTTTGTAGAGAACAAGTTTTTAATTTTAATGAAGTCTAGCTCATCAATTATTTCTGTCATAGATCATACCTTTGGTGTTGTATCTAAGTCATCTATGGCAACCATAGTCCTACTCAAGGCCTCTTAGGCTTTGTCCTATGTTATCTTCTAGAGTTTAGTTTTACATTTTATACTTAAGTCTGTGACAACCTGTTTTTGTAAATCTGTATTCAACACAGCCACACTTATTCATGGACTTATTTTCTGTGCTGCTTTCATGCTACAGCCACAGAGTTAGTATCAAATCAGACTGTCTGACCTACCAAACCTAAAATACTTACTCTCTGGTCCTTCACAGAAAAAGGCTGCTGATCCCTGGTGTGAAGCCTTTATTAAATTCATTGCACATATGTAGAAACTGAGATTCTATATATTTAAACAACTGGATTTAATTTAGAGCATGTTAGTGGTTGAGCCAGCTGGTCAACTAGGACTTCAGATTCCATCTAAGTCTTTTTCCACTTGTCCATTCTATAGAAATTCTGTGCAGATCTCCTTAGCTCAGAGTGTTTGATTAAAAAAAAAAATAGTGTGTTGGATCCCTAACATCCTTCCTTTCCATTCTTACTCTCCTAAGAGCCAAGGTGGCCTAACCCATCTTTTCCAGAGCCCCTTGTTAAAGGAAAACTGTGAAGTGATTTCAGTTATATGGACTCAATTTTGAAGGCAAAGGGGATGGGGCCAGTAGCTCTCAGGGGCCCTCCTGAACAAAGAGCCCAGTTGGACTGATATTTAGGAGACATGACACCCAGGGAGATGAAACCCCAGAGACATTTCTCAGATTTCTGAGGCTAGTTTGGGCTTTTAGATGTTTACCGTGTTGCCATCAAGCCCACTATAACTTGTCACATGTGAATCCTGATGTGTTCATTTAGAAAACAGAACCCAGGAACCCCCTTGTCCTCACTGTCTTCCTCTGAATTTTAAATGCCAATATTTCACCCTCATCTTTCTCATTAGCTTTTTTCTCTAGCTCACTATATCTTGCTCACTGTCTCCTATGTGTGCCCCCCCACCTCCCTCTCCCATCCCTCCCCCTCTGAGTTCATCTGAACATTCAGTCCCTGAAGCACTCCATTTTATCCTAATCTATCAGCTCCCTTCCAGATTCCCTTCTTTCCCCATCCATCACTTCAACTACTCTATTACTCTCAACTCAGATCTTGCCCAGTTGTCCTTACACATACCTGGCAAACCTCCAACTTTGAATCAATCCCATTGTTCACTTTCTCCCTCCTACCACTAGCTTACTCTAAGCTTCTGGGGACAATCATAAAACCATGAGGCATGAAGCCACTACAAATTTCTCTGCTCTACACTCATCAGAAACCCACCTCAGCACACACATACCTTCTTTCAACTGCTGCTTCTCCCCTTTCCTCAGAAACAAACTATGGTAGACATTTGTTGGTTGATTTCTCAGCATCCACTCCTTCTCCTCCCCAAATCACCCAGCCTTTCCTTTGAGGAAATTCCCTGTCCCCATTCCCAATGATACTGTTTGGGTGGGTTTGACCTCATTTCTATTTCTAGGGATGGGCCCTGATGAGCCTAAGCTAATCAGCTCTGCAGTTTCTCTGGCCAGAGTGATTGGTTCATCATGGATGAGCACACCACCCAGTTTGGGCCAATGAGACACCAGGAGACAATTGTAGGGTCTTCTGGGAAATAAGCATTCTGTCTCTTCTGCAGGAGCCCCAGAGGAGACCTTCCCTCTCTGGGGGTTGTAGTGTGGGTATGGTGTCTCTAACTGCTGAAACACAGGGGCAGGGTGGACAAGATGAATCTCAGCAACCAGGTGGAATCCTGAGCCTCTGGGTCAAGCTATGCCTGCATTCAGACCTGCCTTTAGACTGTCAAGGTCTATCAGTAAATTTACTCATTATTTTTAAAGCAGTTTGTGTTGAGCTTTTTATTATTGCAACTTAACTTAAGCCTTGTTCCAAAATTTTACCTCTACCTTCAAATCCCCCATTTCACTCCACCCCCAGCAAATAATCTTTTCTCCTGGTTCAAGGAGGAAACAGAGACCAACTAGCAGGAACGCCATCAGCTTATTTCCTTGTCACCTGCAAGTGTTTCTGAATCTGAAACAATCTTCTTCCTTCTAGGCTTTCTCTCCACATGCTCAGAAACTCAGCTTCTCCTGTATCTTTGACTTCTTTCTTTCCACTTCTTCCTTCACTTGTCTTTCATCCAGTTTAGAGTGTTTCCCAACATGAAAACACTCATAACCTTTCTCAACCCCACCTCCTCATGTCCCTGTCTTTATTCTATCCTCCTTTGCCAAATTTCTTGGGGGGAAAATGTAGCAACTTCAGTTGGGGGCATGTTCAAATAGGGATAGGGTTTCCACATAGTAGGCAGGTTTGCATAGGAGAGAGAGAGGTGGCTCAACACAGAGGCCTGTGCGGGAGACACAGATTGGAGCCTCACTGGCCTTTGTTATAATGGAAGCCACTGAAGTTGGTGGGACCTCCCAGTGAGTATGAAGAGTAGGAACAGGAAGAGAATTGAGGTGGAGCTTTGGGGGACATGGATGCTTTGCCGGGGGAGTGGGAGAAGGCATCTTTGAGATCATGGCAAATGTTCGGTGGTAAGAGGAAAATAAGAAAGAAGGCTGTTCCAGAAGCCAAGAAAAAAGCATGCTCCAAGGAGGAAATTGTCAGGCAACTGCTACCAAGAAGTCAAGTATGATAGGACAGGATCATGGGATTTGTCAGTATCTAGAGTTTCAAAGTGGCTGGAACAGAAGCCAGCTTTCAGTCAGGTAAGAGAATAAATGAGAGGTAAATAAAAGGAGGAAAGAACAACTATATGATTTTTCCCCCCTTTCCAACTGTCTTAGTTCAGATTTCTCCAAGAACAGACCCTGGATGAGTACTTAGGCACAGTTAGTGTATTTGTTAGATGAACCCTGGAAATGCAAATGAAGTAGGGCAAAGGGGAGACAGGGAAGGGAGAAAAGACAGTAAAGGTGGCACTAATTGACAAGTCTATGCACCAGGTCTCAGAATGGTTCCCTGGACATGTATCCACTGACTCCCATGCTCTTTTAGTTAGAGATGCCTCTGGAGGCATCTTCCCCACCAACACTCCACCCTTGTACTTGCCAAACAAACTCCTGTAGCATTTGAGAAAACCCTCAGATTCCAGGTGGGAAGAATTCACTGTACTTGACCTGAAAACCACAGCTGCTATGAATGCTGAAGGTTCAGGGAGTCTGGGATAGGGCATCAGCCCATTGTCTGCCATACCAACCCCACCCATGACCCCTTCACCAAGTCACATAGCTAACCTTTTGGAATGTAACTCAAAGCAGGCATGACAGAGTAGATAAAAAATGCACTATGCCAACAGGAGATTAATCCTTGCAGAGGTAGGAGAGGTCTGATTGAGTTGTAGATGAAAACATTTCCCAGCCCCATGTTCTATTATTAAAACAGGGGCCAAAATTAGGGGCTGGAGTAGGGAGAGGTGCAGATGGTATCACAACACTCTGCCCTTGGATCCATTGTTGTAGAAGGGTGGGGAGGGATGGAGCCAACCCCTTGTTAGGTCATCTTACTACATTTTTCCTTTTTGACTGAACTCTATATATTCTATATTAAATGGCCCAATGACTTGACCTTTCTTTTCTTGCATGTACCTGTACATCATCATTGTTCCTCAACAATTACTGATCATGTACTGTGTGCTAGGAGCTGGAGAAATAATTTGCCCTAAAGGTGAGCAATGAACCTTAGACCCAGCCAAGAAATGGCTGGCTACAGGACTGTGACCATGCAGTCTTGAAACAAGCATGGACGTAAGATAACCCAGTAGGCAATAACTCCTCCTCCTTCCCTCTCCACTCTCAGCCCTTTCTCTGAAGGTCAAGGATGGAAGAAAAGCAAGGTGTGCTGGGGAAAGAATAAAACTGAGAGGGCTGGAAGAGACTGGCTGTGCTTCAAGCTGAGCCGAAGTTTGGTGGAGTTGTG
This sequence comes from Eumetopias jubatus, assembly GCF_037043125.1. NCBI lineage: Eukaryota > Metazoa > Chordata > Mammalia > Carnivora > Otariidae > Eumetopias > Eumetopias jubatus. Next base: position 112,507,029 of record NW_028274812.1, read on the forward strand.
AGCGACACAAACAACCTCCAGCTACACCACGTTATGTCTCCCTTCTATTGTATTGTAGAGGCAGAATTGTGAGGGCACATCCATGCCTCCTGGATACACGGTCTGGAGAAGGGGGAAACAGCCAATGAATGAAAAGCCAGGACCTAGGGGTAAACTCTTAGGAAGAATGATCCCAGTGGGTGACCAAAGGAAGTGAACTGAAGAGTTGGACACCTGTGATCTTAGGTCTTCTCTAGATGACCTCAGTTTGGTTAGCTTTGACTAATCACTAGCCCCTCACACATTTCTGGGGCCCTTTTTGTGTCTGAAAAAAAGGCTCTATAGATAACAACACATGGGGAAGAAGCACGCATATTTATAAAGTTACAAATGCTGGGATATAGGAAAGGGGAATCATGAGCATTTAGGAGGCCTTAATGGTGGACTTGTTGTAGAAGCACAGTGGAAGATTATGCCAGGACTGAGGTCTGTGGTTCAAGTTGGAGACAAACAGTTTTCTTATTGTCATACTCTCACACCCATGACTAGGATGGTACCACTCACTGCTCAAGGGCACACTCCTCTATTCCCTTAAGCTTCCAGCTGAAGCCCCCTTTCTTTCTCCAGGGAGCAGCCCTGACCATTTGCTCAGGTGTGACCTTGCAGCTTTTTCCAGGCTCACAATGGCTGCTCCTTCTAGCTTTCCAAGCTCTCTGCCAGTGTGCATGAAGAAACTCAAACTGCAGCTCTGAAATTTTCCTTGATGACCCAGCAAAAGGAGACAGGAATGTGGGAACTGTGTGTTTGCAAGAGAGCAAATCCATTGTAACTTCTCTCCACTCACTGTCCTCCAGAACTGCAAAATGGCTTCTACTCTCCCTGTGAGCTCTTTTGAGGTCTCTGCATTAATTTTTTCTTGTGTGTTCTTGTGCATCCCACATGGGAAATGCCCATTTTTATAACTACAGTGATGAGTAGCCCTGCTTAGGTGTTGGCTGCCTGTTGCACAGACGTCATGAAGGGTCCAGTGGTGCCAGACACGGATGGGATGACGGCTTGGAAGATAGATGGCAGATAGACCAATGGATGTCAGAGGTAGGTTGGAGTGGCTGAAAGGCCACCCCCAGATGCACTTACTTAGAGAATAGAGAAGGTAGCTAACAGCCAAGATACACCACAAAGAGTTCAGCAACCAATTCCAATAAAGTAGGTAACAATTCTGAGTGTCCAAAGTGCCAGGCATGACTGTAAGCCCAAGCTCTCTGTACTGACTCTTCTACCTTCGCACACCACAAGGAAGTCCTGTTGTTTCCTTCTAATTACGAAACAATGGAGGCATAGACCGCTACCTTACTCAAAGTCAGGTGGCAAGTGGTGGGAACAAGATCTGACCCAGCCACCCTGGCTCCAGAGCCCATGCTCATAATCACTGCATTTCTACCTTGGAAGGGTTGCAAGCTCCCTGTCCTACAAAGACTTGCTAAGGGTAAGGGTCCTCTCAGATCGTCTAGAAGAATAAATTGTTCCCTTCCAAGTGCCAGCCTTATACATACTAGGCCAGGTTAGCCCTTACACACTTACAATCTGTACATGTGCTGGAGAACTCTTCTCCTGGCCAACTGTGCCTTAGCTTTCTTGGGGTGATATAAAGTATGTATGATTGTTGGGGACACTGTACAGATAGGGCACCATCCTCAGGCTCTGTGTGACAGTACTGCAGGTCCTTTCCTGCAGTAAGAACTTTTGAAGCAGAACAAGGGTTAGTTTCCCAGATGTCTCCAAGAGCTACCAACAAGCCCTTAGACCACTTTAGGGCTCATGGTACACCATGCCTATATCCCACTGTGTACCAGAAAGGATTTAAAACAGACCATGCATGGTGTCAATCTATTCTCCCAGGGTAGTCACACAGGGAAGGAACTGAGGGACTAGCACCCAGACTCCACTTTTCTCCCCACTCTGATCTCCTGCCAGTGTTTCCCATTGGACAAACCCAATCAGAAGCCAGAGGGTGAGTTGCACCTCCACGGGTCAGCCTTCTAAGGCCCAGAGCAAGGTGGAGAAGATAGAGAGAGGGTCTGGAGGTACAAAGAGAAGATATCCCCTACCCAAAGCGAAAACTCTGATTTCCTTCTTAGGGTCAGTGTTGCATAGTATATGGACTGCCCCAATCCTCCAAACCTCAAGAGGAAAATAATGTCTTTGATCTTAACCAAGGGAGGAAACAGAGTTGTAGAACTCTATCCTCTTCCCCAAGGAGGGAACTAGAATTAGAAGGGGAAGTGTATACTCTTCCCTCTGATGAAACATTATAAAGATTATTATTTTTAAGTTACTTCTGTCCCAATTCTGTATTACCTCATGTCCACAATTATTTATCCATAATTCCAAAATCCAAACTACTTCTGGAAACAAAGATTTTTTCATACTTTGTCAGCAAAATATGACCTACTGACATGAACTATTTATAACTATTATTCTACTTAGTGGGAATGCCTATTTTCTTGCAGAACAATTATTTGATTATTGAAGACTTCCCTAGATCCTGTGTTATATAACATATTCATATACTTTTATATACACATACAATGTATATAACTTATAGTCTATGACTTTTCAAAACTCTGAAACATTTCTAAATTCCAAAATCTATCAGGCCCCTAGGACTTCAGATAAAAGATTCTGGACTTGTGTTCTCATTCACTTTAACTCCATAATATTCTTTAGAAAAGAGAAAGGTAATGTTATGTTCTTCATTTAGAATTAATAGACTTTCTTTACTTGGACTTTGACTTGGATATAATATAAAGTTCTTTTAACTCAAAATTAGTTTATCTCCCTGCCCCCTTTTGAATGTTATATACAATTGTGAAAGACAGTAGACTATGGCACAGAATACTAGGAGGCTGGAGATGAGCCAGCTAAAGGATACTCAGAATTTTCTGAACAGACTGAGGGGTATGGTCAGAGTCAAGGGCACTAATGAAGTCAGTGCTTAAGAGCACAGATTCTAGAGCCAGACTTCCAGAGTTCAAATCCCGGGTTCACCACTTACTAGCTACGTGCTCTTGGGCTTGTTACTTAACCTCTTTGTGCTTCATCTTATATTTTAATAATACAATCAAATCCCATTTAACTGATTATTTACAGCCACCATCCTGTGAAGTAGGTAAAACAGGCAAGTTTCCCATATAAGGAAACCAGAGAAGTTAAGTAACTTAAGGGCTCTTTCCAATTCCCCAGCTGCCTAATTACAGAGACTTGCCCCTCCCTGACTGCTCCAGGAGAGGAACATGTCACTTGGAGTTTCTTGGCCCAGCCAGTTCTCAAGCAAGCAGGAAGAACTTCAGGGGTGTTTCCAGAAATATTAGCCTTTTGATATTCTTTGTGTTACATCTCCACCCTGATGATTTAACAAACAGCAATTGCATAAACCAGAGAGTGAAACCTGATTTTGCTTGCAGAGGAATCAAGCCTGAGTAAGTGGATTTGATTGCCTTAGGAGAATTAGAGGCTAGTTTCTAGTTTAAAGAACCAAGAGTGAGTTGCTTTTCTTCTAAATGCATGGGCCTTAACACAGTTAACTTCAACTCCATAGGTATGAGTAAAATAAAGTCATGTGTATGATCATCTTTTGCCTCCCTAGGCCTGGTGGGAAGGAAAGGAGAGTCAGAGGGGTAGATATCCAGACCACTCTCTCTTGTCCTGCCCTCTGCTCCCCTACTGTGCTTTCCATAGATGGAAAGCAAACAGAACCTGGGGGCAAGGAGGCCATGGAACCAATCTTTTAAAGCAGAGCATAGGGCAGAGAGAGGTAGAAAAGGATCCCCCAGGTAAAAGTTGGGTAAATAGAGAACAAACAGCCCAGAATTCCACCAATCCAGATATCAAAGGGCATCCCTTTCCTGCAGTGAGGACAGGAAATACCTTTAAAAAAAAAATAGTAAGTCCTAGGAAGAATTCACACTTATTAATTATCCATCGCTGTGTAACAAGTCTACCCCACTAGAAACTAGCTTAAAACATGTATCTATTATCTCACACAGTTTTGAGACTCAGGATCTGGCAGTGGCCATCTGGCTTGGGTAACACATGAAATTGCAGTCATTTGAAGCTTCCCCTGGAATTGGAGGACCTGCCTTCAGGATGGCTCCCTCACAAGGCTATTGGCTGGAGGCCTTAGTTTCTCACGTCTTTCAGCAGGTCACATCTGTTTCTGGTCATGTTGGCCTCTCCAAAAGCTGCTCAGAACATGGCAACTGTCTTCTCACGGAGTGAGTGAATTAAGAGAGAAAGCAAGGAGGGAACCACACTATCTTTGATTAACTACCCTCAGAAGCTTCACACCATCACTTTGCCACATTCCATTTGTTAGAACTCTAAGTTCAGCCCCCAGGTAAGCAGTGGGAAACGAGGTCCATCTTTTGAAGTACGGAGTATTTAAGCTGTGCGCTCGGTCGAAGAGGACGATCTTCCCCGATAGCGGAGGATCGTTCTTCGGTCAAGGGTATCCGAGTAGCTGTGCTCCGCTGCTAGAACCTCCAAACAAGCTCTCAAGAATTTATGGGCCTATTTAAAGCAACATACACTCAGAAAGAGGTTAGGAGGAGAAATCGTTCGGGGTGATTTCAGAATAGGGCTGAAGGACCAGTCCACAAAAGATCTGGGAAGATGTCAGAAAGCTCTTGATGCCCTTCCAGGCTTCCTCTTCCCCACATACCAGGGCCTCAGGGCTCCCTGGGAGTTGGGGCCCTGTCAGGACCCATCATTCTGGGCAATCTCTCTGCCTTCTCAATCTTCCCAACTCATTGTTATACCTACCCCATTTCCTTTATTGCTCTTGGCTACCCATTCTTAGAAATTAGTTAAACTAATTTGAGGTATTCACAGCTTATAATGGACCCACAAATCCCTTACAGGGGTTACCTAATTCTAATAAATGTTCCCCTGGAGACTTAATAAACCCAGAGGAATCAATCTCTATAATCATTTCATGTGGGGAAGGGATGATTTCAGTGACACTAGTAAAGACACTCCTGGCTCCCAAACAATACTATAACAGAGCACTTGCTTACACATTATATGACTTAATTGTCCCAACAAAAATGAAGACAAGTTTATGACTACTAAGTGACAAGGAACCTAAACCAGTAGAGAGAAAGTGACCAAATGGCAGAGGTTAAACATGAAGTGTGGGGTTGGTTCTCAGCGTGGGGCTCCTTCATTGAACCTGATCTGTTAGGGAGGACCCCTGAAGCCATCATCCCACCACTATCCCCTTAGCAAAATAGGTAGCCCACTCCAGGAATCCAGGGAAATAAGGGAGTTGGCATGAATTTATTTTATTTTCAATGGTTTGGGGAAGACCAAGGCTCTGTGTAGACACAGAGCAATTATAAAGCACTCTAGGATGCCTCTGCGTCTGCAAAAGATTAGGGAATATATATTAAGGTGGCAATTCTCAAACTTTTTGCCAGGAACTACCTGTACTCTTAAAAAGTATCAAAGACCCCAAATAATTTTTGCTTTTGTGTGTTATATTTACTTGATATCTATTTGGTATATCAATTTAATTTATATTTACCATATTAGAAATTAAAACAGAAAAATCTTAAATATTTAGTCATTTAAAAATAACAAAGTCAGTAAATCATATTATATGTTAGCATAACACTTTTAATGAAATAACCATTTTCAAAAAAAATAGGGAAAAAAGTGGTCTTTTTTTTTTTTAGTTTTTTTATTGTTATGTCAATCACCATATATTACATCATTAGTTTTTGGTGCAGTGTTCCATGATTCATTGTTTGTTCATAACACCCAGTGCTCCATGCAGAACGTGCCCTCCTCAATACCCATCACCAGGCTAACCCATCCCCCTACCCCCCTTCCCTCTAGAACCCTCAGTTTGTTTTTCAGAGTCCATCATCTCTCATGGTTCGTCTCCCCCTCTGACATACTCCCCTTTTCTTCCTCTCCTGTTATCTTCTTCTTTTTCTTTTTTCTTAAAATATGTTGCGTTATTTGTTTCAGAAGTACAGAACTGTGATTCAACAGTCTTGCACAATTCACAGCGCTCACCGTAGCACATACCCTCCCCAATGTCTATCATCCAGCCACCCCATCCCTCCCACCCCCAACCACTCCAGTAACAGTTTCTTTCCTGAGATTAAGAATTCCTCATATCAGTGAGGTCATGTGATACATGTCTTTCTCTGATTGACTTATTTCACTCAGCATAACACCCTCCAGTTCCATCCACGTCGTTGCAAATGGCAAGATCTCATTCCTTTTGATGGCTGCATAATATTCCATTGTGTATATATACCACTTCTTCATTATCCATTCATCTGTCGATGGGCACCTTGGCTCTTTCCACAGTTTGGCTATGGTGGACATTGCTGCTATAAACATTGGGGTACACGTACCCCTTCGGGTCCCTACATTTGTATCTTTGTGGTAAATACCCAGTAGTGCAATTGCTGGATCGAACGGTAGCTCTAATTTCAACTGTTTGAGGAACCTCCATACTGTTTTCCAGAGGGGTTGCACCAGCTTGCATTCCCACCAACAGTGTAGGAGGGTTCCCCTTTCTCCACATCCCCGCCAACATCTGTCGTTCCCTGACTTGTTAATTTTAGCCATTCTGACGGGTGTGAGGTGGTATCTCATGGAGGTTTTGATTTGGATTTCCCTGATGCCGAGCGATGTTGAGCACTTTTTCATGTGCCTATTGGCCATTTGGATGTCTTCTTTGGAGAAATGTCTGTTCATGTCTTCTGCCCATTTCTTGATTGGATTATTTGTTCTTTGGGTGTTGAGTTTGATAAGTTCTTTATAGATTTTGGATACTAGCCCTTTATCTGATAGGTCATTTGCAAATATTTTCTCCCATTCTGTCGGTTGTCTTTTGGTTTTGTGGACTGTTTCTTTTGCTGTGCAAAAGCTTTTTATCTTGATGAAATCCCAATAGTTCATTTTTGCCCTGGCTTCCCATGCCTTTGGCGATGTTTCTAGGAAGAAATTGCTGCGGCTAAGGTCGAAAAGGTTGCTACCTGTGTTCTCCTTTAGGATTTTGATGGACTCCTGTCTCACGTTTAGGTCTTTCAACCATTTGGAGTCTATTTTTGTGTGTGGTGTAAGGAAATGGTCCAGTTTCATTCTTCTGCATGTGGCTGTCCAATTTTCCCAACACCATTTGTTGAAGAGACTGTCTTTTTGCCATTGGACATTCTTTCCTGCTTTGTCAAAGATAAGTTGACCATAGAGTTGAGGGTCCATTTCTGGGCTCTCGATTCTGTTCCATTGATCTATGTGTCTGTTTTTGTGCCAGTACCATACTGTCTTGATGATGACAGCTTTGTAATAGAGCTGGAAGTCCGGAATTGTGATGCCGCCAGCTTTGCTTTTCTTTTTCAACATTCCTCTGGCTATTCGGGGTCTCTTCTGGTTCCATACAAATTTTAGGATTATTTGTTGCATTTCTTTGAAAAAAGTGGATGGTATTTTGATGGGGATTGCATTGAATGTGTAGATTGCTCTAGGTAGCATTGACATCTTCACAATGTTGATTCTCCCAATCCATGAGCATGGAACGTTTTTCCATTTCTTTGTGTCTTCTTCAATTTCTTTCATGAGTATTTTATAGTTTTCTGAGTACAGATCCTTTGCCTCTTTGGTTAGATTTATTCCTAGGTATCTAATGGTTTTGGGTGCAATTGTAAATGGGATCGACTCCTTGATTTGTCTCTCTTCTGTCTTGTTGTTGGTGTATAGGAATGCCACTGATTTCTGTGCATTGATTTTATATCCTACTACTTGACTGAATTCCTGTATGAGTTCTAGCAGTTTTGGGGTGGAGTCTTTTGGGTTTTCCACATACAGTATCATATCATCTGCAAAGAGTGAGAGTTTGACTTCCTCTTTGCCGATTTGGATGCCTTTGATTTCTTTTTGTTGTCTGATTGTTGTGGCTAGGACCTCTAATACTATGTTGAATAGCAGTGGTGAGAGTGGACATCCCTGCCGCGTTCCTGACCTTAGGGGAAAAGCTCTCAGCCTTTCCCCATTGAGAATGATATTCGCTGTAGGTTTTTCATAGATGGCTTTTATGATATTGAGGTATGTACCCTCTATCCCTATACTCTGAAGAGTTTTGATCAAGAAAGGATGCTGTACTTTGTCAAATGCTTTTTCTGCATCTATTGAGAGGATCCTATGATCCTTGTTCTTTCTTTTGTTAATGTATTGTATCACGTTGATTGATTTGCGGATGTTGAACCAGCCTTGCAGCCCAGGGATAAATCCCACTTGGTCGTGGTGAATAATCCTTTTAATGTACTGTTGGATCCTATTGGCTAGTATTTTGGTGAGAAATTTTGCATCCATGTTCATCAAGGATATTGGTCTGTAATTCTCTTTTTTGATGGGGTCTTTGTCTGGTTTTGGGATCAAGGTAATGCTGGCCTCATAAAATGAGTTTGGAAGTTTCCCTTCCACTTCTATTTTTTGGAACAGTTTCAGGAGAATAGGTATTAATTCTTCTTGAAATGTCTGATAGAATTCCCCTGGGAAGCCATCTGGCCCTGGGCTTTTGTTTCTTGGGAGATTTTTGATGACTGTTTCAATTTCCTTAGTAGTTATAGGTCTGTTCAGGTTTTCTATTTCTTCCTGGTTCAATTTTGGTAGTTGATACATCTCTAGGAATGCACCCATTTCTTCCAGGTTATCTAATTTGCTGGCATAGAGTTGCTCATAATATGTTCTTATAATTGTTTGTATTTCTTTGGTGTTGGTTGTGATCTCTCCTCTTTCATTCATGATTTTGTTGATTTGGGTCATCTCTCTTTTCTTTTTGATCAGTCTGGCCAGGGGTTTATCAATCTTGTTAATTCTTTCAAAGAACCAGCTCCTAGTTTCGTTGATCTGTTCTACTGTTCTTTTGGTTTCTAGTTCATTGATTTCTGCTCTGATCTTTATGATTTCTCTTCTCTTGCTGGGTTGAGGCTTTATTTGCTGTTCTTTCTCCAGCTCCTTTAGGTGTAGAGTTAGGTTGTGTATTTGAGACCTTTCTTGTTTCTTGAGAAAGGCTTGTATTGCTATCTACTTTCCTCTCAGGACTGCCTTTGCTGTATCCCAAAGATTTTGAACAGTTGTGTTTTCATTTTCATTGGTGTCCATGATTTTTTTTAATTCTTCTTTAATTTCTTGGTTGACCCATTCATTCTTTAGTAGGATGCTCTTTAGCCTCCATGTATTTGAGTTCTTTCCGACTTTCCTCTTGTGGTTGAGTTCTAGTTTCAAAGCATTGTGGTCTGAAAATATGCAGGGAATGATCCCAATCTTTTGGTACCGATTGAGACCTCATTTGTGACCTAGGATGTGATCAATTCTGGAGAATGTTCCATGGGCACTAGAGAAGAATGTTTATTCCTTTGCTTTGGGATGGAATGTTCTGAATATGTCTGTGAAGTCCATTTGGTCCAGTGTGTCATTTAAAATCTTTATTTCCTTGTTGATCTTTTGCTTAGATGATCTGTCCATTTCAGTGAGGGGGATGTTCAAGTCCCCCACTATTATTGTATTGTTCTCAATGTGTTTCTTTGCTTTTGTTATTAATTGCCTTATATAATTGGCTGCTCCCATGTTCGGGGCATAGATATTTACAATTGTTAGATCTTCTTGTTGGATAGACCCTTTAAGGAGGATATAGTGTCCTTCCTCATCTCTTATTACAGTCTTTGTTTTAAAATCTAGTTTGTCTGATATAAGGATTGCCACCCCAGCTTTCTTTTGGTGTCCATTAGCATGGTAAATGGTTTTCCACCCCCTCACTTTCAATCTGGGGGTGTCTTTGGGTCTAAAATGAGTCTCTTGCAGACAGCATATGGATGGGTCTTGTTTTTTAATCCAATCTGATAGCCTGTGTCTTTTGATTGGGGCATTTAGCCCATTTACATTCAGGGTAACTATTGAAACGTATGAATTTAGTGCCATTGTATTACCTGTAAGGTGACTGTTAACTGTCTGTTGTCTGTTCGTTTCTGCTCTTTGCTGCTTTTAGGTTCTCTCTTTGCTTAGAGGACCCCTCTCAATATTTCTTGGAGGGCTGGTTTCGTGTTTGCAAATTCCTTTAGTTTTTGTTTGTTCTGGAAGCTTTTTATCTCTCCTTCTATTTTCAATGATAGCCTAGCTGGATATAGTATTCTTGGCTGCATATTTTTCTCGTTTAGTGCTCTGAAGATATCTTGCCAGTCCTTTCTGGCCTGCCAGGTCTCTGTGGATAGGTCTGTTGCCAATCTAATGTTTCTACCATTGTAGGTTACATATCTCTTCTCCCGAGCTGCTTTCAGGATTTTCTCTTTGTCTCTGAGACTCGTAAGTTTTACTATTAGATGTCGGGGTGTTGACCTATTATTATTGATTTTGAGAGGGGTTCTCTGTGCCTCCTGGATTTTAATGCCTGTTTCCTTCCTCACATTAGGGAAGTTCTCTGCTATAATTTGCTCCAATATACCTTCTGCCCCTCTCTCTCTCTCTTCTTCTTCTGGGATCCCAATTATTCTAATGTTGTTTCGTCTTATCATATCACTTATCTCTCGAATTCTGCCCTCGTGATCCTGTAGTTGTTTCTCTCTCTTTTTCTCAGCCTCTTTATTTTCCATCATTTGGTCTTCTATATCGCTGATTCTCTCTTCTGCCTCATTTATCCTAGCATTAGTGCCCCCATTTTTGATTGCACCTCATCAATAGCCTTTTTGATTTCGATTTGGTTAGATTTTAGTTCTTTTATTTCTCCAGAAAGGGTTTCTCTAATAACTTCCACGCTTTTTTCAAGCCCAGCTAGTATCTTTAAAGTCATGATTCTGAACTCTAGGTCCAACATCGTACTAATGTCCGTATTGAGTAGGTCCCTGGCTGACGGTACTACCTCTTGTTCTTTTTGCTGAGGTGATTTCTTTCGTCTTGTCATTTTGTCCAGAGGAGAATAGATGAATGAGAGAACAAAATGCTAACAGGTTTACAACGTCCCCAGCAAATATACTGTATACAAATCAGAAAAGACCTGAAACCAGGGGAAAAGAAAGGGAAAGAAAGAAAAAGGAAAGAGATAAAGAAAAAAAAAAGATAAAAACAAAAACAAAACAATACAAAAAAGGCAGAATATGATCAAATATGATCAGGCTAGTGCATAGATCAGTGCCACACACTAGATTTTGGGCGTATTTTGGTCTGTTAGAAAAAAGTGCCTCCTAAAATTTTAAAGGAAGAAAGACATATATGTACAAAATAAGGGTTGATACAATGAAGGGATGGAAGATGACTGTAAAGATGAAAATTATAAAAGATTTTATAAAAGGACTTGGTAAGATAAGTTGTTTGAAAAAAGAAAGAAGATTTAAGAAAAAAAAAAGGAAAAAGGGAGAGAATGTGATCAGGCAGGAGACTAGAACAAAGCCATACACTAGTGATTTAGGGTATATTTTGATCTGTTAGAAGAAACTGTACCTCAAAATTTTAAAGAGAGAACAACTTATATATATATGCCAAAAATAAGGGTAACTACTATGAAGGGATAAAATATGACTCTAAAAATGAAAAATAAAAAAAATTTTTTTAAAGGGATTTATAAGATGTTGGTTGAAAAAGGGAAAAAGAAAAAAAAAGAAAACTAAAAAAAACAGTCAACAAAAATTAACTTTGATGAAATAATGAATCATGGTAAAAAAAAAAAAAAAAAGCCATGAATCTATGTGCAGTATTTCCCTAGCGCTGGAGTTCTCCTATTCTCCTTGATCGATCAACTTGGTCTTGGCTTGCTGGCTGTTTGTGTTGATCTTCTGGGGGAGGGGCCTGTTGCTGTGGTTTCCAAATGTCTTTGCCGGAGGCGGAATTGCCCCGCCCTTGTCGGTCCGGGCTAAGGAAGCTGCTCCAGTTTGCTCTCAGGAGCTTTTGTTCCCTGCAAGCTCTCGGTACAGCTTTGGAGGCCCAGGGCAGAAATGGTGGCCTCCCAATCTCCACTCGGAGGAGCTGAGAACTCGGGGCCCCGCTCCTCAGTGTGCCCCCAGAGAAAAGCAGTCACTTCCGTGTCCCCGGTCTCCGGCCGCACTCCGTGCTCACCCGGCCTGTGATCAAGCGTTGCTATCTCTGGCACCCGAACCCGCGCGGAGTCTCCAAACCCAGCAGATCCCTGCAGTGCGTTCCCGCACCGCTCCTCCTCGGGAAGGAAGGGGAGTCTCCCCGGATCTGCTGCTTGTTGGGTCCCTGCTGGGGGAGCCGTGCCCCGACTGGGCCGCAGATCACAGTTTATGGCAACCCCGAGCTGAGAGCCCGCGACTCTTCCTCGTATCTGCAGCCGGCTTCCCTGCTCTGATACCTGGGAGCTCTGGTGCACTCAGGCACCCCCGGTCTCTCTGTGACCCCAAGGGTCCTGAGACCACACTGTCCCGGGAGGATTCCACCCCCCGCTTAGCCACTGCAGCGACGTCCCTCCGCCGAGCCAACTTCTAAAAGGTCCGATTTTGTGCTCCGCGGCTCTATCACTTGCCAGAAGCGGCCGGCGGAGGCCCCTCCCCCGCCGTCTATCCTCCCGAATATCGCCTCGGATTCACTTCTCCGCACGCCCTACCTTCCAGTAAGTGGTCGCTTCTCTGTTCAGAGAGTTGTTGCTACTCTCCTGTTCGATCTCCTGTTGAGTTCGTAGGTGTTCAGAATGGTTTGATCCCTATTCAGCTGAATTCCTGAGACCAGACGAAATCTAGGTCTCCTACTCCTCCGCCATCTTGCTCCGCCTCCTGAAAAAAGTGGTCTTGTGTTACATTTTTGTAAATCTCTTTAATGTTGGGCTTAGCAAAAGGCAGCTGGATTCACCTATCTGCTTTTGCCTTCAATCTGATATGAAATCACAATCAGATAGGCAGTAGAAAATTCCTCTGTATAGTCATTATAACATGAGTGGTAAAGGCAGATAATATCTTAGTAGTATTATGAAAATAGTTGACCTCGGTAACCCATATTTTGAGAACCACTGAATTAAAGAGGTATTACAGATTCTTCTCCTAATTTTGTTGATGGCAGACTCTAAACAAGACAGTTGTGGAGTCAGCACTTCATGGCTTTGGGACTATGGCTGGCATGTGTAGACACATAAGGCCACCATAACTGTTTCCAATATGCAATGGAAGTGACAGGGATGAAAAAAAAGGAAAAGTTGTCTTGGGAATGGAAAAGCCTGGATGATACATTACAGAAGGAGATTTTGTTCCTTGGCAAGATTTTTACTGTTCTGCCAATACACACTTCTCTGTGGGAGGCCTAAACTTCTTTTCCCTTTGAAATTAGATGTGGTCACATGACTTGCTTGAAGCTGTGTGATGGGTGGCATTTCCAGGAAGAAGCTCTAAGAGTAGTTTGTTCTTTATCACACTCTTTCTCTCTTGGTAATCGCCAGTTTTCTATGTGAATATTAGCTGCCTCATCAGCCTAAAGCCAAGGATGAGGACAACACTGATGAGACACAATTTCCAGCTAACCCTTGCTGGACATGTAGCACAAATGAGAAACATTTGTGGTTTTCAGCCATTGAGATGCCGGGATTGTTTGTTATAACTGCACAATCTAACCCATCCTGACTGATAAAAGACACTTCACTTGAAAGGCAAGCCAAAGATGTGGAATGCACCATTTAATGTTCATTTATTGAGCATTTTCTGTGCATTAAACACCATCCCAGGTACTATGATTACAGATGATTTAAATTTCGCACCCGCCCTCAAAGGGCTTATAGTGCAGAAGGCATAGAAATAAACTATGTCACTCTGTTGTAATTACTACTGTTAACAAAGGTGAATCTAGGGTACTGTGGAAGGGACAAGTCCTGGAATCCTGTATCAATCATGGAACCAGCAAGAAACACACAGCATATTTAGCTGGAATATTTGTGTGTTTGTTTGTTTGTTTGTTTAATTTATGAGAGAGAGAGAGAGAGAATCTGAAGCAGACTCCATGCTGAGCACAGAGCCCAACACAGGGCTCAGTCCCACACTGTGAGATCATGACCTGAGCTGAAATCAAGAGTTGGTCGCTTAACCAACTGAGCCTCCCAGGTGCTCCCTTAGCTGGAATTTTTGAAGGGATGTTTTACTAAAGAGAGCATTCTTTAGGTGTGGGCAGGGTTAAAGTGGCCCACAGGGATGTTGAGCATCCATGGCCATCAACAACAAAGTCAACCCTCCCCCCACCAAGCCTGAAGGAACAAGGGTTAGAAATAGTGTTATTGGGTCTGGTGAGAGCTGGACTCATGGCAGAGGGGCTGTATAATACCAGCTAGAAACACAGCAAAACAGGCAGGGAGGAGGAGAAATAAACACTTGACCTCTCTCCTTCTGCCTTCCAATCTCCTGTTGTACTTCCTACTGGCCAGATCCATCTGGAAAGCAGAGACAAGGGTGCCTGGGTGATACTGTCAAAGCAGTAGGTAGAGGACAGTCTCCTAATAGTCAGAGCAGGGTGGGAGAAGGTCCGGGAGTGGGGCTAGGGAAGCAAATGGAGAATATCCGGACAAGGCCCCCCAAAAAGAAATTATTGGAAACCTTGAAACAATATTTTCTCAAACATTTTATTTCATTGATTAAATAAAGTATCTAAATTTGCAAAGAATGTCTATAGCTACTGATGGGATAGGGGAGAGATTTGAGTGAATATAGAGGGCTGGATACTTAATACTCCTATTACTACAGAGAAACAATGGACATATGGTCAGAAATCCCATCATGGATTTTTTTTTTAATAAAAACTTAAATTTTCTGTGAACCTAAAAGTGCTCTTAAAAAAGAATAAACAGAAAGTAACAGATTTTACATAGACTTTCTTCTCCCATACATGCACAGCCTTCTCCACTATCAACATCCCCAGCAGAGTGGTATATTTGTTACAACTGATGAACCTACACTGACATAAAATCACCCAAAGTCTATAGTTTACAACAGGGTTCATTCTTGGTGTTGTACATCCTATGGGTTTGGGCAAATGTATAATGCCATGTATCCATCATTATAACACCATACAGAGCAGTTTCACTGACCTAAACATCTACACTCTGCCTTTTCATCGTTCCCTTTCCCAACGCCTGACTCACTGATCTCTTTACTGTCTCCATAATTTTGTCTTTTCCAGAAAGTCATGTAGTTGGAATCACATAGTATGTAGCCTTTTCAGATTGGCTTTCTTCACTTTATAATACCCATTCAAGTTTCTTCCATGTCTTTTCAGGGCTCAATAATTCATTTCTTTTTAGCGCTGAATAATATTCCATTCTCTGGATGTACCACAGTTTATTTATCCCTTCATCTCCTGAGGACATCTTGGTTGCTTCCAAGTTTTGTCCTGGATCTCTTTGCAGGGGCTAGGGGATGAAAGATGGGTGAGAAGAGAATGGGTAGGGAGATAGGAAAGAAGTATCCTCCAGCCAGACAGAGAATGGATCACTAGAGGTAAGTTGTAAGGTTGATGTTGTGTCTGTGTCTTATTTTTCAAACATAGCCTTAAAAGTCATGCAGCATCACTTCTACCATATTCTATTGGTTATAAGACCGTTAAAAACACACCCAGATGCAAGCAGAGAATTAATTCCACTTCCTAACAGGAAAAGCAACGTTCTAGAACAATACTGTACAACACAGTGACCATTAGCCACACATGGCTATTCACAATTAAATTAATTAAAACTAAAATTAGAAATTCATTTCTTCAGTCACACTAGCCACATTTCAAGTGCTCAATAGCCACATGAGGACTTAAAATGTTTCCATCATTACAGAAGGTTCTATTGGACAGCACTGCTCTAGAAGAACAAGTGAGACAGGAAATATTGTAGCTATCTTTCAAAGCTACAATCTGCCACTCGCACTGAGACAAACCAAATTGCATTAGGGAAGACAAACTAAAATGGTGCAATGACTCACATGATGTTCTACACAAGGGTTGGCAATAACTGCTGCTGTTTACCTTGAAGAGGAGAGAACTTGTGTTAAGTCTCTCAGATGAAAGAAAGTGTAGATGCATAGTCCCAGGGGTTAAAAATTTGGCCACTAGGAAGATATCTCAGAAAGGTGATTTCCAGACATGTTTTCCATCTATAAAGATCACGGATCTCTTTAAGCATGTGAAAAAAGTCACTTCTCCCCAGAAAAATATGCATATATACAATATGATACACTGAAGTTCAGAGTTCCCTCCCAAATTCGTCCATGGACTCTCCAGATCAGAGCCATATTCCAGGCTGTGAGCTTCTGGAGGTGTTTCCTTAGCCGTAGTCATGAGTAGTGTGTGTGGCCTGGATGACATTCATCACTGTGTATTAACAGAAAAAGGCACATTTCTGCTCAATACAAGTAAGAATTTTAATAGGCAAAGAGGCATTTAAGGGAAATAGGCAATGTCAGGAGATCAGAAAGTTTCCAACACTAGAAGTATCCATGTAGATTGCTGCCAATAATGTAGAGAAGATTTCAGTTTACAAGCTAAACTGAATAAGCTGTGATGTCTTGCACAGTGCTGGCGTTCCAAGGTTCTAATAAAAGTGACAAGGCCTGGGGCGCCTGGGTGGCTCAGTTGTTAAGCATCTGCCTTCGGCTCAGGTCATGATCCCAGTTGGGCTCCCTTCTCCACGGGAAGCCTGCTTCTCCCTCTGCCCCTCCCCCTGCTTGTGTTCCCTCTCTTGCTGTCTCTCTGTGTCAAATAAATAAATAAAATCTTTTAAAAAAAAGTGACAAGACCCAAGTGCAGGAACAGTCACCCACAATTTGGAGGAAGAAAGCAGAATCTAGAAAGGTTTCATGCAACTGGTAGCATTTCAGATGGGCTCAAAGAGTAGGGATACTGGGTAAGGGCACAAGATCATCTTTAGGGGCTTACTTAAAAGGTTTTATACCCTTCAGTTTAATTACCTATAGTGATCTGGTTTCTGGCCAACTGGTAAATACTTCTCTCCCTATCCTACCACCTATCTTTATTCACCTGTTTTCTGTCCCTGACCCCCTCCCCCAGCCCTAAGAAGAATCCACAGTGAAACACTTGTTTGGATCATCCAGGTGGTTTCTACACGCAATGACAAATATCCTTATAAGAAGGAGGCAGACGGAGATTTAAGATAGAAGAGAAACAGGCCATGGGATGGAAGCAGAATCACAGAGAGGATGCTATGTGGCTGTTTTTTTTTTTTTTTAAGGTTTTATTAATTTATTTGTTAGGGAGAGCACACACAAGCAGGGGTAGTGGCAGGCAGAGGGAGAAGCAGTCTCCCTGCTGAGCAAGGAGCCCTAATGGGGACTCTATCCCAGGACCCTGGGATCATGACTTGAGCCGAAGGCAGACGCTTAACCAACTGAGCCACCCAGGCGTCCCAATGCTGCTGGTTTTGAAGATAAAGAAAGGGACCATGAGCCAAAGAATGCAGCTCTACGTGCTGGAAAACACAAAGGAAGAAAATTCTCCCTTAGAGCTTCCAGAGGGAGTGAGTCTGACATCTAGAATTGTAAGAGAATAAATTTTGCTTTAAACCACCAAGCATATGGCAATTTGTTAAACAGTTAAAAAATTAATAAAACTGGGGACAGAGCTGATTAAGAACCAACACATATCTCATTGTGGTTTTGATATGTATTTCCCTGATGCCAAGTGATGTTGAGCATTTTTTCATTGGTCTGTTGACCATTTGTAGGTCTTCTTTGGAGAAATGTCTGCTTATGTCTTCTGCCCATTTCTTGACTGGGTTATTTGTTTTTTTGGGTGTTGACTTTGATAAGTTCTTTATAGATTTTGGATACTAACCCCTTATCTGATAAGACATTTGCAAATATCTTCTCCCATTCTGTATGGCTAAAATTAACAAGTCAGGAAACAACAAATGTTGGCAAGGATGCAGAGAAAGGGGAACCCTCTTACACTGCTGGTGGGAATGCAAGCTGGTACAGCCACTCTGGAAAACAGTATGGTGATTCATCAAAAAGTTAAAAAGACAGCTACCCCACAACCCAGCATTTGCACTACCAGGTATTTACCCAAAAGGTACAAACATAGTGATCCGAAGGGGCACCTGCACCCGAACATTTATAGCTGCAATGTCCACAATAACCAAACTATGGAAAGAGCCCAGCTGTGTATTGACAGATGAATGGATAAAGAAGATATGGTGTTATACACACACACACACACACACACACACACACACACACACACACTAGAATATTACTCAGCCAACAAAACAATGAAATCTTACATTTGCAATGATTTGGATGGAATTAGAAGGTATTATGTTAAGTGAAATAAGTCAGTCAGAGAAAGACAATTATCATGTGATTTCACTTATATGTGGAATTTAAGAAACAAAACAGAGGATCATAGGGGGAGGGAGGGAAAAATAAAATAAGATGAAATCAGAGAGGGAGACAAGCCATAACTGACTCTTAACTATAGGTACCAAACTGCGGGTTGCTGGAGGGGAGGGGGTGGGGGATGGGGTACCTGGGTGATGGACATTAAGGAGGGCAGGTGATGGAATGAGCACTGGGTGTTATCTGCAAGTGATGAATCACTGAACTCTACCTCTGAAACTAATAATACACTATATGTTAATTAATTGAATTAAAATAAAATAAAAAAGAACCAACACATAGACTCAGAATCTCTGCTTCCTCCAAATTCCAAAGACTTGCTCCTAGATCAAGTTCATTATGTCAGATGGCTTCTTCCCTGAGGTTGAATCTGCTCCTGGAAGCTCTTCAGGCATCATCCTCACCCCCACACCCAGGTCCCCTGACAAATCCACACATCAAATTTAGCAGTGGACAGAGCTTGAACAGTCCTCAGTGGGCCTTAGGCCCTTTGCAAATACTCTTTTGTCAGGTGTCTTCCACCAGTTTCAGACATACCCAGACACATCCTTAGCCCTGCAATGTATTGTCTGAACTCTGAATAACATAAGAAACTCACCCTGAGTCTGAGGCTAGAATTATCCCTTATCCCAGCTTTTTTGACACTCTCGCTGCACTTGTGCAAATCAGTGACAGTTATGCTTTCCTCTCCATTAAACTGTCAATTCTTCCAGACCAGGAGACCAAGATCCCCATTTTCTAATATACATTTGGCATCTAGAATGTTCTAGTCAATGTTTAATTCTTGTAATTCCATGGCCATTGGGGTTTTGGATACACCAGATAGGCTAGTTTGAACATCATCATTCTTAGTACCATAAGTTCATTGTTGAGTGTGTTACCATCTAAAATCTTAGAGGCCTGTAACTCTTTGTTTTTTGAAGGGGAGAAAGAGATTCCCCCCACCCCCTCTCCATTCCTGATACACACTGAATCTTGAATTTAAGAATGAGATTGTCCTAGATTTAAACTCCAGTTTTGCCCCCTATCAACTGTATGCCTTCGAGAAAATTAATCTCTCTAAGACTCCATTTCCTCAGTTGCAAAATTCACATTCTATTAATTGCAAGCATTGAACATTGCCTGGCATGGTGCTTGGCACACGTAGGAAGTGTTCCAAAAATGATATCCACTTATTCTATGACTTCTTCCCATATACTCCTTTTTTTTCTTTAAGCAGAGAGGGTAAGTGTGTTAATGTCCTTTTGGGGCACAATTGGAAAAGTGTATCTGTAAAGAGGGAGCTGACCCACCTTCAACCAGGGCCTAGACTACCTCCAAGGGAGTGAGAGAAGTCATAAACATACATCTTGTTTTTATATAAAATATTGCTATTTTGTTCATCATGGATTTTTTTTTTTGCATTGGTTCTGACTTTAAAAAATACTACATTAAGTATTATTTATCTTGATAACCTATTTTTTTGGCACCCATTTCAATTTTGTGCCCAAGGCAATGCTTCATTCACCGGCTCTAATCCTGCCCTGCCTATAGCACTTTGTGCTAGTCACACCACGCTCTAGGTCCTGGACTAAGGCAGGCAGAGAAGCCTGTCGAAAAGACCCAGAATCTTCAGCGGACTTTGAACTAGTGCTCCCCAAGCCCTAGAAGGCATACTGGATCCGAAGGAGCAGAAGGAGCGGACTACAACTTCCAGAAGGCCGCGCGGCGCGGCGCCCTCGCCAGATTGGCTGCGCGTGCCCCGCCCCCGCCCCCGCCCCCGCCCCGCCACAACCGCGAGGTCCCAGGGCGGCGAGCCCAGGGCCCCGCGCTTCCGAAGCCGGCTACCGAGTGGAGTCTCGCCCGGCCAGCAGGCTTCATGGCGGTGAGGCCGGTGTCCCGGATGCTGCAGCGGGTGCTGAGGTCCAGCGTCCGGAGCTGCAGCTCTGGGGCTCCAGTGACGCAGCACCACCCCGGGGAGCCCTCCCAAACTGCTGCGGAGGTGAGCCCGCCCACATCCACACCTTCCCCGGGAAGGGGCTGCAGGCCAGCTGTCCCTGACGCCGAGAAGCACCCAGGCCGGGCTGCGAGGGCCGCTTCTGGAAGGGATCCCTCAAGGGCTTCCTTGGGGGTGGGGAAAGGAGTGGAGGGATACTCTGTAAGCTGCCCAGTCTTACCTGATACCCCAAGGGACGGGCGCTTCTTGGGGTGCTGCTTAACCACCTCCCTGCCCACCCAGCCATGCAACCCCCTTCCAGGTCTGAGTGACCGCCAGACATGGGGAAGCAGGCAGGTAGGACTCTGGGTCCAGTGAATTGTTAATTGTACCCTTCTCAGCCTTGCGGCACCCACCCTGTTTCTTGAACATTGAAAGGTTGTCAGCGTGTGACCAGGTGTTCTCGTGACACCCTGCTTCATAGTGTGACACCGGTTAAAAATGTCACCTTGGTGCCACAGTAGTCACTGGTCACGTCTGTAGTTACAGGGCTCTGTGACTTGCCCTTCACTCTTTCAGTTTCATCTTCATGTCCTTAGGAGGGCTCAGCCTCATTCTTGAGCAGAAGGGAGCAGGATCCCTGTCCAGATTAGGAATCCCAGTTTTCCTTAAGGTTTGGGATAGGCCCCTTCAGTCCTTGACAGTGCCCCACAGAGTGATTTATGTCATAACAAGTTTTAAGTTTAGTGTTCTTTTGCCCATGTGGTCAGGGAATAATTTTGGGAGAAGCATCTCTTTTTCATTTGGTAAAACCTTTTTTCCAGACCCACCCGGTCATTCTTTTCCCATTTCTTAGCACAAGACCTCACGCCCTGGAAATCATCAGATCTCTTCCCCACCCCCACCGCCACTATTGCTCAACGAGGGGGAGGGCCTTGGCTTAACTTGCTTTCCCTGAGTCTGATCTCCCCTGGATCTTCAGTAATCAGGCCTCATTGCTGGGAAGTAAAGGTTTTCAGTTTCCTTGAACTGCGAACTTCATTGAGGGGAAAAGTAGGAACACAGAATTGCTGAGAGAGCCTTAAAGAATTCAGGAAAAGGGAAGTTTTTTCTTCTCCTGCCCCTAACTTCCTTTGTGCTCTTCAGGAAGGGATCTGGGCCAAGTGACAGATCTCTCTTTCTCTCTCTTTTTTAAAGATTTTATTTATTTGTCAGAGAGAGAGAGAGAGAGCGCAAGCAGGGGGAGCGTCAGGCAGAAGGAGAAGCAGGCTCCCTGCTGAGCAAGGAGCCCGATGCGGGACTCGACCCCAGGACCCTGGGATCATGACCTGAGCTAAAGGCAGCCGCTTAAGCGACTGAGCCACCCAGGCGTTCCCATACTTAGTTTCACAGTAAACCACGTGAGGTCAAGAGTTTGTATTTTCAGGTGATGGGGCTCACCAAAGTTAACTTTCCTGGAGTCACAGAGCTGAAAATAAGGGAGCAGGAGGAACTCAAACTCTAGCCCCTGTGCTCCTGCTTCTTCCTTACAGGGAGAGTAGAATGAGAGGCTATCCCTCCCTTTCCTTTACCCTGTAAGGGGAGGTGTAACTAGCAGGTAAGAACATAGAGTCTGGAGCAGAATGCTGGCATGGGAAGCCCAGGCCTACCCCTGAGTAGGTATGTGAACTTCAGCAAGTCCCTTCACCTCCCAGGGCCTCAGTCTTCTCATCTATAAAATGGGAATAAGTGTCTACTTCATAGAGTGGTTCTAGAGATTGAGTTAGTATATGTTGATATATGTACTTAGATCAAGCTTGACCCACGTAGGTGCTGTGTTATGTACATGTTTGTTGTAGTTATTGTCAGCCTCACCACAATTGACACATGCTGTGCCCCGCTAGTCCCCTCCCACTGAACACTCAGGATAGCCATTCTGTCAGCTCTTTGGTCCTAGACCTCCTATGCTGGACATTCCCTGCCAGGGTTATCCTCAGCAGGCAGTTTGCTCCTCGAGTGTTGGGTGCTTCCCCACCTTTCTAGGTATTTCTGCACGGTGCTGAACATGGTGCTCGGCAGGCAGTGGAGTCAGCAGATAGTTTTGGCTGTTTGAAACTCAAACGAGTGAGGGGGCCACGTGGAATGGTAGAGCACTGGACAGGGAGCCCCAGGTTTTCACTTTCACTCTGTCTCCAATTTCACTTGGCTCCTAGGACTGTCACTTTCCCTCTTTCCAGCCAGAGGGTTGGCCCAGCCCATCTTTACGCCGTGGGGGAGGGCACAGAATGTCTTTAAGAAAATCTGAGGTGAGGCAGGTCTGGGGATCTCTATGGTCAGCCTATTACCGAACTTGCCAGTTGGCAAGAGCAGGAGTGGGGCATTGGGAATCCCTGTCCCCACCTCTCTTCCCGCAGGGCACCTTTCCCTCCACCCTGGGAAGTGCTTGCAGAGACAGAGGGAAAAGCCACTGTTATCTGTTCCTGTGTCAGGGTGTGGGTGTGGGAGAGACATGAGGTGTGAAATGGGAGCTGGCTGTGAGGACAGTGGAAAGTGGGCCTTGGGCTTGGTCAGAGGACAGGTTGAGCGGCTTCTACAGGTGGAAAGGGGAGGTGGTAGGGTGTGGGTTAAGTGGGGAGGTGGGTAGGGGAGACACAGCTACCTGCTGTCCTGATTGGGGTGGTCCACATAACCTCTGCAGGGCTTACCCCAGCACAGAAGCATGACACCCCTCTTCCTTCTTCCCAGGCTCCATGCAGGCTTTGCTGGGACCGCAGGGGGCTAGCCTCAGGTCCTGGGCCTGCTGCCTTGGGGCAGGGGCAGGGGAGAGGGTGACTTTTTGCAGGGCAGAGGCACCCAGTATCGAGAGGGTCACAATGAACAAATGTTGGAGAGGGGGTGTTATGCAGGAAGGAAGTGGATGTAGGAGAAGGTAGGCGGGGACAGTAGGCCTGGCCTGGGACAGTGACACACGAAGGGAAAGAACAACTTGCCGGGTGGTATCTTGAGTTCCAGTCTTTCCTTCAGGATCTTTTCTTCGGTGAAGTGTGACTGTTCATGCCAGGAGCCGTAGGTGTAAAGACCCCACACTTAGGGGGGGATCCAGACTGGGGGCTAGGCGCCTTGCTGGTCTTCTTGTTTAACGTAGATTAATTTTGAGTCACCCCTGGTATACGTCCTCCCAAATAGCAAGGATCCCAAATCAGAGCCACTGATATCTGAGTTTGGAATGTGTTCTTTTTCTCCTGAGTAACCCTATTTATTATACTCTAGACTATTTGGGGGCTGGCCTTTGTCATTCAAACCAAATGCCCAGAGTTGGCGACTATGTGGAGGGCGGCATCCCTCCCTTAACTAAGTCCTTTGTGTCCTTTGCACCACCCTTCCCCACCCCCACCCCGTGCCCCAGTCCGCACTGGGCAGGTAGACAAGATACACCTGGTAGCAGATGGTAGGCCGCCTCGTGCCTGGTCATCCATGGTCCTGGAGGAGCTCCAACTCCACTTTCCTTGCTTTGGGGGGTGTGACAGCAGGTTGAAACCCCAGCCTTGGCCCATCTGCCATGAAGCACAGTTGGGCCTTGCAGGACTGACTAGGGGAGCTGGCAAGAGCGGGAAAACTGGTCACAGCACACAAACTAGAACTCCTCCATGAATCTGTGTTTAATAAACCAATATATGTAAGTAGGAATTCTATTAAAACAGCAGCGATCACTTATTGAATACCTGCTGTGTCCTAGGAACTCCTCCAACTGAGTCAGGGAGAATTATTTTCCACCTTTTATGGATGAGGAAACTAAGGCTTCAAGAATTTGGGTGATTTGCTCTACAGCTAGTTAGTAGTAAAGCCGGGCTTGCAGTTAGGTTTACCAATTCCCGGAGTCTGTGCTCTGAACCACAATAACTAGCCCTGGATTAAAATAGCTCCTGATCCTGGTATCTCTGGGCCAGTGGTCCTCAGCCAAGCTGCAGAGTGAAGAGCTGAGACATTGAAAACAAACAAACAAACAAAAAGCCAGGGCCCCATCTTGGAGTCCGAATCTTTGGAGTGGGGCTCTCAGGCCTCAGCACTTCTTAGAAGCACTGCTGGTGGTTTTGATGTGCAAACTGTTGAGAACCACTCTCCTAGGCGAAGCCATTTTGACGGTAGAGACCAGTCCGGAAAAGAGTGACCCCAGTATGACTGGTTTTGCACACATTACCTTTCTCTTCCAATCAAGGACCAGTCTCTTTAGTTCATTGACACAGTGACATACCATGTAAACGGCAGGATTCCGAATCAGGGAGTGGGCTTCCCACACGGAGTGGGGGGCGGGCAGCAGCCTTGTCCAGGAGGGGCTCTGAGGCTGTGAGCTGCTTCTGACATGTCCCAGGCCTTCGTGGGTGAGAGGCATCACTGTCCACCCTACACGGTCATGCCCTCTGGGTCCAGGGCTCCTCTGACTGCTGCTATTTTTTGCTCCAGGGTTTTTTTTTTTTTTTTTAAGATTTTTTTTTTATTTATTTGAGAGAGAGAGAATGAGAAATAGAGAGCACGAGAGGGAAGAGGGTCAGAGGGAGAAGCAGACTCCCTGCTGAGCAGGGAGCCCGATGCTGGACTCGATCCCGGGACTCCAGGATCATGACCTGAGCCGAAGGCAGTCGCCCAACCAACTGAGCCACCCAGGTGCCCTCCAGGGGGTTTTTTTAAAGGAAAGGGAAAGATGGAAGAATGAAAGTGGGACATGCAGTGGTGGAGGAGAGAGGAGGCAGGGATGAGGCTTGTTAACATCACAGTGATGAGCTTACAAGGCTGGCCAGGTGAGAGACTGTGTGCGTGTGTGTGGTTCTGCCGGTACAGAGTCTGGACGAATCTGGATAAAGTCACTCTAAGTCTCAGAAGTGAAATCCAGCCTGCCCCCCCCCTGCCCCCCCCCCCAACCAGGGCCACAACAGAGCGTCTGATTATGTTCTTCTTTGCCGGTTACTCCGCTTGCTCCCTGGTTTCTGCTGAGTCATGCTCCTTGGTCCTCTCACTTGCTCCCATTTGGTGCACTTTGACTCCTCCCTCACCCGGCCAACAACCCCCAATATGTTAAGAATAGGGTGAGGGCGGCTGGTGAGGGTCTGGGGTCTGGGGTGACTGACAGATTCCTAAGTTGCAAAGAGCTGTTGATGAAGGATTGGGTGCAGCTCTGCTGGAAATTCAGACTTCCAGGTATCTGATCTCTTGGACTGTGGTGGCCAGTGGGGCTCTTGACTCTGTCGTGTCCCCTGCCCCCCCCCACCCAGGGCTACAGGTGGAAAGGCAGTGGGGTGAGTAGGGAGGTAGGAAGCACTGTTAGGATTGTAGCAGATAGCAGTTCAGAGAAGTGACCACTGCTTGCTTGTCATGGGACTATAAGCAGGGTTTCTTGGAGGATGGGGGGACACTGGTGTTGGGGTGAGCAGAGTGAGGTCACTTTTATGCACCCAGGAAAATCCTGGAAGCACCCCCACATACGTTCACCCCTATCCCTTCTATCTCCTGAGTCAGTGGCCCTTGACCCTGGCTGTACTTTAGAATCACCTAGACAGACTAAAAACGTGTGTGCTCAGATATCCAAATTCAGTTGCTCTCCAGTGGAAGTTTTTTCTTAAGCTGCCAGGTGGTTCTGACATGCAGCCGGGGCTGAGGAAGTCATTGAAGGAAATGTTCCTGCTGGGTGCAGGCAGTTACCCCGAGCCTCCGGGGGGCCTGAAGCCTTCTGCTCTCTTAGGTTACAAGATCATGATAATCCTAGGTGTTTACTTGCCAGTTTCCTGACCCCCTTCCCTTGGCTTACCCGAGTGCTTAGCTGTGTTCTTATTTTACAACGGGGTAAATGGGTCTGGAGAAGTCACAGAGCTTTCTCAGGATGTCAGGTCACACCTGGCCCAGAAATCAGTCCAGAGCCCTGTCCAGAGACCTCATGAACGACCTCATGATCGACCTCATGATCGACCTCGTGATTTCTTTGTTATAAAGAAAGGACTTCTCCCCCACCTTGTGCACCACCCCATGTACCTTCTTGGATTCTCCCTTTGCAATAAGAATTTAGACTTTGGACTCAGAAGACCTGGATTTGAATCCTGGTTCTGCCAGTGGTATTCTTGAACCCCATCCAAGCTTCACTTACAGTAATCCCTTATGGGACAGGTGTGGGAATTGAACAGAGAACATTCTTTGGAAACTTGAAGATGTTTTGTAAATGTTGCTTCTATGGAGCAATTTTCTCATCAGTATCCGTTTGACTGAGGGTTGTGCACTCAAGGCAGGAGATCAGACTAGATCAGACTTGGGGAAACGCTGAGATTGGCTGCCTCCTTTCTCACCCCAGGAGGAGTTTGGGTGAGCCATGCAGGGAGGCTCCAGCAATCTCCTCCCTCTGAAGCGCCAGACAGTGGGTGCTTAATCCTTCCAGCAACAGGTGGGGTGAAGGATGAAGACTGGAGTCATCTCTGCAGGGAGTTAGTGGGTGATCATCCTGGCCCCTCCCTTCTGCCTTCCTAGAGGCTGGTGGCCTCCTTCCTTCTGCAGGCCTCCCTGGTTGTGCTGTCCTTGCCCCAAAAGCCTTCTGCTTGAGGGGAGCCCTCCCGGTGAGTGTACCCTCCCCTCCCCAGCTGGGTGTTGTCCTCAGCCACTCCCGATGGCTTGTTGGGTCCTCCAGGGCAGTGCTGAGGCCCCAGGGAACCCAGCTGACAGGGGGTAGCTATGAGGAGGCACTTGTGTGACACTCACCCCCCAGAGTTAGTGAGTTGGCGTTGAGTTCCTTCTGTCTCCCATTGGGAAGGGAGGGAATGGGAGGTCTGGGTTGGAGACATGGCTCACCGTGTCCCAGGCAGCCACCATCCTGCTCAGTTATCTGTTCCCTCTCTCCCCCTTTCTGGACACACTTACTTGCCATTTGGCATAGTTGCCAGGTGCCGAGTGGCACGTTCTCTCCCACTGACCCGTCCCAGAAATACTGGAGATTTTTGTTCCTGGACAGGCTTCTTTTGAAGGAGGGGGGTGGGTGGTAAGCTGGTGACAAGGAGAGAAAAGGGGCTGGGGGTGGGGCAGTTGTCTCCCTATAGAGGTCCTGCTCCCTGGGGCTGAGTTGGGGCCTTTGGGGACAGGTCCTAATCTGCAGGCCTGTTTCCCAGTCTGTGAGTGAGAGGGAGAATCCCAGCCTCCCCCCAGAACTGCAGGGATGGGGGTGGGGGAGGGGATGCCCAATGGGAGCGGGGCTTATGTCCCGGAGGTGGTGGGCTCTCCACGCCCCTCTCCCCCAGCCAGGGCCCAGAGGCCCACGCCTCCTCTGCCCGGCATTTCAGGAGCTGTCCAGACGGAGACAGTTCCTGCGGGAGCACGCGGCCCCCTTCTCCGCCTTCCTCACCGACAGCTTCGGCCGGCAACACAGCTACCTGCGGATCTCGCTCACCGAGAAGTGCAACCTCAGATGTGAGTCCCCTTTCCTGGGCCCCTGCCCCCCTGCTGAGGCAGCTTCTGAAGCCTCTGCAACCCTCTGCATTCCTCATCCCAGCATCTCCTCCCACCCTTCTTCCCTGCTTGCCAGGTGAGGTTGTGGGGCAAGATAAGGGTCAAGGTTGAGTTTCAGGATCCTGGGAGCTGAGCTCTACTTGGAACTAGATTTGAGAACAGAATTGCAATGGAGATTGGACCTAAATCTCAGTCTGCAGGGCTCTTCCTCCCTCCCTCCTATTTCGCACGGTTCCCAGCATTCAGGACGTGGCCAGGGGCAGGCGTGGGGGTGCTGGACGCCGCAAGCATGTGAGATACACAGCAGTGCCCGTGCCAGCCACTAAGATGCCCCAGGCCTGTGACAGAAGTTGCTCGGGGCCAGGCTGACATACGGAGTATTCATTTCATAATCATTTACGGAGTGCTCCGGAGGTGTGGCCGCTGCTGGAGGGACTTCCAAAATTTGTCTCTCTCCCTCTCTCCTGCTTTCCATGGTTGCTCCCAATAAGAAATGTATTTACTTCATGGCCCAATAAATACATGTGTGTATGTAGTAAACGTTTAACCAAATAATACTCACTGCGTGCGGTTCTGATGTTCTTTACCTATTCTATCTTAAAAGACCAATTCTGGACCCTTCACTAATTTGACTAAATGACCCTATACTAGATCTCGACCCAGTCCTTGATAAAACTCCCACAGGAGCTAATGTGAGGGGTTGGTGCCCCCGGCCCTCCAGGGCTCCCTGCATATGCCCCATTCTGCTACCTCCCCCTGAACAAGTAGTGCCTCAGTTTTCCAACCTGTGAAATGGGACTGGTAACCTGAAATAGGCAGGATGTGAGAGCACTTGTCACTACAGACGAGGGTGACTTTTCACAGGCCTCATGACCCAAGCACACAGGGGTCACTATTTGCCACAGCAGATGGAATGAAAGGGGTGACCAGTGCCGGAAGGAATGGGCCTAGGGCCCAGGCCTGCCAGGCAGACCCTGCCTAGCTACCCCCCATGCTGAGGGAATCAGAGTCTTGGCATCCCTCACGTCAGGCCGGGCTCTGCTCTCGGCCTGCTTCATCCTCTTTAACCTGTTCCCTCAGTCTCCCCTCTGAGGGAAGAGGCAGTGTTAACATGCCATAGATGAGAAAGGTGAGGCCCGGAGAGAGTCTGTAGTGTTTGTACCAACTCAGATTTGGCGAGCTCGTTCCTCACCATTCAGGTGGGGATCAGGAGAGACTTCTGGCCTGGTGGGGGAGTGGGGGTCTCAAGGCACCATGGGCCGCAGTGCTGTGGTCACAGCCTTCCTCCGCGTCCCCTCCCTTCCTCAGGTCAGTACTGCATGCCCGAGGAGGGCATCCCGCTGACCCCCAAGGCCGACCTGCTCACCACAGAGGAGATCCTGACCCTTGCACGGCTCTTTGTGAAGGAAGGTATAGACAAGATCCGGCTTACGGGGGGAGAGCCGCTCATCCGGCCGGACGTGGTGGACATTGTGGGTAAGTTTGAAAGCTGTGGCCACTTCTCCCAACTCCTGCCGCATCCAGCTGGGCTTTGGTATTCATATCGGCAGCTGACATCTGTTCAGAACCTAATGCTCGCTTGGCCCTACCACCTTCTGAGACGGCTACTGTTGTTATCCCCATCTTGTTAGGAAATGAGGCACAATTCAGTAACTTGCTCAAGGTCGCAAAGCTGGTAAGCGCCAGAGCCCAGTGGCTTGCTGTCACATTTAGACTAAAGTCCTCACTGGGGCCTTGAGGCCCACGTGGTTTGGCTTTTGCTGGCCTCTGAGACCTTTTGCCTGCCCCTCTACCTCCGTCCCACCCCTCCATGCACACCACCAGGCCTTTGGACTCGCTCTTCTCCTAGCCAGGAACACAGGGCACACTGCCTGCCTCGTTCGGGTCTCTACACACATGTCCTCTCCCTGGGGAGGCCTCCTTGACCACTCTCTCCAAAGTACATCCCCATGTCCACACCCCAGCCACTCTCTGTCCCCAGAAGTTGGCAAGCTAGAGCCCACAGGCCTAATCTGGGCCATCAGCAGGCTAAGAATGGTTTTTATATTGCTAAATGGGTAAAAAAAAAAAAAAAGAAAATAGCATTTTGTGACACATGAAAATTATATGAAATCAGAAATTCACTGTTTGTTAATAAAGTTTTATTGGAACATAGCTGCACCTGCTGATTTACATATTTCCCAGAGCTGCTTTTTCAGAGCTGAATAGTGCTGGCCACAAAGACCATGTGGCCAGCAAATCCAAAAATAGTTACTATCTGGCCTTTTCAGAAAAAGTGTGGCAACCCCTACTCTATCCCCTTGTTCTACCTTATTTTTTATTCATAGCATTTGTCTCATCCACGGATACGTTACTTGGTTGTATGTTTATGTTTCCTTTGTACTGTCTCTTCCATTAACTGGCATGAAAGCTCTCCGAGCTGAGGCAGCTTTGGTT
Organism: Eumetopias jubatus; assembly: GCF_037043125.1. Lineage (NCBI taxonomy): Eukaryota > Metazoa > Chordata > Mammalia > Carnivora > Otariidae > Eumetopias > Eumetopias jubatus. The sequence continues at coordinate 112,537,206 of NW_028274812.1, forward strand.
CCCAGCTATGTTCCCATCATGTGGGCACATGCCTGACAGGGAGCTGGTGCTCGCTGATACTTACTGGTTTGAAATGCGATCTCTGAAGTAGGACATTCCTGTATGTGAATGTCGGCTGTGCCTCTTACTAGCGGCATACCTTTGGGCAACTTTTTTTTTTTTTTAGGATATTTATTTATTTATTTGAGAGAAAGAGAAAGCATGAGCACAAGTGGGGGCGGAGGCAGGAGTGGCAGAGGGAGGGGAAGAAGCAGGCTTCCTGCTCAGGAGCCTACAGGGGGCTTAATCCCAGGACCCTGAGATCAGGACCTGAGCCGAAGGCAGACGCTTAACTGACAGCCACTCAGGTGCCCCTGCATAACTTTTAAAATCCATTCTAAGCCTCCAGGCAGAGATGAAGTTGACCTGGGCAGGAAATGAGCAGGAAACGCCCAGCACATGGCAAAGCGTTCTGTAAGGGGTCACCCCAGAGGGCCTCGTGCCGTGCCTTGCTTCTACTCCCCAAGGACAGGCAGAGAGAGACCTTAGCTTCTATAGTTATAGATGATGAAATCAGAGGAAAATAAGGCTCTGTGTTGGTTCTGAGCTCCCACCCCTGCTGCTCTGGGTGGGATCTTCCAGGCCTCCGTTCTCTGCTTCATTTGCTGGTTCAGTGAATGTTCTCTGGAGGCTTCTTATATGCCTGATACTGTGCACAAAGGTGACTGAGCTGCAGGCCCTGCCAGGGAGGATCCACAGTCCATTGCTGGAGGCAGCCGCTGGAGCCAGCTGTCTGGTAAGGACTGAGCAACGGGACCCCAGGTGCCGTGGAAGCCCAGAGGAGGTGCCTCAGACAGCCCCTGGTCACGTGACCTGGGATCCTGCCATCATTCCTGTGCTGGAGGAGCTGACCCAGGGGAGCTAACCCCCTGTCCCAGATGGCTCTTCAGAGCTGAAAGCAGCCTGGCTTCCAAGAAAGAGCTGAACCTGCTGAGCCCGGCTGACTGCCAGGCCCAGCCCCCTCATTCAGGCCACATCTGCACTCTGGCATGAGCTCCATCTTAAACCCGTGTTCCATGCCAGGGCCTGTGGGAGAGCAGAGGGATGACTGAGTACAGACATGAGGACACGGGCCTTTCCATAGTAGCCGCTGACCTGCATAGTGGCAGGAATGGAAGCCAGGAGAGTTGGCAGCCCTGTTCCCTCTCTGCCCCTGCCCAACCAGGGGAACTTGTGCAGATTCCTTCCCCACTCTGAACCTCAGTGTCCTCATCTGTGCACTGGCCACTTCAAGGGCCTTTCCTGCTGTGATGGCCCATTTGGTCATGGGAACTGGCTGACCAATAAGGGTTGATCAGCACGCAGATGTTAGGTGGGACAAGGCCCCCACTGCAGTGACCTGCTAAGGAGGATTTACCTCCCACTCCCCAGAGTGCCGGTTGACTGGGAAATACAGCCCCCCCCTTCCCCTCAGGGCTGCAAAAGAAGACAGCTGTTAGGTTGTGGATTGCTGGGGCGCTGTGCTCGCTGACACTTTGACATCTCTCAGCCTAGCAACTTTGGTCTTGCCCAGAGGCACTTCCTCAGAGCAAAGCTGCCCTGAAGGGCAGGGCTGGGCGGGTGTTAGTGGGGAAACAGGGCTGAGGGGAGGGGAGGGAATAGCACTCAGAGCTGGGATGCTCACCAACATTGTCCCCACCCTCCCAGGTGGGAGTAGCGAGGGACCCCACCCAGGGGTGTAGAGTGAAAGGGTTGCGGGTTTGTCGGAGCCTGCTGTCCCCAATCACTTCGGATCCCTGCCCGAAGCACTGTCCGTCTCAGGCCTGGTGCTGCAGAACTCCCCAGGGGAAGACTGCCCGGCCCGCTCTGGCTCCCCATATGCCATTTCTGTGATCCCCCTGGGCCAACCCAGACTCCCCAGCGCTTCCCACCCCCCCACCCCCAACCCTGGCTTGTGTGTGCACGAGTTCCTCTACCCCTTCTTTTTCAGCAGAGCTGTCTAGAGCAGGACTGCCCACCAGAACCCTTCTGGCTGGTGGCACTCTTCGCCATCCGTGCTGTGTGACACGGTTGCCAGGGCTCACACGCAGCCTTGGGCACTTGGCTGGTGTGACGGAGGAACTGAATCGTAACTGAATCGATGTAACTTCATTACATCTTAATTAATTGATATTGCCACACACGGCCAACGGCTGTCATGTCGGACAGTGACAGTTTGGGATTTTTGTATTTATCATTCCTTATCTCATTTTTAAAAAATGAGAGAAGTGTTTTTGAACTTGATGAGGACCGTGCCGAGTGTCTTTCAGGGCTTCCTCTTTCCATGCAACCGGACTTCGTACACGTCCTCCTGAGTTGCAATTCGTTCCTTTTCTCTGCCATTCCACTGTGTGAAGATAGCACCCTTTATCCTGCTAGGGAGCGTTTGGGCTGTTTCCAGCGTTTTGACATGTCAAGTAGCACTGTTTAGAACATTTTTTATTCTCGTTCGTGTGTCCTGGAGTGCACTTCCTGTAGGAGTGGGATTGTTGCCTGGTAGAATGGGTGAATGTTTAACTTTGGAAAACAATTTGGCGTTATCTTACAGAGCGTTTGTTCCAGCTTCTTCTGACCCACGTCCTCCTCAGCGCTCAGTATTCTTATTCTGGATTTTTGCCAATTGAATGAGGATGAAATGGTATTTTATTTGGTCTTAATTTGTATTTCCCTGTTTAAGGAGGTCAAGCATCTCTCATCGTGTTTATCAACCCCAGATATCTTTCTTTTCCTGTGTAATACCACCTCCTGTCTTCTGCCCCTCTTTCTCTTCTTTCTGTTGTAATTGTTCTTTCATATTGGTTTGGTAAAAGTTATTTACTTATGTTGCAAATGTCTCTTCCCAGTTTGAAAAAATAAGCAACATTTTGTATAATAATTCTTTTGATCAATGGCAGTTCTTCAGTGGATCAGTTTTGTCCTTTATGGTCAGTGCTTTTTACATCTTTTAAAGGAAACACTTCACTCAAGGTCAGAACAGCTCTCTCTGTTTCCACTAAAACAGTTAAAATTTTGCTTTTTGCATATTTAAGTCCTTAGTTCATCTGTGGCTGGTTTTTGAGAATCCAGTTTCATTTTTTTTTTTCCATGTGATAGTCATTTTCTCTAGTTCCTTCTTATTGAAGCCTCTGCTTCCTCGATAAATCTGCCATGTGTGCCTTTGTGCATTGTGTGCTGTTCTTTGGTTAGCTTGTCTGTCTCAATGCCAATGTCATACAGCCTTCAGCACTGCAGCTTCACAGGAAGGCCACTACCTGGTCAAGCAGATTCTCTTTATTCTTTAGCAGTCCTTTAGCTATGCTTTGTCCATGGACATTTTAGAATCAGCAAGTTCCATGGAAAATTCTGTTTGGATTCTTTTTTTCTTTTTTTCTTTTTATTGTGTTAAAATACGCATAGCATAAAATTTACCATCTTAACTTTTTTTTTTTGAGAGCAAAAGCGCATGCGCACACATATACACGTGAGTAGGCAGGGTGGGGTGGAGGGAGAGGGAGAGAGAATCTTAAGCAGGCTCCACATCGAGCTTGGAGCCTGATCCGGGGTTCGATCTCATGACCCTGAGATTCTGACCTGAGCCGAAATCAAGAGTCGGGCGCTTAACTGACTGAGCCACTCATGTGCCCCTATCTTAACTATTTTTAAGGAAACAGTTCAGTGGTATTAAGTACATTCACATCCCCACCATCCATACCCATAGCTTTTCATCTTGTAAATCTGAAACTCTGTACCCATTAAAAAATAATTCCCCAGGGCACCTGGGTGGCTCAGATGGTTAAGTGTCTGCCTTTGGCTCAGGTCATGATCCCAGGGTCCTGGGATCGAGTCTCGCATCGGGCTCCCTGCTCCTTGGGAGCCTGCTTCTCCCTCTGCCTCTCTCTTTCTGTCTCTCATGAATAAATAAATAAAATCTTAAAAAAATAAAATAAAATACCTCCCCATTCTCCACTCTCCCCAGCCCCTGGCAAACACCATTATGCTTTGTCTTTATGATTTGGGCTACCCTAAGAATTTCATATAAGTGGAATCATGCAGCATTTGTCTTTTTGTCTCTGGCTTATTTCATTTAGCATAATGTCCTCAAGATTCATCCATGTTATACCATATTGCAGCATTTCTTTTTAAAGCTGAATAATATTTATGTATATACCATGTTTTGATAATCCATTCATTTGCTCAACTGGGGTTGCTTCCACCATAATGCTGCTAGGAACATGGGTGTAGAAGTATCTCTTTGAAATTCTGCTTTCAAAGGGATTGTGGAAGTGGAATTGCTGGGTCAGCTGGTAATTCTATTTTTAATTTTTGGAGGGAACACCCATACTCTTTTCCACAGCAGCTGTACCATTTTACATTCCTACCAACAGTGCACAGGGTTCTACTTTCTCCATGTCCTCACTAACACTTGTTTTTTCTGTTTTTGTTTTGTTTTTTGATAGTAGCCATACTAATGGGTATGGGGTGGTATTTCACTGTAATTTCAATTTGCATTTCCCTGATAATTAGTGATGTTGAGCAGCTTTTCATGTGCGTATTGACCATTCATATATCTTCTTTGGAGAAATGTCTATTCAAATCCTTCACCCATTTTTGAATTGGGTTGTTTTGTTGTTGCTGAATTTTAGGAATTCTCTAATATTCTGGATATTAACCCTTTATCAGATACACGATTTAGAAATATTTTTCTCCCATTCTGTGGCTGCTCTGTAGATAGTGTCTTTTGATGCACAAAATTTTTAAATATTCCTGAAGTCCAGTTAGTCTATTTGTTTTGTTGCCTGTGCCTTTGGTGTCACATTCAAGAAACCGGTGCCAAATCCAGTGTCACAAAGCTTTTATACTATGATTTCTTCCAAGAGTTTTATGGTTTTAGGACATACATTTCAGTCCTTGAAGCATTTCAAGTTATTTTTGAATATGATGTTTGGTAAGGGTCCAGCTTCATTCTTTGGCATGTGCATATCCAATTTTCCTAGCACCATTTGTTGAAAACACTGTCCTTCCCCCACTTAATGATCTAGGCACCCTTAAAATCATCTGACCATATATGCAGGGTTTATTTCTGGACTGTATTCCATTGGTGTATATGTCTGTGCCAATACCACCCTGTTTTGATTACTGTAGCCTCATGATAGGCTTTGAAACCAGGGAAGTGTGTCTCCCATTTGTTCTTCTCTTTTCAAGATTGTTTTGGCTATTTGGACTTTCTTGAGATTCCATACGAATGTTAGGGTGTTTTTTTTCTATTTCCATAAAAAATGTCATTGGCTTTTGATAGAGATTGCATTGAATCCTTAGATTTCTTTAGGTAGTATTGTCATGTTAACAGTATTAAGTCTTCTGATCCATGATGCATGTCCATTTAACTTTCATTTCTTTTGGCAATGTTTTATAGTTGTTATTGTAGAAACCTTTCACCTCCTCGGTTAAGTTAATTCCTAAGTCTTTTATTCTTTTTGATATTGTAAATGGAACTGTTTTTGTAATTTTCTTTTAAGAGGGTTCATTGCTTTTGTATCTGTTGGGATTTTAATGCCATTACACCTATATATCAAATTGGTGAGAATTGACATCTTCTTTTGTTCATACCCCCACCTTCCCACAGTCATCTACTTCCTTTGCCCTTCTCTTGGCTCTAGGTGGCTGACCCCTAGGGTCACCCAGGGTGTCCTTGCCTATTGGGTTTCTGGTGCATTTGAGTTTCTGCACAGGGTTTTTTGACAGTAGCTGAATTCCCTCCAGGACTCCCACAGGGCATCCTTGCCTCCATGATGACTTAGTTGGACTCCTAAATTAATTTCTTCTCCATGTGCCTTTGGCCCTAGGCATGGTAATGGATCCCCAATGTTGCTAGTCTGAGTGCTGTACTATTCATTGTTGGAGCCCTTAATTCTGGCCATACCATGGCAAGTAGTCCTTTCATTAAAGTCTTCATTTTAACCATCTGGGATTAATTCTGTTTTATGATAGGATTCTGATGGATAGTATCGTTTTTTTTTTTAAATAACACTTTCTAATTGTTTTTGATATATTATAGCATTGATAGGAAAGTTAGGAAAATATGTCTGTTTAGATTCTTTGGAGTTTTCTATACTAGCAACCACATCATCTGCAACTAAGGGAATTTTTTCCCCTTATCTATTGCTTTTAATTTCCTTTTCTTGTCCTATTGCAATATCTAAGATCTCAAGTGTAATTTTGAATAGTAGTAGTAATAGGAGAATGCTCCTAACGTTTCCCCATTTAGAATATTTTTTTTCACAAGTAACTTTAGTCAAATAATGAAGTTCCCTTCCTAGTTTAAATTTTTTTTTAAGTTATGTACTTTTTTATGTATGTTAGGATGATCTATTTTTTTTTTTCTGTATGCTATTACTCTGAATGACATTATGGCTTTTCTTATATTACTCCTGTAGTACATCCAACCTAGTCATGGTAAACTGTGCTTTTATCTACTATTAGATTCAGTTTATTGATACTTTAAGTTTTTGCATCTATATCCATGAGTGAAATGGGCATGTAATTTGCCTTCCTCATTCCTGCCTTAACTGATTGTGATATTAGGTTTCAAAGAATGAATTGGGTAGTGTATTAGTCCATTCAGGCTGCTCTAACAAAATATAGATTAGGTAGCTTATAAACAGCAAACATTTATTTCTCATAGTTCTGGAGGCTGAAAATCCACGATCAGGGTGCCAGCATGGTTAAGTGAGAGCTCTCTTCTGGGTCACAGACTTACCCATTGTATGGTCACATGGCAGAAGGAGGTTTGTGGGATCTCTCGTATCAGAGCACTAATGCCTCCACCCTCAAGACCTAATCACCTCCCAAAGGCCCCACCTTCTAACACCATCACATTGAGCATTAGGATTCAACATGTGAATTTGGGGGTGGGGGCAGGGGACAAACTTATAACCACAGCACATAGTATTCCTTCTTATTTTTTCATCTGCAAGAGTTTGTGTTAATCTGTGATAATCACTTCTTTGACAATTTGATCTTACCTGTAAAATTGTGCCTGGTGTATTCTTTGCAGGGAGATTTCTAACTGAGCTTCAATGCCTTTGATAGTTATTACACTAGTCAAATTCTTGACTTCTTTTAGAGTCAGTTTTGGTAGTTCTATCTTTTTTTTTTTTTTTTAGATATTTGTCATTATTTCTGATTTCAAATTTATTGGTATGAAATTGATAGTATTTTCTTATTTTTTAATCTGTTTTACTTGCAGTTTTGGTTTTTTAAATCTTAACTATGTTTTATTTGTACCTTATCTCTTTTCTGTTTCTTGATAAACCTTGCCAGACATTTGTCTATTGTGCTAGTCTTTAACAAACCAACTTCTGGATTTGTTGAATCTTACTGTATATTTGTATTCTGTTTTATTACTTCTGTCTTCCATCCTGGTGTAGCCTATTGCTTTCATAACATTTAGTTATAAGTAATTTTTATTCTGATTTGTACTTTGATCTATGACATATTTATATACTATTTTTAATTTCTAAATATGTGAGGATTTTTCATTTATATTTTATTATAATTATGTAGTATTTAGAGATCTTATCTATATGATAATTATTCTTTAAAATTTATTGAGGCTTTCTTTCTGACCTAGTATATTGGCAGTTTTTATAAACGTTCTGTGTGTGCTTGCAGAGAATGGTTATTTAATTACTGGACGGGAACATCTATATTTGTTCATTGGATCCAGCTTGTTAATTTTATTGTTAAGACCTTTGGCTATCTCCATTTGCTGACTTTCTACCTGTTTGGCTTGCCAATAATAAATAAGTGGGTAGACTTGTTAATTTCTCCCAGAGGTCCCATTTGTTTTTACTTTATATATAGTAGAGGTGATTTTATTAGGTTCATATGTGATTAGAATTGTTATGTCTTCTTCATGAATTGGATCTTTTATCACTATGTAGTAGCTCTCTCTATAATGATACTTTGGGTCTTTAAGGTCTATGTATTTTATTTTACTGAAGTTATATCAGCTTGCTTTTGACTCTAGTAAGACCATTGTATCTGGCTTCACCTTTTTACTTCAAACTTTTTTATGTTCTTATGCTTTAGATCTGTTATGACAGCCCATAGCTATTACTTGTGTTTCTTTTGTCAAATTTGACAGTCTCTGACCTAACTAGTGAGTTGATTCTAGGTAACTTTAATGTAACTATTGAAATATTTGGACTTGTTTCTATAGTCTTTTATCTGTCATACTTTTTCTATGTTTCTATTTCCTCCCTTTTGGCTTTTAAATAAATGATCCCTCCTTCTTCTCTCTAACAAGACAAGTACAGTAACACACTCTCAGGTCCTTGATTTTGTCATCCCTCACTCCACCCTTACTGTTGATATTTTCTAGAATTTTATCTCTAGGTTATTAGGACTAAGCTGCCCATCTGTGTCTCTTATTTTAATTTAAAAAAATTTTTTAAGGATTTTATTTATTTTTGAGAGAGAACACACGTGCAAGCACAAGTTGGGGGAAGGGGCAGAGGGAGAAGCAGACTCCCTGCTGAGCAAGGAGCCCCATGCGGGACTCGATCCCAGGACCCTGGGATCATGACCTGAGCTGAAGGCAGACACTTAATTGACTGAACCACCCAGGCACTCCCTCTTTAAAAAATTTTTTAGCAATTTTATTTATTAGAGAGCAAGCAAGTGGGACGGCTAGAGGGAGAGGGACAAGCTGACTCCCTGCTGAGCTCGGAACCTGATGTGGGGCTCGATCCCATGACCCTGAGATCATGACCTGAGCTGAAATCAAGAGTCAGATGCTTAACTGACTCAGGGGACCCAGGGGCCCCCTCTGTGTCTCTTGTAAGCATTCTGTATCCTTTAAGATAACAACAAACCAAGCGGATGCCGACACTCACAGCGGCTTGGGGAAGTTATGTAATGCAGTTTAATAAAACCCTCCCACTGCTTCCTGACTCTGTTGTGGTTTCCCTGTGCTCTTGTTCCCCTAATGCACAGTCCCTAGGAGATGGGAGGGTGTGGCCTGTGCCAGCCATAGCTGGAACCCCAATGTCCTGGCTCCCCCCAATCCTCCAGGCTTCCTAGTTCCCCCACAAGGTCTCACACTGGTCTATCCCAGCAGTTACTACTCTCCTTCAGGCCTGGCCACCCTAATCAAGAGCAGATTTCCCCTGTGGGTGGTCTGAGCAGGATCCCTTCCCTTTGGCTTTTCTTTAAAAAAAAAAAAAAGAAAAGAAAGAAAAGTGTTTTTCTTGTTTTTTGTTTTTTAAGGAATTACCAAGGTATTTGATCACCCCATATTCCCGTAATTCCTGCAGCATCTGTTGAATTGGTTTCTCATTTTATTTGAGTATTCTCTCTAAAAGTTGTTTGATGTGTGTCTAATGGTGAATCTAATTTTGGTGGTGTATCTAATTAAATCTGACAGGTAATTTTTATAATGTTTTAAAGTAGTAGAGTAGTAGTTTTATAATGTTATTTGAATGCATATAAAATTTTAGGTTCAAGTTTCATTCCTTTGTTCTTTTAAGAATGTCACTGCATTGTCCCCTGACAGCCAGTATTGCTGTTGGGAAAAGTCTGATGTCGGTCTGGTTCTTGCTCTTGGTAGATGCTATGTTCTTTCTCTCTGGAAGTTATTAGAGTGGTTTATTTGTATCTGATTTTCTTAAATTTTGATATAATATCCCTAGAATAAGCTTTTCCTCACTTGTCCTGTTGACAATGAAATTGCTCTTTCAGTACTAAGCCATTTGTTTTAAATTTGGGGAAATTCTCTCCATTATTTCTTCAGATAGTTCCTCCTTGCCAGCTTATTTTTTTTCCTGGGACCTCTGTTATCTGGATGTTGCCCCTTCTATTTATAGCCTCCACAGTATTTAAATTATATTTTGATTTCTTATTCTCTTCCTCTTTTTCTTTTTTTTTTTCAAAGATTTTATTTATTTTAGAGAAAGAGAGAGACCAAGCAGGGCTAGCGGCAGAGGGAGAGGGAGAGAATGTCTAGCAAACTCCGCATTGCACGCAGAGCCCAACTCAGAGTTCGATCTCACACCCTGAGATCATGACCTGAGCCAAAACCAAGAGTCAGACACTTAACCCACTGAGCTACCCAGGCACCTCTCTCTTTCTCCTTTTCCTGGGAGAGCCCTAAATCTTATCTTCTCATATTATCTTCTCATATTACTGTGTATCTTATTTCTTGTGTTATTTCATGATTAGGCTTTTATCTACTATGTCTTTACCCTTGTTTTTTATGATAATTTTTCATGTTAATATCCTTCGTTATTTCTTTTACTGTATTGATCATGTTTCTCTCACATCAGTCTGTTTTAGTCATTTTCCTTCTATTGGTATCTGTTTTATAGGTTTTTTTTTGGGGGGGGGCAAGGAGCACTAGTTATCCTTCTTAAGAGTTTCCTTCGTTTAGCTGGTAAATTTGTTCCCCTGAGAATATTTGCTATTCTGTATGGCACTACTTAATAGAAAAAGATTTAAGGCCAGATCTTCATCTCTGATAGGCCCATGGGGCTAAAGAACTGAGAATATCACAGTTACCCACTCATGTTTGTACTCTCCCCACCAAACAACTGGCCTTGCTATGTGTGACTGCATGGAGTCATATACTACACAACTCCGGGAGTCAGTATTCATTTAGATGATGATGAGAACGGCACCTCCTACCATTCTGTAATATGGCAACCCTGCAGGTCTTCACCTTCAAACCCTCAGCTAGAAGCAGATTTGGAAGGAGGCAATTACCCTTGATTTTAATCCACCAGTTCTGGGGCTTTGGAGGGGGTAGATGGAGGAATGAATGCCTAAGGCTTCAACTCCTCTTCCAGAAAGGCCCTGGCAGATTCCCTGAGTGTACCTCCAGTGGATTCCCCAGCTGGTGCTCTGGGGTGGTTGACACCGATTTCTTCAGTGAAGGGACACACAATGATTGTTCTGAGGCATCAGTGGGTGAGGGCAAGAATCGTGCTTGAACTGTCTTATTTTCCTTGAACTGCTTACTTTCTCTGCTAGTTGCCTTCAACCCCAGGTTACAAACATCCTCCCCCGCACCCGTTCAGAAGCACTCTTCTTCCGGTGTTCCTTGAGATTTTCATTTTGTAAAAGTTCCTAGATTCTCTCTCTGTTTCTTCAGAGTTGATTTGCTAAAGGGAGCCAATTACTGCTAATTTTCCATATTTTACTTTCCCACAGTAAAGCTCTTCTCTTTCTTTTTTTAACATTAAAAATAAAAACTGCCCGTTATTTTACCAGCAGGAACGGGTTTATTCGGGGATGAAAGAGAATTGCAATCTGGGACAGACAAGCTGTGGCAAAACCAGAGGCGAGTCTGGAGAACAAAAGGAGAGGTAGGCTTTTTATGGAGAAAGGGGGTAAGTCAGGAAGGCTGCTATAAAGGAAAAACCCATTGGAATCAACAGGGAGTTGGAAGTATAGTGCCTTCTCATTGGCTGAGCTGTTGCCAGAGGGAGAAGGAAAGTGTTTCTTTCTGAAGCTGGCAAAGTAAAGTAGTATCCATTTGCAAGGTCAAGTCCCTCTCTTCCTGTTGGGTTCGCAAGTGACTCTGAGTGGTAGAGCTTGAGAGCTCCCCCTGCGGGAACCTCCCAACTTCATTTTAGTGGGGTTTCCCATGATTAATTTTCACACTTTTTAGAACAACAACTTTTATTTTTAAACTTTTATTTTCTAGTTACAAGAATAGTGCATGTTTATTTCAAATAAGCAAAAAGAATATCACTACTACCCCAATATAACAACTGTTAACATTTTGGTTTGGTGACTTGCCTGTCATTTTGCTTTTGTTATCTGATTTCTAACTACTGGTTTCAACCTGGACTTTAATATAACATGTATATTTCCCAACTTCCCTAACATGATTTTGCAGTCATTTTTTGGTTACATAATATTCCATCATCTAGACAAAGCATAATTTAGCCGGTTTTCTGTTGTTGGCTATCTGGATGATTTCCCTCTTCCTTTTATTATATATTGTTCTCTAATAAACGTTCTTATAGATATTGTTCACATCCTTAATTATTTCCTTAGGTTAAATTCTTAGAAGTGAAATTTCAGGCCACAGGCTTTTTAAGGTTCCATACACTACCCTCCAGATACAGAGCTTATCTCCAGAAAAGTTATATAATTATGGTTTTATATCATGAGCATGTGCATTTCCATACACCCCTACCTAAACTGGGTGTTAACTTTGTCATCTGCTGTTGTCTTTTTCTCAGTCCAGCTTGTCTTGGGCATTTTACTTCTCGTTTCTGTACTCGCATAGAGCTGAGCTGATTGTTCACCAAGATTCATGCATTCAAGTAGTTTGAAATAAATTTTACCTCTAGATAAGTGAATATAAAAATCACCTGTAATCCTCCTGATCAAATGTAGCTACTGTGGACATTTTTACACAGTATCTTTTTTCTAGATTTAAATATAAGCCTTGGGTTTTATTTTTTGGTGTTCTTTTTTAGTCCCATTGCATTGTTATTTTGTATACAATTATGGGAAAATTCCTTTGCTCAATTCCAGCTTGCTCATTTGCTCTTCTTCATAGGTGTCCATTCTATTTTTCCATCTAGTTTTTTTTTTTTCTTTTCAAAGATTTATTTATTTATTTGAGAGAGAGTGAGTGCACAAGCAGGAGAGGAAGAGGGAGAGAGAGAATCTCAAGCAGATGGCCTGCTGGGCATGGAGCCCAACTTGGGGCTCAATCCCAGGACCCTGAGATCATGACCTGAACTGAAATCAAGAGTCAGATGCTCAACTGACTGAACCACACAGGTACCCTAGTTGTTTTTTTTTTCTTTCTATAACTATACTTTTATTTTCAAGAGTTCTAATTAGTTCTTGTTCTTGTTTTCAGGATGCGATATTTATCCTTCTGAGGATATTAACTCTGATATTTTTTGACCTATAATTCACATATAACATTGTTAATTTCAGGTGTACAACACAATGATTCAATATTTGTATATATTGCAAAATGAACACGATAAATCTAGTTAACATCTATCAGTACACACAATTATCATTTTCCTTGTTATGAGAACCTTTAAGATCTGTCTTAGCAACTTTCAAATATACAATACAGTATTATTAACTATAGTCACCATGCTGTAAATTACGTCCCCATGACTTATTTATTTTATAACTGATGTATGTACCTTTTGACCCCCTTCACCCATTTTGCTCACGCCCTATCCCTCACCTCTGGCAACCAGCAATCTGTTCTCTTTTATCTGTGAATTCAGTTTTCTTTGGTTTTGGATTCCACATACAAATGAGCTCACATGGTATTTATCTTTCTCTGTCTGACTTATTACATTTAGCATATGCTTCAAGGTCCATCCATGTTACAGATGGCAAGACTTCTTTTTTATGGTGAAATAACATCCCAATGTATATATATATACACCACATTATTTTTTATCCATTCGTCATCAGTGGACATTTAGGTTGTTTCCATGTCTTGGTTTTTATAAATAATGCAGTGAACAATGGGGGTGCATATTATCTTTTTGAGTTAGTGTTTTTGTTGTGGGGTTTTTTTTCCAGATAAATACCCAGAAGTTGAATTGTTGGATCATATGGTAGTTCTAATTTTAAGTTTTTGAGGAAACTCTGTACTGTTTTCCATAGTGGCTGCATCAGTTTACATTTCCACCAGCATTGTACAAGGGTTCTCTTTTCTCCATATCCTTACCAGCACTTGTTATTTCTTGTCTTTTGGATCATAGCCATTCCTAAGAGGTGTGAGGTGATATCTCACTGTGGTTTTGATTTGCATTTCCTTGATGATGAGTGATGTTGAGCATCTTTTCATATATCTGTTGGCCATCTTATATATCTTTTTTGGAAAAAATGTTCAGATCCTCTGCCCATTTTAAATTGGATTGTTGGGTTTTTGCTGTCAAGTTGTATGGGTTCTTTATGTATTTTACATATTAACCCCTTATCAGATATATGGTTTACAAATATCCTCCCATTCAGTAGGTTGCCTTTTTATTTTGTTGATGGTTTCCTTTGTAAACAGAAGCTTTTTAGTTTGATGTTTTTCCACTTGTTTATTTTTGCCTTTCTTGCTTCCAAAAAATCATCCAACTCCAAAAAATCATCACCAACACTGATGTCAAGGAGCTTACCACCCCTGTTTTCTTCTAGGAGTTTTATGGTTTCAGATCAAGTCTTTAATCCATTTTGAGTTAATTTTTGTGCATGGTGTAAGGTAGTGGTACAGTTTTCTCCTGCATGTGGCTATCCAGTTTACCCAACACCCTGTGCTGAAGAGACTCTCCCTTCCCCATTGCATATTCTTGGCTCCTTTGTCATAAATTGGGTATGTGTGCATGGGTTTACATACGGGCTCTGTATTCATTTCTATTGATCTGTATGTCTGTTTTTATCCAATACCATACTGTTTTGATTACTATAGCTTTATAATTTAGTTTGAAATCAGGGGGTGTGATGTCTTCAACTTTGTTCTTTTTTCTCAACATGGCTTTGTCTACTTAGAGCCTTTTGTGGTTCTATACATATTTTGGGGATTGTTCTATTTCTGTGAAAAATGCCAGAATTTTGATGGAGGTTGCTTTGAATCTGTAGATCGCTTTGGGTAATATGAACATTTTAATAATATTGATTCTTCCAGTTCGTAAGCACAAAATATCTTTCCATTTATTGTGTCTTCTTCAGTTCTTTCATTAATGTCTTAAGAGTTTTCTGTGTAGAGGTCTTTCACCTCCTTGGTTAAATTAATTTCTAGGTATTTTGTTCTTTTGGATACAGTTATAAATGGGATTGTTTTCTTTATTTCTCTTTATGATAATTTGTTATTACTATATAGAAATGCAACAAATTTTTGTATATTGATTTTTGTATCCTGTAACTATACTAAATTCATTTATTAGTTCTAATGTTTTTTTGTTGGTTTCTTTAGGGTTTTCTCTATATGTCATCTGCAAATAGTGATAGCTTTACTTTTTCCCTTCCAGTTTGATGCCTTGTATCTCTTTTTTCCTCCCTAAGGTCTAGCTAAGACCTCCAGTACTATGTTGAATAAAAGTGGCAGGAACAAATATCCTTGTCTTGTTCCTGATCTTAGAGGAAAAGCTTTCAGCTTTTCACCATTGACTAAGATGTTAGTTTGTAGACTTGTCATATATGGCTTCTATTATGTTGAGGAATGCTCCTTCTTTTTTTTTTTAAGATTTTTTTTTTATTTATTTGAGAGAGAGAGAATGAGAGTTTAGAAAGCACGAGAAGGAAGAGGGTCAGAGGGAGAAGCAGACTCCCTGCTGAGCAGGGAGTCCGATGTGGGACTTGATCCTGGGACTCCAGGATCATGACCTGAGCCGAAGGCAGTTGCTTAACTAACTGAGCCACCCAGGTGCCTGAGGAATGCTCCTTCTCTACCCACTTTTTTTTTAGAGTTTTTGTCATGAAAGGGTGTCAGATTTTGTCAGATGTTTTTTCTGCATCTAATGAGTTGGTCATCTGATTTTTATCCTTCCTTTTGTTTATGTGGCATATATCACATTGATTTTGTGAACGCTGAACCATTCTTGCGTCCCCGGAGTAAATTCCATTTGATCATGATGTATGATCCTTTTAATATATTGATGAATATGGTTTGCTAATATTTTGTTGAGGATTTTGCATCTATGTTCATCTAACTCTGATTTTTTTTTTAATTCAATTAGCCAACTAATAGTACCTCATTTGTTTCAGGTGTAGTGTTCAATAAATTAGGAAAATGGGCACTAACTCTGATTTCTAAAAGAATCCTCTTCTGTTATCTCTGTCACTTTTCCTTCCTCTTTCATTCTTCTGTTTGTGGAATTTATCTTTCTTTTACAACATTCTCCTTAAATGGGTGCTGACTCTTGGCTATGTACTCATCTCCACACTCAAGTCTTCTGTTGGCCTGGCTGCCAGTGCTGTTTCTATTCATGCTGGTTTCCCCCACCCCCTTCAGCTAGCTAAGTACTCTAGCCTTGGGGTAAAAGCTGCTGCCTTCCCCCTGCACATAAGGATGGAGGGAGACCAACTTACCCATCTCAGGCAAACACAGTTCCCCAGACTGGTAATCTCCTTGACATGCCCAGGGTCCTTCCTACTCCCTGTGTAGGTGACTGCAAACTTTGGGGTATACCAGTCGCCCTCCTACTTTGTACAGAACCTTCTGTATGTGCTTTGGGCTGTGGTTTCCTCAATCCACATGAGCCCATCTGCTTTCTATCTTTCAGGATTTCTCTACTTGTCTGGGCCATTGAAGGCATTCTTTCTCGCCTTCCAGTGCTATTGTGGACTCTTTTTTCATCCTTCTGTTATGTCTAGGGACTTGGGGTGGAATGGAGGAGGCGGTTTAGCAAATAATCCAAACACTTCTTTGTTTCTCCTATGCAGAGTATGGGCACCTATGAGTTGGTTAACTGAGAGCATAGTCTTGGAGTCAAGTACACAGGGATTTGAATCTCAGCCGTTCTTACTAGCTGTGTGACTTTAAGCAATTTTCTTAATCTCTCCAAGTCTCTCTTGCCTTATCTAGTAAATGGGGATAACCCTTGTTGTGAGGCTTCAATGAGCTAAGGCCCGCAAAGCCCTCAGCAGGGCCTCTAGCAGAGTGAGCACTCAGTGTTTAATCTCTTGGTTATTTTTATCAGAGTTATTATTTTTTTTGTTTTTATTAAGTTAAACCCAGTTAACAGAAGAGCACAGAGAAACCCTTTTCCATCCATCTTATTTGGACTTGGAGTTTCTTCTTCCAGCCCTTCTCCCAGCCTCACCGGGAATAAACAGACTGACTTCCCCCCCTCTGCTCTCTCTACAGCTCAGCTCCACCAGCTGGAGGGGCTGAGGACCATTGGCATCACCACCAACGGCATCAACCTAGCCCGGCTGCTCCCTCAGCTTCAGAAGGCTGGTCTCAGTGCCATCAACATCAGCCTGGATACACTGGTGCCGGCCAAATTTGAGTTCATCGTTCGCAGGAAAGGTGAGCCAGTGTGGTTTGCAGTGGAGGGCGGCCCTCCAAGGGCCCACATAGCACAGGAGCCATGGCAAGGGGCCTGGTTGCTTCCTTTTGGTGTGTGAGCTGCAGATAAACCTGAGCATTTATTCGTCACCCCTCACCTTCGCCAGATGTCTTCTGTCTCTATAGCCAAACCCATACCCTTGGGAAATCTGGGGGATCAGATGCTAAGACCTGTGGTGACCAGTCTCCTTATGCCCTGCCCCCAGTGTGCCCAAGACTGAGAGGGTTGCTAGTGTGCAGGCCTTTCCATTTTAAAACCAAGGCAGTCCCTGGCAGATGGGACAAGTTGATTACCCTATAATGAGCTCTGAGGAAATGTGGGGCAGCCCAGGGTGGAAGCAGCTGCCTTGAGGTGCCAGGGTCAAGGCCAGCACTGCCACGGCCTCCCCCACCAGGCTTCATCACGGAGGGCACAGGTCGGGGAGGTAGAGCAGCCCTGAGCCCTGGGTCTCATTAGGTCAGCACCTGATGTCTCTTGGGCCATGGGCTTTAGTTTGGGGTAGGAAGTATCCGGGGTTGGATGCCTTTGTTTTGATTTGGGGTGGGTGGTACATAACTGAGACTTCTCAGCAATCCTTCCCCTTCTCTGGAAACAGCTTCTAGCTCCCAGCCCCACTTTCTCTTTCCCCTGCTCCATGCAGTGACTCCCTGTTTACACCACCCACATGCTGAGGACGTGCTCATGGAGTCCTTGCCCTCTGGAAAGAGCTGCTGCAGGTGCTGTGGAGGGGACAGAGACACACAGGACATTGCTCTGCCTTACAGGCCAAAATGTGTGATGCTACTAGATTACCTTTGTTTGTCTTGTGGTGTCGATCAAAGTGCTGCAGAGAAGGAGAGAGAACTCCTAGCGGGGAAGACCTGGAGGGCTCCATGGAGGAGGCATTTACTTTGAGTCTTGAGTAATGGGGAGTGGGAAGAGGAGTTGGATCAAGGGAGCTTACTTTGAAGGGGAACGTCAGTTGGGAACCTGCAAGGGCTCTGAGGTGGAAAGTGCATTTGGGTTTCACCCCCCAACCCAACATCCACGTCTCCCCTGCCTCCTTGTCTCGTTTCCTAGAACGAGGATTGGAGACAGTAGATCCTGACGTTAGATCTGCTGTCTTCCTGTTTATACTCCTGTGTCCACCACCTCCTTTTGGAGGTAGAGTGCTTTACAAAGGAAGAAACTTCTAGATTGTCATAACAGCATTTCCTATGAAAGCCGCACTTTCCTCCCTTTTCCCTCCCTCACCGGGCCATCTAAAAATGCTACAGGGAAACCACGGAGGCCATCATCTGGCCACCCTCCCCCAGGGGGATGGCCCAGCTGTGAACCACCACAGTCACCAGGCTGTGCAGGATGGGGTAGGGGCCAGTGTTCAGGAGGCGCTCAAATGTTTGGATGCACGAGTGAGCCGAGAGTGAGCTGGAAAGTAAGGAGAAGCCAACCTGGGATCACAGGTACTGTGGGTTAACCACAGAGATGGGAGAACCACATGCATACTAATTGCTCACTGGTGCTGGTACAGCCGCTGCACATAGTAAGTGCACGGTGAGAGTGGGCAGAGTGAATGAATGGACAGACTTGTAAAGCACTGACAAAAGGAGTCTAGAAACCTGCGTTCTTTTTTTTGTTTTGAAACATCTTTTTTATATTTTTAAAAATGTGGAAATAATAATTTCTGATTTTCATATAATTTGTACATTAGATTATCATTTCAGTTAGAGTATCAATTGTCACAAACTTTAACCTACTAATACAGTTTTTTTTAATTATATTTTGTTATGTTAGTCACCATACAATACATCATTAGTTTTTGACGTGGTGAGGCACGCAGCGTGAGGCCTCCAGCAGGGCACTGCCTCTCCTCAGGGCCTCAGTTTCCCCATCTGGACAATGAGAGGGGTCACCTAGATAAGGGTTGGCACATTACAATCCACCAGCCAAATCCAGCCCCCTGCTTTTTTTTTTTTTTTTAATTTTATAGCCTGGGAGCCAAGAGTGAATTTTATAGATAATATTTATAATGAACTTAATTATAGGGAACGTTAACTATGAACCCCCAGTTAAGCAAAATATTATCCCAGCAAAAAGAATTCCATTCCTCCATTACATTTGTAGAGCTATGTTGTAAAAAATTGTACTCAATTATCAGATTCTGTAATTAGTCAATACAGTCTTTACAAGATATACCTAATAATATCCTCAATTTCACCTCTTAGCCTAAAAAGCCTAAAATATTTACTATCTGGTCCCTGAACTCGGGGGTCTCTGAGGCTCCTTACTGCTCTGGTGCTTCCCTCCGGGTGTAAGGGGGGCAGGGGAGAGGGAGAAAGAGAAAGTTTCCAGACCCTTCCCTCCTTTCTCACAGGCTTCCAGAAGGTAATGGCGGGCATCCACAAGGCCATCGAGCTTGGCTACAGCCCTGTGAAGGTGAGCCCCTGCTGCTGCTTTCAACCTGACTTCTGCCCTTCTAGTGCGGCAAGGCCGTCCGCGGCCGGCGGCCAGGCCCAGGGCAGCTCCCCGCCCTGGCTGGCACAGCTGTAGCTCTGCTGTATCCCCTTCCTTGCCCCCTGCATCCAGCGTGCCCCTGACACCCTACAAAGGAGGGGAGAAAACCAGTGACCCCCTGGGAATTCCCAACTTAAGAACTGGGAGAGACACGGAATGGGCCCTCCAGTGGAGAACCTAGGCAGGCGCCAGACCCCCAAAAGTCATTTCTGAAAAAGAGTGCAGAGGGGACAGCCCTGGTGGTCCCCTTGTCCCTGGCCAGGTGAACTGTGTGGTGATGCGAGGCCTGAATGAGGACGAGCTCCTGGACTTCGTGGCTTTGACCGAGGGCCTCCCTCTGGACGTGCGCTTCATAGAGTACATGCCCTTCGATGGTCAGTGACCTGGGGTGGGGAGGGAGGAGGAGGTTGGGCCTGGTGGCAGAACTGGTCCAGCGCCAGGCTGAGAGCATGGTGCGGGGATGCTGAGGACCCTGGGAAGGGTTGAGTGGGGTGGACAAGGTGGCGGACCCTGTGGGAGCTGCTGACCCTGGGACCTGCCGTGTGAGCAGGAATTTCCCCAGGGATGATGGGGAGGGGCCTGGGCAGGCGCCAGGGCCAGGGCTATGATGGGGCATCAGAGGCATCTCCATGTCAGGCATTGGTACGGTTTGACCCACCTGTGTTAGGCCAGGCCTCCTGCCCTCCCATGCAAGGGGCAGAACTGATTTCTGGGCTCTGTGGGAGGATGGACCTGAAGACCCCAGGCCCCTGCAACTCTGTGACTCAGTGGCTTCCAATCCCGAGACAGGTAACAGGTGGAACTTCAAGAAGATGGTGAGCTACAAGGAGATGCTGAACACCCTCCAGCAGCAGTGGCCAGAGCTGGAGAAGCTGCCTGAGGAGGAATCCAGCACAGCCAAGGTTACGGGCAGGAGGATGGGGCTGGGTCGGGAGGAGGAACGCAAGAGAGTGGGCACTGAGGTCGGAACGCAGAGAGGCAGGGCAGTACGGTGTAACGGGAGGCATGATCGTGGCTTCACAGCTGCCTCCTGGTGGGCAGAGCAGCAGGCTGGGCGTGGGGCATGGGGCGGCTGTAAGTACCTTGTCCTAGGCTGCACTTCAGGGAGTGGTGGGCAGGTGCTCTGGCCATGTGGCCCGCGGCCCTCCAAATCCATAACAGATTTGCTGTCTGGCAGGCCAGGTGCAAGCAGAGAGCTCGTAGGTCATGCATTGTGTCAGAGTCTTCTGTTGGTTGGGGGCCACCGGTGTTCCCTTCCGTGGGGCTCCTCCGGAGAGGGCCGAAGAGTGGGGGCTCTGGTGCCCTCGGCGGCCCATGCAGCACCATCCCCTCCACTGCCCTTCTTTCCCTGCTCACCCCAGGCCTTTAAAATCCCTGGCTTCCGAGGCCAGCTCAGCTTCATCACGTCCATGTCTGAGCATTTCTGCGGAACCTGTAACCGACTGCGAATCACGGCTGATGGGAACCTCAAGGTAAGTGTCCCTTTCCCCACAAGGGCGCCCTTGCCACTTCTGTGTTGTCAATCTCTCTTCCCCACCTGTGACTCCAGATGGAGGGGAGGCTAGCAGGTAGCAGGGCACATGGTGTGGTTGGCGAAATAGGGTCCATTTTGGGGGGAGCATGGTGACAGAAGGTGAAAGTGAACCCATGACCTTCCTTCCCAGGGCCCCTAAAGTAACTTCCGGTTGACTGGGAGCCACTTGCCAGGCTCGATGTTACCAAGGTGGGCAGAGGAGAGGTGAAGGGTTGATGTGCCCTGGGCCCCAGCCCCCACCTGATGGACCTCTTTCCAGGCCAGGGGCTCAGCTCTGAAAGCAACGTCCATTACTCATACCTGGTCAGCACATACCGTGCCTTCAGCCCTGTGGAGAATATCTGAGAGGCGTAGACCTACTCGTTCCCTTTAGAGGCAAAGTCTCATTGATAAGACCCAACAAAGAGCTTATGTGTGGCAGTGCATAATTCGGTGTCAGATGAGTGGCCAGACAGGCTGTGAGGGTGGTGAGCTTTGAGGGAGCGTGTCCTGGACACTGGTGACCTTGAAGGGTGGAGAAGGAGGGCGAGGGAGGACACTTGTCTGGAGTTCGTGCTAATGTGGCAGGGGCAGATTAACGCCAGATACCCCCAGGTGAAATGTACAGTGTGTGTTCTGTGGACAGTAGGGTGCTGTGCAGTTTCTGGACAAGGGAGGACATGACTCCCGTTCATGTCTGAGGAAGAACAACCCACTGGTTGAATTTGGAAACAGGAAGACTAGTCAGATGGCCCTTTAACAGTGTTCCATGTAGGCAAGAGTGGGAGGCGAGGACAGGAAGGAGGAATGAAGGAGCTTGGTAAGGCATGCGGGGGGTGGCGGGGGGCGGGCTGAGAAGGCATCTGGGGGGGGGCGGCGGTCGGCTTTGGGAGCCGTTTAGCATGGGGGAGGAGGGAGATCAGAGATCAGATGCATGGAGTTGGACATCCAGAAGGGACCATATCCACCACTTGTTCAAAAGCCAGGGCTTTTTTTCTGGGCCGGAGATGTGCAATTGCCCTAAAATATGGGTGGCATCTATCTAGTCAGGGCTCCTTCAGGACATGGAAGGTGGGGCTCTGAAGAGAGGCTATCTATAGTGTGGGGTGAAGGGGACTTAGAAGGGATGTCGAGGCACCTGGGGGAGAGGGAGGAAGCGGCATCCCCAGGGCCCACGGAGAGCTGTAGCCTGACAGGGTGGCCACCTGGTTGGAGCTGCAGCTGTGGAGGGGAGCAGTGACCACCTGAGAAGGCAGAGCCTGGAAGAAGCAGGGCAGCAATGCCCGATCTTTCTCTCCTGTCACGCTCTGATCGCCCAGCAGCCAACCGAGGCAGGAGCCCGCCGGAGGGGATCTCAGAAGGTGGAGCCTCTGGGGGCAGAGGGTGGGCCCTGGGGCCCGGTGGGGGAGTGAGGGATGGGGCCTAGCCAGCAGGGTGAAGTAGGTGTGCCTTCCACTTAGATTCTGTCTGTAACTCTCTAGTGCTCTCCGCCCTCAGAGGCGTCACAGACATCCCTCTGTCCTCTGTGCCCACAGTGCCTTCTATAAAGCTGGCACATAGTAGACGCTTTATAAAGTTTTGCGGGAGAAGGGTCGTTATCTGCTTGCTGGGACTGTCTCCTCCAGCCCTGAGCCCCCAGAGCGGCCAGCCTCCCTCGGAAGGCGGGGCGTGGCGAGTTTGGATGGCCTCAGGGTGCCACCTCCACCAGGCCTGTGCTATTCAGCCATCAGTCCAGGTCACAAACTGGAGTGGGTGCAGGGGCAGGCGGGTAATGTCCATGAGTGTAGGGACCAGGAGGGGACGGGTGAAATGGGGTGTTCGTGCTGCGCCTGGGGGACTGCAGGGACCCAGCTGTTTGGGGTCCATGCTCAAGGCAATAGGCTACTCTGTGGAACGTCTCAGGAGAAGGTATGGATCTGGATTTTTATGTGCTGTCTCTGTTGGCAACTGTGTAATTCTTTATGGTATGCTCTATAAGCTGAAGGTGACCTGACTGTAAATCAGATGTAGGCTGTGGGATGTCCGATTTTGCTTCCTGCCCCTCTGGCTCCTCCGACTTCACCATCCAGCAGCTTCTGTCCCTCCCTGCAGGAAGGTCCTGCCTTGAGTGTGGCCGAGCCACAGGAGGCCTGGATGCTGGCGTTCAGCCCACGGGCGACTCTAGGCAAGGGGGCCAAGGCTCGGGGCCAAGGGAGACATGTTCTCACCCCCATGGTGACCGCCCACAGGTCTGCCTCTTCGGGAACTCAGAGGTGTCTCTACGGGATCACCTGCGGGCAGGGGCCTCTGAGGAGGAGCTGCTGAGGATCATCGGGGCTGCTGTGGGCAGGAAGAAGCGGCAGCATGCAGGTAAGAGGTGGGCGTGGGGAAGGCCGGGCTGGCTGGCTGGCTGCCGAATGGGCCGGAGGGGCTGAGGGGACAGAGCAAAGCTTGGCAGGAAGCCAGTGGGACTCTGTGCCCGTCGTGGCGCCCAGTCCGTCCTGTGGCACTTGTAGACCGGGGGTGTGGTGATGGTTCTCCTCCCTCGGGGGCATGGGCTCAGCAGAGCCTGTGCAGGAGAGGGAGCCCTGAATTCTCTTGGGCTGTTTTATCGGGTAGAGGGGAAGGGAGGGTGGGGGGACGGGGCACTGCACCTGTCTCATCCCACACCTTGCCTTCTGTCAGGGGGACGGGGTCCCAGGCATCCACTGTGTCCCCCAGGGGCACCCATTCTGGCTCTGTCATGGGTGACCTTGCAGCGGGGGCTTTTTGTCAGGGTGTGCCTAGGTGAGTGCATGTCCCCGGGTTGTCATACCACTGTGTCCACCATGGTTTCAGTGAACTCTCCTTTCCCCACCCCTCCCTTCCCCCTTTCCTGCTTTCCTCTCCCTCCCCATCTTTCCCTTACCCCAGGCATGTTCAATATTGCCCAGATGAAGAACCGGCCCATGATCCTCATCGGTGGGTGACCCATCAGTACGTAACCACTCACCCTTGTCCCTGGGGAATCCTGGGGATTGGGGCTCCTGCCCTAGGGCACCCCCCAGATCCTGCATTTCATCCTGATGTTCACATCCTTGTGTCTGTTCTGCTCCTTTTCCATCTTCTCTTGACCCTCCAGCTTTCCTGTGTCTTCTCTTCCCTGGGGGTTGCTCCTCCTCAAT
Source organism: Eumetopias jubatus (assembly GCF_037043125.1). Classification (NCBI taxonomy): domain Eukaryota; kingdom Metazoa; phylum Chordata; class Mammalia; order Carnivora; family Otariidae; genus Eumetopias; species Eumetopias jubatus. Next base: position 112,561,403 of record NW_028274812.1, read on the forward strand.
CTACGTCCACAGAAATCATCCTTGTCTCTTACTGGAAGTTGAGGCAGGGTGCCCTCCAGGTTTATGATCACTAAGGTTGTTGTGCCCCGAACATGGAACCCCTGGTTAAGACAGAGACCCCGTCCTGGGCTCTAGAACCTCCCAGCCTAGATGCCATTACAGGAGCTGGGCAGAGCTTGGGGCAGCCAGCTAAGAATATTCCTGATCTTTTCAGGGAGGAGGCAGCCAGGATCTCAACTGCCTAGTTCCTTAACTCCTGGGAACTTATATGCATAAAGTCCTGTGTGTTCTCTGGGGAACTGGCTGGCCCATCAGGAGCTTTAGGGATGCTGCTACCCGTCTGCCAAATGCCCAGACAAGAGCAGGGGAGGCCTTGGCCACAGCCAGATCTGGGCTTCTGAATTGTACCAGCAGGCAAGAGAAAGCAGTGAGAAAAACTAGGGGAAGGTATTCTCTTCTCCAGGCATTGGAACCAAGTGAGTGCAGCGGCCCAGAGGAAGGCAGGCTGGTGTGGGCCAGAGACAGTCCAAGGATTACCTCCCATACCAGCCTCCCAAAGAAGGGAAGGCAGCTCACCAAAGCCCTCCCTTGGGAAGAAAACTTGACCATCTCTCTTCTTCCCTCACTTCCAGCATCATAGTCCTATGGATGGGCCTCGACCCATGCTGACACACCTTGATGGCAAGGAGTGGGGCATGCCTTTGTGGCCTCCCTGGGAGTGAGGTTGTACCTCTGACATTGGCAAGGTGGGGGCCCAGAGCTGGGAAGCTGGATATTGGGAGACCTATTTGCTTCATAAGGTATATTATTCCTCTCAAGGACACAGAGTAGTAAGCTAGTCTGGTTTCTGTAAAACCAGGAGTTGCCTAGAACAGGGCCTCCGACTTTCATGTGCACATGAATCGCTTGGGGATCTCGTCATTTCAGAGTCGGGTTTGGGACTGGGGCTCTGCACTGGACCACCCTTTGGGTAACAAGAGCCTGCAAGGCTCCCAAGGCCCTTGGCACCATTTGGATCAGCCTGTCGCTCTGTGGGTACTTCTGATGTCCTTGAGGGGGCTTCAAAGGCATTGTTGAAATAGATACAATATTTCCCTTACTATCTTCTCTGTAAATTCGATAGTTACTGTTAACTCTTCATGGAGAATGTGAAAAGGAGAGAGTAACTCTGGTTGGTAGTTCAGGCTGAGACCTCACTGTAGCTTCCAGAAAAATGCAGGGACAGGGAGACGTCATGTGATCAGGCTGCAGTCTTCAGACCTTAGATGTTTCTGAAAGGAACTTTGGCGACAAGGAAGTTGGTGTGGAGGAGAGCCCAGGAGTACCCCCCCCAGCTCCCACGGGCCCAGAGATACTGGTGGGGCTGTGCCCTGCGCACCGCCTGCCGTGAGGGGCTGCAGACCTGTATTCTTGGACCGTCTGTCTGCATACTTCCTGCTTTCCCTCTTCTCACTGTGCTCTTTGCTCTTCACCCCTCTCTCCCCGGTGTGGAAGTGAGAACTCGAGGTGGGCAGGGAAAGGGTGGGAGAAGAGGCGGGGGAAAACACTTCCCTTTTGGGCTTAGCCTTTCTTCTCTTTCCTTCTTGCTTTCCAGAGTTACTTTTGATGCTCCAAGATTCCCCACCAGCCATTCCAAGCATTTCCTCCCAGGACCCCTTTCGTGTTCAGAGTATAAGACACAGAGGGAGTTTCTCCAACCAGATGATGATTTTGTGGAAAGGAGGCTGGGTTTCTCAGACCCCTCTCCTTGCCCAGCGGTGGCTGGGGTCCAGCTGCCCTCAAAGACACTGCAGTTCCCACCTCAACTCAGATGCCAACCCAAAGTGCCTTAGTGCAGTGTCCCGGGCTCCTGGCTCCCCCTCAGGACCCCTGCCAACCTCGGACCAACTAACCCATGTGGACACAACAGGAAGGGCGGCTATGGTAGATGTGGGCGGGAAGCCAGACACGGAGCGGGTGGCTGTGGCCTCAGCCATGGTCCTCCTGGGGCCCGTGGCCTTCAAGCTCATCCAGGAGAACCAGCTCAAGAAGGGTGATGCCCTGGTGGTGGCCCAGCTGGCCGGAGTCCAGGCGGCCAAGCTGACCAGCCAGCTGATTCCTCTGTGCCACCACGTGGCCCTGAGCCACGTGCAGGTTGGGCTGGAGCTGGATGGCACATGCCATGCGGTGGGCATCCGGGTGTCCTGCCGGGCTCGGGGCCCCACCGGGGTGGAGATGGAAGCCCTGACCGCCGCTGCCGTGGCCGCCCTCACTGTGTACGACATGTGCAAGGCTGTCAGCAGAGACATCGTGTTGGGGGAGATCAAGCTCCTGAGCAAGACCGGGGGTCAGCGGGGGGACTTCCAGCGGACTTAGAGTTCTTGCCCCTCACCCTCCAGCCCAGCCAGGTCAAGATGGGATGCAGTTCCGGCAAGTTCCTGTAACCCCGTCCCTATTTACCTCCGCTAGCAAGAGCCCGAGGTCAGCCCACCCCTTTACCGCCACACCATCTCCACTGAGCTGCATGTCTCCCATCAGCCTTCCTGGGCACTCCGGTCATGGGGGCGGGGGTCGGGGGGGGGGGTTGCCGCGGGCAGCGCTGGAGAGCTGAGAAATCACATTGCCTGAAATAGCCCCCAGAGAACCCATGCAGTTTCAGACAGCCCGGTCTATAACTTCCACTCCTCGTTTTGGGTTTCCTCTTCTCCTTCCTTGGGGGGAGCATAAGGGCTCATGAAGCAGAGGGAACCTACTTTGAGGAGGGAAGAGCATGGTTTGCATTAAGAATGTTCTACTACTTCTCTGAAGCAGTTTTGCTTTCCTGAGTTTGGGGAGCTGCACCCTCACCAACCCTCTGAAAGGGCCAGTTCCTGCCTCGTTTTGCCTGCATCTGGGCCCCCTCGAACTTGCAGGGTCTTGGCTTCACCATTGCATTCGTCCTGCTAGCAGCTCCCTTTCCCAGCCCCTTCTGCTTGAACGGGACATACAATAGCAGCAGCCCTGAGGACTTCTGCCCCAGGCGCACACCCCTCGCCTGGCCCTGCGCACTGCTGTTCCACCCACTGCCCACACCCCTTTATTCTGGGACATATCAGGGAAAGAAGAGAGCTGAAGATGGCCTTCACCCTCACAATGCACAAAATAAAGCCACGATGCCAGCTTTGGAGATGCAAGAATGCGGACTCTCTGTGCGGAGGGCACTGAGCTGCCATGAAGTCATGCCCCCGCCCTTCCCCTGCCCCCCCCCCGGGGGGGAAAGAGGAGCAGGAAGGGTGCTATAAAAGCCAAAGGGGCACATGTTCTGTAGATCCCCCCGTCTTCCCTTGGGAGAAGGTAGGAGTGAAGTGGGAGGCCTAGAGATGCACCGCCTGCAGGAAGTGTCCATTGGGGTTGTCCAGAGCTCAAGAGGGTGCACTTACTTACAGGTTCCTGGTCTGTACGTCCCCAAATACTGGACTGGTTGGCTGGGTTCTCCTCTGTGGGTAGGCATCTTCGGGTCTATCCTCGGTGGCACCCCCTGCCTGCCTGCTTCCCCTCTACCCTACATGCACGGGTGCTGGCAAATGTTTGACAACCAACTCTTGGGAAAAGGCCAAATTCCGTGGCCGATTTCACACTACCCGTACAACGTGAACCAGCTGGCAAAACTTTTGAAAATGTAACGATTAGTGTTCTCAGAGTAGACATGAGCTGGCTCCAACTACCCCCCCCCCCGGCCCCCATGACTGCTCCCTAGCACACCTCACATCCCCACACGGGAAGAATGCACAGGTTTCAAGGCAGGCTGGATGGGGATGGTATGGATTTAATATTTTTTTAGTATTACAATATATTCTTATAAAAATGGTGCAGGTAAAAAGGACGCTGCAGATTTTGTACATTAGCCTCACTTGTCATCTGAGACAGCTTGGTGAAAGCAGCCAGGGCATGGCGGTATCCCTGGTAGAGGCTGGAGGAAAATGGCACCCCAGTTGGTAAAGATGGGATGGGGGTGGGAGAGCCTGGACCAGACCCTTCCCTCCCCACCTGGAGAATTGTTTTTCCTCCTGCTGCCCCAGACACACCGGGAAGGAGGTGTGAGTGCTGCTGCTGAGAAGGGGGCAGGTTGGATTAGGTTAACTGAATTTTACAAGGGACACAAAGTTAGCTGGAGGAATTCACCTGAAGGGAGCAGGAGGGTGGGAAGGACACTGAGGAAAGCCTAAGGAACAAATAGGCGTAAACATTTAGCATATCCAGGACCAACTCCTCCACCATCTCCACGGGGCCCCAGCCCCTTGCTGAGGCAACTGTGGTGGTGTATGGTCCAAGGCACTGTTGTAGATCTGGCTATTCTACTGGCCAGAGCTAGGAAATAATAAATAGAGAAGGAAAAAAATCTTTCAGGGTGAGAAGCCTGAGCCCTGGAACCAGGTATGTGTCCTCTGTAAACAGGTAAACCAAAGTGTGCTTTTCTGTGGATCCAAAATGTCTTGAACGACTTCTATATTCCTTGTCTTTCCTGGTGCGTATCCAGTCTTCCATGGCGAGTGGGAATGCCACAGTTTGGACATGCTGGTGATAGAAGTGGAGCCCTCCCCTGTCCCCTGCAGGGGAGGTTGACCTCAGCCCAGCCAGTTTGGGAGAGAACCTTCAGAGACCCCACCCATGACCTTCCCATCATCCCAACGCCAGCTTCTGCGGGGGGTGGGGGGCGGGCTGTCAGGTAGACAGATGGGTATAACAAAGCCCTCTGCAGCTGTTCTTCCTCGAAGCCTTCATCTTGCCTTCACCTGGACTCCAGGATGGCCTCTTCCCCTCTAGCCTGGCCAGGCTTGCATTTGCTCACATCCCTCCACCCCCCCAAACCAACACATGCTGGGCTCACCAACACTATGCCCGCCCCCCCCGCCCCCCCCGCCCCCGCAGCTACTCTGGCCCTACCCCAAGAGTCTGATGTAGGGAAAAGATAAGCAGCTGAGGAGTGGGCCTAGCCCACCAGTGTGGCCACTGGCAATAACCCTGAGCTGGAGAAGTAGGTTGGAAGGTGAGAAACAAAGAGAAGGGCCGGGAGATAGAAAGGCAAGGAGCTGGTTGATCGAGGGTCAGGCAGGCCGGACTCTAAGGATAATAGGTCAACTCTAGGGCAAAGAAATGGATTGAAAAGACAAACCTTGATGGAGTTGACCTTTCCTTCTTTCAGAAGTTTTGTTTAGACATAGCCATTGTTCCCTACCCCACCCCCAACCAAGGACAGCTCAAGATGGACAGAATGGAAGGTGGGAGTGGATGGGAGGACCAGAATGGACCCCTGGGAAGTCAGATTGAAGAACTGACTTTGAGAGGTTGGTCCCACCCCCATCCCATCTGTGGTACCCAGCCTTCTGTCCTTGGTTCCTTCAGGCAGTGCACGTCCCGGGAAACTGGACCTTCTCCATATCCCATCTCCCTAGCTTCCCCTGCCTGCTCTGGCCCCCAGTCTGAATGCCTCAGTGATCGCATGTAAATGCAGAGGGCAACTCTGGCCCTTTGGACCATCTCAGGACACCCCAGGGCCGGCCTTAGCCAGGTCCACGTGGTTTGAAACAGTCTTCCGCAGGCTGGACAGAGGGGGAGGTCCCCGTGGCTTCTGCCCTGAGATAGACCTTAGAGAAAGAGTTTGGGGTCTGATGAACAGGAAGTGGTAGACCAGGTATAGCACCAGAGCGGAGCTAGGCATTCAAGTGCTGGCCTCTAGTGAGGGGCTATCAGAATTCCCAGCCAACAGGTGTGGTCACTGTCCCGCTTCAAGACAATGGTTGGGTTGTACAGAGGTTGTGTGAGGAGATCTTTGTTCCAGGGTCCCTAGGCCCAAGGCACGAGGTGTGGTGATGATCGGGGTCTTTCTTGAACCCCTTACCAGATTCATCAAGTACCTGATCGTGAGCCATAGCTGTGGGAACCCAAAGGTGAGCATTCTGAGATTCAGGATTAGTAGATAGGAGGGAGATGGCGGTAGGGAAGGAAGGGAGAGAGACTTAAGACATTCGAGAGAGGGGCCAAAGGACTTGTGATGTAGGAAACAAGCACTGCTACTCTGTGTCCTGATGACTCTATCGTCTTCCCAGCACTTTTTCTGAAACCTATCTAGCTAGACTATCTAATACCTCTTCCTTTTCCATCCAAGAGGAAAGTTTGCTCCCAGATCCATGTTCCATTAAGCCTCCTCTTGGGGGATGGGGGCCTGCATTCTCTCACCCTGGCTCTCAGGGGGCCCACCCCACCATGAACTCCCTACTGCACATGAAATCCGGATAAGGCCTGTGGACCTGTCCAGTCCAGATCTGGAACAGTTGTGTGCCAACACGTATGTGCCCTTGCTGGGGCCGGGGAGGGGGGAGAGGGGGGCGGGGGGCAGGGCTCTTTCAGCAGGGCCTGCCAGGGATGTCTAAGTCTGCCTTGGAGTGACCCTGGGGGACCGGGATGCAGAAAGAATAACGGAACAGGAGATGTGAGGAGCCCCTCCAGGTAAGTGCGAGGACCCCTGGTCCTGCCACGCACTGCCCCCACCCCAGGGCCCAGCCCAGGGCTCATTGCAACCGAGCACCAAATTGCCTAAGGATCACGGCCACCTCCGCTCAGCCCCTCAGCCCACCCTTGTCTCCTGCCTCCTGCAGTGGCCAGTCCCCAGGTCAATAATTTAGCCTGCTTATTGCCCGTTCCCGGGTGACTTCCAGGGCCTGGCTCCCTGACCGCTTGCGGCTGCGCTTCAGCTTGCATAAGTCCTTGTCAAACACTTCGCCTGAGCGCAGGGCTGATACCAGGTCGTCGAACTCGCCACCTTCCTCCAGCGCGCTGCCTGCGTGGGCCTTCCGCTGCCGCTGCCACCGCTCCCGCTCCCTCTGTTCCTTCAGCTGCAGGAGGAGGAAGAGTGAGAGGTGGGCTGAGGCCAGAGCAGCCACCCACAGTCCAGCTGTCAAACGAATGGCCTCCCAGCGGTCACAAACTCCAACCTGTGCCCCCTGAGGCCTGTGTTGACCAGCTGGCCCCACTTTCCTGCTTCCTGAGACACCCTGTGTCTCCTTGCCACCTCCTGCTCTCCCCCAGTAGCACCCCACTCAGCCCAGCCCTCTTACCATGGTTTCCATGCGTGCCCGCCGTTCCTCCTCTTCTTTCCTCTTCCTCATCGCCTCCAGGTCCTGCCGGGCCTCCAAGAAGGCCTGCAGGAAGGTGTCAAAGATTCCAAAGAATTCGTCTGGCTGCATCTTGCTGTCCTGCTCCCCAAAGTGTATCAGGGCCTTGGAGAACTGTTAGAGCGAAAGGGGTGGTGAGAGTCTGCCCCCGCCCCAAAGCATGGTGGCTCAGCCCATGTGGTGAGCTGGGTTCCAGTCAGAACAGAGCCCAGTCCAAGGCCGGGAACCTTTGACAGAGGGGAGCAGGGCTGGAGTGGGGGAGACACCTGCTATCATCAGGGCAGGGACAAGGCTGAAGGAAAAGCTTGAGGGTGACACCAAGGGGAGGTTGGGAATCCAGGCTGGCTGACAGAGGCTGCCCAAAGCTACCATTGGGTCTGTTATGGTGTAGGTATGGGAGCAGGAGCTACAGACCTTGGGAAGTACTTCCTAAGGTCAAAAACTCAAGAGGACCCAGAGATCATATAGTTATTAGGCTAATTTAACTCCTCTGTGCCTCAGTTTCCTCAGCTGTAAAATGGGGACAATAGATTCTACCTCATAGTGTTGTGAGGGTGAGGTGAGTTAATAGATGTAAAACATTAGCTCTAATTATGTGTGTCAGGCACTATTCTGACATTTATTGACAGCTACCATCTCTAATTCAACCCAGAGTGTGCTGCCTGGACCAGCGTGGGCATCTCAGGCTTACCCCAGATCTCCTGAGTGAGGACCCCTACCAATGGGGTCCATGAGGATGTTGAGAAGCTAGGAAGAGGCAATAGCAACTGTGACCAAAGCTGAGCTCTGGAGTCAGGATTCTAACCCAGCTCTGTCCATCACAGCTGGGAAACCTTGGGCAAGTTTCTTAACCTCTCTAGATCTCAGTGTACATACTTGTACAATGGGGTAATAACCTTTTGAGGTTATTTAAGGTAGGTCATGTGATAAATAATGTAAAACACCACATGGTACCTACACCTGGTAAATGGATTATGATCTTTGCAACAGACTTGCTATTGCTTTTCTTAAGGGAGTGAGGAAACTATTTTTCCTCAAAGCTCTGTGACTCTGGGTTTGTCCCTCTGGGCCATCTGGGGTAGGAATGGGTGAAGGAGCTGTGTCTACATAAAAAGGGGGGGAGGAGGGGTTAGGATGGGGGTCAGACTGGGAGCTTGGGCCACACTTACCTTGTCCCTGGCCTCATTCAGTTGGTCTTCCAGCTCTGAGAAGCTAAAGCTGGAGACGGTGATGAAGTCACTCATGACTGGGACAAACTTGTCATTCGGTTCCCGTGCCTGGCGCTTCTGATATTCTAGCTCCTGAGGAGGGAGAGTGATGTGCTGGTTAGATGGGCACCAGCATAAAAGTCAGGAATTCTGAGGGTCACCACATCTCCCACCCTTCCCTGCCTAAGCTCTCACAATCTTTGCCGCCCTTAGAATTGTGTGAGACATCCCTCATGTACCACTGCCATCTTTCTTTCTCCAGATCCTTGCTTCCCAGTGTGGTCTGGGACCAGCAACAGCATCACCTGGGACATCTGAAGAAATACAGATGCTCAGGCTCTAGCCCAGACCTAGGGAATCTGCATTTCAACAAGACCTGTAGGTGGTGCATATGCAGAATCAAGTGTGAGATGCATTTCTAAATTTCCTAGCTGATACGGATGCTGCTGGTCATGGGCCATGCCTTGAGTAGCACTTTAAAGGGCTATAAATTGGAAATTGCCGCCTCCACCACCATAGTGGCAATGGAAAGTTCTTTCTGATATTTACCTTCATTCTCTAACTCATTCTCCCCTTACCTGCCTAACACCTCCTTCCCCCAGTGAAGATGGGAAGGGTCTTGAGTTCCTAAATGTGGAGGACAAAGGATTGGGGTCATTGCCATATGGGACTAGCCTAGCCTAGGGCCAGAGACGATATCATCTGAGAAGCCATCAGAGCAGGAATGGTGATGACTAGACACCTGGGTGCAGCCTCCAGGTCCTCTACTGACCCAGGGAGAAGAGACATAAGGCAGGAATTTCTGGGGATAGCTGTGCCCAGTGTCACACACTATGTGCTACCTGTGCCTAACTGGCTTCCAAGAGAGGTAGATACTCTTTCCTATCCACTTGAGTTAGAGTTAAGCATGGGGCCAATTTATGATTCATTCTCCTCTAGTGCCCAATAGACATGCTGGGTAGTAACCTCGCTAGTCTCAGATGTCCCCTCATTGAGAGTCTAAATTTAAGCCCTAAATAATCCAGTCATCCTTTTCCTGTGGGCTAGCTCTGTTGCTGCCTATCACTTGGTCAAATGATAGACCCCCAGATAGTAGGCACCCAGATGGTGGACCCTGTCTGATGTATTTCTGTGTCCCAAAGTTCCTGTCTGGGGTGCTAGAATAACTGGCACAGGGTATGGCCTTCAGCATAGACACAGGCAGCACCCCCTCAAACCCAGGCAGGCATAGATGATGTACTCACCACCTCAACTGCTCTGAGGCCCCTCCTGAGGTTGCCCACCTCCTTCTCCAGCTCTGCCAGGCTGTGGGGAGACACACAGGAAGGGAGAATTGCTGAGGGTGGTTCAGGCAGATGGCAGTGCAAAGTGCAATGGCCTTGGAGTCAGTAGACCCATGCTCCAGCCCTGCTAAATCACCTCCCCTCTGTGCTCTGTCTGTGCTTCTATAAAATAACAGGGGTAAAACTTATATTCTGAAGATCCTTCCAGATCAGAAATGTTATGTTGAATATTAGGTTTCTAACACTTAGCTTCTGACTTGAATTCTTTTTGATACCAGCAGGTAATACTTAAAAATCTTAATATGGTGTCCTGCATGCAGTAAGCACTTGTTGCATATTAACCATTTTCCGCTGCATTTCTGCTTCTGTTGGAGATGCTTCTATCAGCCTGTGGCTGTTCAGGTCTGACTTCTTGCCAGATATCATTTGTGCAGATATCATTTGTGCCACATCCATATCTCCTTGGACCATCCATTGTAGTGTACAATCTTGACCTCCAATGATGCGAGCACTTTCTCTGGATCCCAGAGCTCCCTCTGCTTGTACCTATGGCCAGAGTCATGCCCTGCCCAGAGGCACTCAGCCAATGACTGACAGGAAACGGGGTATGATATCCTAGCTCCCTCACCTCTCAGATGGGATAAGTTGAATAAGTATCCTAAGCGTTCTCACAAACTTCCCTGGAGGGATGTCCCAGGGGTAGCTGGCTTAATAATACTTCCGTTATTAGTATTCTTCCCACCCCTGGCTCACATCCCCACTGTGTTTCCTAGGAGCATCCCTGAAATAAGGATTTGAGAGCAAGTAGCCAGTCTTTATTTGGTTCTCCTAAAAGCAGACCCTGAGACACTGCCCATTCCTAGTCACCCCACAGTAGCAATGAAAGGAAATTTAGACAAGAGTGCTGTGATTACAGGGAGAAAGAAGACTTGGAAGGGCCCCTCACTTGACTTTGGCGGCTTCTGGAAGATGCTGTAGCTCTGAGGGCATGTTTAGGATGTCAGGGAAGTGCTTCTCCAGGATCATGATCAGGTAATGGAGCAGAGAGATGTTTCTGTTGGTGAAAGGTCAGGGGTAAAGGAATGAAGGCCAGGAAGAAACTAGGGGTAGGGGTCAGGGGGAAAAGGCAAGGAGTTAGGGTTGAAAATGGGAGGAGGAAGGGAGAGGCCAGGGTGGGGTGAGATGGAAGATAAGGAAGCAGACAAGATCCCACCTGTCAATGCTGGACTTGGTATCTGCGATCTTGTTGAGGCTGGCCACCCGGAAACCATAGGCACCCCCACGCTGCCCTTTGTTCATGAAGTTGCCAATGGCCAGGACGACCTCAAGCATCTGCCTTAAGCGCTTGCTGCGGATCAGCTCCCGGGAGGCCAGCAGGATGGCTAGGAGAGGAGGGGCAGGTCAGAGCCCTGCAGAGACTGGGCCAGGGCAGCTGGTCCCCTTGAATGCCAGGATGATGCCACCACGAAGTTCAGTCTTCAACTCTCAGAGGGGCAGAAACGATACCCACACCTCAACAGATTGATTTACTCCATATCTGCCCACTTCCAAGGGAAGCAGGTAAATTTGCCAAAAGCCAATTCAACAAATAACCCGTTCTCAGAATGTGCCAATTCTTCTTAATATATTTAAAGAATATCTTTTCTTGCATATATCCAAAGATTATTAATAATTCTTTCTATGGATATACACAAGAATATAATACTTTTACTTTTTTAAACTTAGTGATTAAAATTTTAAATTTCAGCATTTTACATATTATGGGACTGTTTCTGCCTCTTTTGAAATGCTGTCTTATTTTTTTTTTTTGAAAGAGAAAATACCCGTCAAATTATAACATGTCACCAATATAATATTCCCATATTTTTGTTCTATAATATAATGGTATGCCTTGTAGTTGATGGTATCCTTGATTTAATAGTTTACTTGACATCTTGTTGAATATCATTTAAGTTTTTTCCCAACTTTTAGGCATTTTAACAATTTCTCCTCAATGCCTTAAATGATACATTTGCTAGAAATACAAACTAAGGTTAACAGTAACTGAAACTTCAGTATTTCATTCCAGTGTGGATGCTCTAGCCCATCTTCAGGTATCATGCACTTATGGCAGATGCACAAAATTGGGATATAAATACTACACTGAAATTTTGGCTACTAGTTATGGAATATGCTTCTCAATTACTAAGAGTGGTGATAGGAATACCAAGCCATCCCATGATTTTCAGCTTATGCCAAATTGAACATTCCTTAAGATGTTGCTATGGATCTAAAATGAGAACCATCTAACCAAAAGTTTGCAGAAATCCTCAAAAACAGTTAAAAGTAAGTAATTGGAAAAAAAAAAAAAGCTGTAATGTGGAGATCCCCAGGACCCCCCAGCTTGTACCCACTTCAGCCTCAGCTGTCCTTCCAGGACACTCTCGGTGCAAAGAGCCCCATGGCCACCCTGGCCTGCAACCACTTCAGCTCCAGCCATCACACCAGGGTGACCCCAGCCCACACCAGCCACAGCCCCAGCCAGCCAAAGTCACCAGACACACAGACACACATAGCCTACACAGGGGATGACCATACACAAGGCCATTCCTTCAAGTTTTAGAGAAGTAGCTGTTCTGCCTATTCATAGAAATAAAGACTGAAAGTCAAGCAAAATGGGGAGAGAGAAGAATATGCTCCAAACAAAACAAAACCTCAGAAAAAGAACAAAATGAAATAGAGATAAGCAATATGCCTGATAGAGAGTTTAACAAAGAGAAAATATGAAAAAAAAATGTTGAGTTAAAGAACATAAATGAAAAATATACTAGAGGGAATCAACAGATTAGCAGATGAAGGAGAAGAGATCAGCAATCTAGAAGATAGGGTAATGGAAAACAACCAAGCTGAACAGCAAAAAGAAAAGGGTTTTAAATGAGGACAGGTTAAGGGATCTCTTGGACAACATCAAGTGAATAAACATTCACATTATAGGGTTCCCAGAAAAAGAGAAAAGGGGGCAGAAAACTTACTTGAAGAAATAATAGCTGAAACTTTCTTAACTTTGGGAAGGAAACAGACATCTAGGTTCAGGAAGCACAGAGAGTTCCAAATAATATGAACCCAAGGAGGTCTATACCATGACACACAATAACTAAAATGTCAAAGATTAAAGACAGAGAATTTTAAAAGCAGCAAGACAGAAGGAAAGTTACATACAAGGGAAACCCCCATAAGACTGTCAGTTGATTTTTCAGCAGCAACTTTGCAGGCCAGAAGGGAGTGGCAGGTTATATTCAAAGTGCTTAAAGGGAAAAATCTATAGCCAAGAATACTTTACCCAGCAAGATTATCATTCAGGATCGAAGGAGAGAGAAAAGAGTTTCCCAGGCAAACAAAAATTAAAGGTGTTCACTACCAGTAAACCATCCTTACAAGAAATGTTAAAGGGACTTCTTTAAGTGGAAAAGAAAAGGCCATAACTAGAAGTAAAAAAACAAACAAAAACAAAAAACAAAACATATATATATATATATATGAATAAAAAGATGTAAAATATGACACCATATACGTAAAATGTAGAGGGGAGAAATAAAAAAGTTATTTTAGAATGCGTTCAAACTTAAGTGACCATTAACTTAATATAGACTACTATATACTTAGAATGTTATATATGAACCTCATGGTAGCCACAAACGCAAAATCTGTAATAGATACACACAAAAATAAAACCAAGATTAACACTAAAGGAAGTCACTAATCACAAGGAAAGAGAGCAAGAGAAGAAGAAAGGAGCAGAGAAGAACTACAAAAACAACCAGAAAACAAATAACAAAATGACAATTAGTATATAACTTTTGATAATTACTTTAAATGCAAATGGTCTAAATGTTCTAGAGTTGCATGATGGATTAAAAAAATATTCCTCTATATGCTGTCTATAAGAGATTCACTTCAGACATAAAGACATACAGACTAAAAGTGAAAGGATAGAAAAAAGATATTCCATGAAATGGAAGGGAAAAAAAGCCAGTGTAGCAATACTTACACAAAATGATTTTAAACCAAACACTGCAATAAGAGACAAAGAAGGGCATTACATAATGATAAAGGGGTCAATCCAACAAGAGGATATAACAATTATAAATATCTATGCACCCAACATTGGAGCACCTAAATACATAAAGCAAATATTAACAGACATAAAGGAGAAATTGGCAATAATACAATAATAGCAGGGACTTTAACATCCCATTTACATCAATGGATAGATAATGCAGGCAGAAAATCAATAAGGAAATAGTGTTGCTCAGTGACACATCAGACCAGATGGACTTACGTATACACAGAACATTCCATCCCAAAATGACAAAAAAACACTTTACAAGTGCACATAGAACATTTTCCAGGATAGATCACATGTTAGGCCACAAAACAGTCTTAATAAATTCAAGATTGAAATTATATCATGCATCTTTTCTGAACACAATAGTATGAAACTAGAAATCAATCACAAGAAAAAACTGGAAAAACACAAACACATGGAAGCTAACAACATGTACTAAGTAGCCAATGGGTCAATAAGAAATGAAAGGAAATCAAAAAATACATGGAAACAATGAAAATGAAACCACAATTATCCAAAATCTTTGGGACTCAGCAAAAGCAGTTCAAAAAGGGAAATTTATAGCAGTACAGGTCTACTTGAAATAAAAAAGATCTCAATCTAACCTTATACCTAAAAGAACTAGAAAAAAAAAAGTCCAAAGTGAATAGAAAGAAGGAAATAAAAGAGCAGAAATAAATGAAATAGAGCCTTTTTAAAAAAATGGAAAAGATCAATGAAACCAAGAGCTGGTTTTTTGAAAAGACAGGCAGAAGCCTTTAGTCCTATTCATCAAGAAAAAAGGGACACAAATGAATAAAATCAGAAATGAAAGAAGTGACAACTGACACCACAGAAATACCAAGGATTATGAGAGTACTATGAAAAATTATATGTCAACAAATTGAACCTAAAAGAAATGGATAAAGCCCTAAGAACATATAATCTTCCAAAATTGAATCAAAAGGAAATAGAAAAGCTGAACAGACCAACTACTAGTAACAAAATTGAATAAGTAATCCAAAAGCTCCCCAATAAACAAAAGTCCAGAAGCAGACTGATTCACAGGTAAATTCTACTAACCATTTAAAGAAGGGTTAATACCTATTCTCAAGCTCTTTCAAAAAATAGTAGAGGGAGGAAATCTTCCAAATACATTCTATGAAGACAGCATTACCCTGATACGAAAAGCAGACACACTACAAAACAAGCAAACAAAACCTACAGGTCAATATCCCTGATGAACATAGATGTGAAAATCCTCAACAAAATATTAGCAAACTGCATTCAACAATACATTAAAAAAAACCATTCACGAGCAAGTGGGTTTCATTCCAGGGATGCAAGAATGGTTCAATATTTACAAATCAACATGATACATCACATCAACAAGATAAAGGATAAAAACCATATGTTCATTTCAGTAGATGCAGAAAAAGCATTTGACAAAATTCAACATCTGTTCATGATAAAACCTCTCAACAAAGTAGTTTTAGAGGGAACATGCCTCAACATAATAATGATCATATATGAAAAACCTATAACTATCATCATATTCTATGGTAAAAAACAAAGTTTCTCCTTTAATATCAGGAATAAGACAAAGATGTCTATTCTCACCACTTTTATTTAACATAGTAATGGAAGTCCTAGCCACAGCAATCAGACAAGAAATAAGAGAAATCCAAATTGATAAGGAAGAAGTTAAACTATCACTACTTGTAGATGACATGATACTATACAGAGAAAATCCTAAAGACTCTACTAAAAATCTATTAGAATAAATGAATTCAGTAAAGTAGCAGGATATAAAATTAATATATAGAAATTGGTTGCATTTCTATACACTAATGATGAAACAGAAAGAGAAATTAAGTAAATAATTCCATTTACAATTGTACCAAAAAGACCTGGGAATAAACTAATGAGGTAAAAAATCTGTACTCTGAAAACTATAAAACACAGATGAAAGAAATAGAAAATAAAACAAATGGAAAGATATTCCACACTTATGGATTGGAAGAATTAATATTATTAAAATGTCCATAATACCCAAAACAATCTACAGATTCAGTGCAATCCCTATCAAAGTACCAATAGCATTTTTCACAGAAATAGAACAAAAAAACCCTAAAATTTGTATGGAACCACAAAAGACTCCAAGTAGCCAAAACAATCTTGAGAAAGAAGAACATAGATGGAAGTATCACAACTGCAGATTTCAAGATAACCTACAAAGCTGTAGTAATCAAAACAGTATGATACTGGCACAAAAATAGACACGTGGGTCAATAGAATAGTATAGGGAACCCAGAAATAAACCCACAATTATATGGTCAATCTATGACAAAGAAGCCAAGAATTTACAATGGGGAAAAGATTACAAATGGTGCTGGTGAAATTGGACCACTTTCTTAAACCATACACAAAAATAAACTCAAAATGGATTAAAGACCTAAATGTGATACCTGAAACCACAAAACTAGAAGAAAACATGGGCAGTAATCTCTTTGACGTTGACCTTAGCAACATTTTCTTAGATATGTCTCCTTAGGCAAGTTGGAAAAAAGCAAAAATAAACTATTGGGACTACACCAAAATAAAAATCTTTCGCACAACAAAAGAAACCATCGACAAAATAACAAGGCAACCTACTAAAGGGGAGAAATTAGCAAATGATATCTGATAAGGGGTTAATATCCAAAATATTATGAAGAACCATTATAACTCAACATCAAAAAACAATCCAATTTAAAAATGGGCAGAGGACCTGAATAGACATTTCTCCAAAGAAAACATATAGATGGTCAACAGACACAACTGCTCAACATCACTGATCATGAAGGAAATGCAAATCAAAACCACAATGAGGTATCACTTACACATGTCAGAATGGCTAAAATCAAAAAGATAATATTAACTGTTGTTGAGGATGTGGAGAAAAAGGAACTCTTGTGCACTGTTGGTGGAAATGTAAATTGGTATAGCCACTGTGGAAAACAGTGTGGAGGTTCCTCAAAAATTAAAAATAGAAATACTACATAATCCAATAATTCCACTGAGTATTTACCCAAAGAAAATGTAAAGAGTAATTCAAAAAGACATCTACACCCCTATGTTTACTGCAGCATTATTTACAATAACCAAGATATGGGAGCAACCTAAGTGTCTACTAATAGATGAATGGATAAAGAAGATATAGTTGTGCAAAAGCTTTTTATTTTGGTATAGTACCAATAGTTTATTTTTGCTTTTGTTCCCCCTGCCAAAGGAGACATAGCTAGAAAAATGTTGCTTAAGGCTGATGTTAAAGACATTACTGCCTATGTTTTCTTCTAGGACTTTTATGGTTTCAGGTCTCACATTTAGGTCTTTAATCCATTTTGAGTTTAGTTTTGTGTATGATGTAAGAAAGTTGTCCAGTTTCACTCTTGCATGTAGCTGTCTAGTTTTCCCAGCACCATTTGTTGAAGAGACTTTTTTCTCATTGTATATTCCTGCCCCCCTTGTAGATTAATTGACCATGTAATTGTGGGCTCTCTATTCTGTTCCACTGATCTATGTGTCTATTTCTGTGCCAGTACCATACTAACAAAGAAAAAAAGAGACAAACTAGAAAACAGACTCATAAAGAACAAACTGGTAGTTTCCAGAGGGGAGGTAGGGGGGATGGGTAAAATAGGTGAAACGGATTACGAGTACACTTATTGTGATGAGCACTGAGTAATGTACAGAATTGTTGAATCCCTATACTGTACACCTAAAACTGAATATAACTGTATGTTAATTATACTGAATTAAAAAAATAAAAAGCCACTGCCTTAAATATATACAATTGTGAATCTTAAGTATATACACTTGTACACTATATATATATATATATATATATATATAATTTTTGTCAATCATAGCTCAGTAAAGCTGGGAGAAATTCTGCAGTACACCAACAAAGAAAGAAGATACACACAATGGAATATTATTCATCCATAAAAATGAATGAGACCTTAACCATTGTGACAACATGGATGGATCTAGAGAGTATAATGCTAAAGTAAAATAAGTCAGACAGAGAAAGACAAACACCATATGATTTTACTTATATGTGGAATCTAAAAAACAAAATGACTGAGGGTTGCAGAAAGGGAGGTAGGTGGGGGGATGGGATAACTGGACGATGGGCATTAAGGAGGGCACATGATGTGATGGGCACTGGGTGTTATATGCAACTAATGAATCACTGAACATTATATCAAAAACTGATGATGTACTATCTGTTGGCTAATTGAATTTAAATTAAAAAAAAGACTTAGAAAAATAAAAATAAGGAGGCAGAGGAAAGATGGCGGGGAAGTAGGGGACCCTATTTCAACTGGTCCCTGGAATTGAGCTGGATATCTACCAGACCACTCCGAGCACCCACGAAACCAGCCTGAGATGTAAGAAGATCTGGATCTCTACAAACAAGATATTGCAGGCAGTTGGTTTCGAGGTATAAAGCGGGGAGCTGTGATTCTGCGGGCAGATATTGGAGGATAAACGGCAGCGGAAGGGTGCCTGGCCGTGGGGAATCCTACACCGCTGGTGAGTGACAGCCTCACGCGCTGGGGATGGGGCACAGACTCACAGACTCACAGACCGGTAGAGGTGGGGAAAGGACTTTAGGGCAGCCCCTGGGGTGGAAACCCGGAGCGGCGCTGTTGCGCGTGCAAACTAGGAGTGGTTGGCGGTTTTAGAAGCACAAAAGGCAGAGATGTGCTCCGACCTGGAGGTGGGACTGGGGGCACTGTAGAGGGGTGCACAACCCAGGCCACTGCAGTTTATAGCAGCACAGAGAGAAATGGAGAGAGTGTGGCCTGGAGAGCTCACTGAAGAACAGACTGTGGTCTCTCTGTTCTGAGGCAGAGGGCTGGAAATGGTCTCTTCTGCTCTGACTCGTGGAAGAGACTTGGAAAGCCGCCGAAAACAAAAGCCCCCAAAACCGATTCCCGCTGAGCCCATCCCCCACCAAAGCGGGCAGGGCAACTCTGCCCAAACAGGGTTGCCTGAACATAACAGTGTGGCAGGCCCCTCCCCCAGAAGACAGGCTGGGAAAACAAGAGGCCAGCAACCCTAAGGTCCCAAGAAAACAGGTGCATCTTGCTTGGGTTCTGGTCAATAATTTGGATTATATACATTCCCTCAATCACCCATCAACAGAATGACTAGGAGGAGGAACCCCCAAAATAGAAAAGACTCAGAGACTGTGACTTCTGCCACAGATTTACAAATGGATGCAGATATAACCAAGATGTTGGAGATGGAATTCAGGCTAGCAATTGTGAAGACAATGGCTAGAATGGAGAAATCAATTAATGGCAACATAGAGTCTCTAAGGGCAGAAATGAAAACTGAATTGGCAGAACTTAAAAATGCTATCAGTGAGATCCAATCCAATTTAGGTAATCTAACAACTAGGGTAAGTGAGGCAGAAGAATATATAAGCGACCTGGAAGACAATATAATACATAAAAAGGGAAAAGAGAAGGCCAAGGAAAAACAACTCAGAATCCATGAAAATAGAATCAGAGAAATAAGTGACACCATGAAGCGTTCCAAAGTCAAAATAATTGGAATCCCGGAGGGAATGGAGAAAGAGAGAGGACTAGAAGATGTATTTGAGCAAATCCTAGCTGAGAACTTCCCTAATCTGGGGAATGAAACAAACATTCACATCCTAGAGGCAGAGAGGACCCCTCCCAAGATCAAGGAAAACAGGCCAACACCCCGGCCTGTAATAGTAAAACTTGCAAACCTTAGAACCAAGGAAACCATCTTAAGGGCAGTTAGGGGGAAGAGATTCCTTACATACAGAGGGAGGAACATCAGAATAACGTCAGACCTATCCACAGAGACCTGGCAAGCCAGAAAGGCCTGGCAAGACATATTCAGGGTACTAAATGAGAAGAACATGCCACCAAGAATACTTTATCTGGCAAGGCTGTCATTTAGAATGGATGGAGAGATGCAGAGCTTCCAAGACCGGCAGAAACTGTAAGAATATGTGACCACTAAGCTGGCCCTGCAAGAAATATTAAGGGGGTTTCTACAAAAGGAGAAAGACCCCAAGAGTGATTATACCACAGAAATTTACAGGGACAATCTATAAAAACAACGTCTTCACAGGCAACATGATGATAATTAATTCATATCTTTCAATAATCACTCTCAACGTGAATGGCCTAATGCTCCCATAAAACGGCACAGGGTTGCAGATTGGATAAAAAGACAGGACTCATCCATATGCTGCCTACAAGAGACTCATTTTGAACATCCAGACTGAAAGTGAAGGGATGGAGATCCATCTTCCATGCCGGCGGACCTCAAAAGAAAGCTGGGGTAGCAATTCTTATATCAGACAAGTTAGATTTTAAAGTAAGTCTGTAATTAGAGACACAGAAGGACACTATATCATTCTTAAAGGGTCTATCCAACAAGAAGATTTAACAACTGTACATATCTATGCCCCCAACATGGGAGCAGCCATTTACAAAAGCCAACTGTTAACCAAAATAAAAAGTCATATTGATAACAATACGTTAATTGTAGGAGACCTCAATACTCCACTCTCAGCAATGGACAGATCATCTAAGCAGAAAATCAACAAGGAAACAAGAGCTTTAAATGATACACTGGACCAGATGGACCTCATAGATATTTACAGAACATTCCACCCTAAAACAACAAAATACTCATTCTTCTCGAGCGCACATGGAACTTTCTCCAGAATAGACCACATACCGGGTCACAAATCAGGTCTCAACCAATACCAAAAGATTGAGGTTATTCCCTGCATATTCTCAGACCACAATGCTTTAAAACTGGAACTCAGTCATAAGAAAAAATTTGGCAGAAATTCAAATACTTGGAAACTAAAGACCACTCTGCTCAAGAATGTTTGGGTCAACCAGGAAATCAAAGAAGATCTTAAACAATTCATGGAAATCAATGAGAATGAAAACACATTGGTCCAAAACCTATGGGATACTGCAAAGGCGGTCCTAAGGAGGAAATACATAACGATCCAAGCCTCACTCAAAAAAATAGAAAAATCCCAAATTCACCAACTAACTCTACACCTTCAAGAACTAGAGAAAAGGAACAAATGATGCCTAAGCCAGGCATTAGAAGATAAATAATTAAAATTAGAGTACATTTCTTGGCAAGATGGCGGAGGAGTAGGAGACCTGGATTTCATCTGGTCTCAGGAATTCAGCTGAATAGGGATCAAACCATTCTGAACAACTACGAACTCAACAGGAGATCGAAGAAAAGAATAGCAACAACTCTCTGAACAGAAAAGTGACCACTTTCTGGAAGGTAGGATGTGCGGAGAAGTGAATCTGAGGTGATATTTGGGAGGATAGACGGCGGGGGAGGGGGGCCTCCGTCGGCCGCTTCTGGCAAGTGATAGAGCCACGGAGCACAAAATCAGAACTTTTAGAAGTCGGCTCTGCTGAGGGACGTCGCTCCAGTGGCTAAGCGGGGGGTGGAACCCTCGTGGGACAGTGTGGTCTCAGGACCCCGGGGGTCGCAGAAAGACCAGGGTGCCTGAGTGCTGCAGAGCTCCCAGGTATTGGAGCGGGGAAGCCAGCTGCAGAGACGGAGCCGAGGCATGGGCTCTCAGCTCGGGGTTGCCATAAACTGTGATCCGTGGCCCAGTCGGGCCACTGCTCCTCCAGCAGGGACCCAACAAGCAGCAGAGCCGGGGAGACTCCCCTTCCTCCCCCGGGAGGAGTGGCGCAGGAGCGCAGCGCAGGGATCTGCTGGGTTTGGAGACTCCACACTGAGTCGGGTGCCAGAGATAGAAACACTCAGTCCCACAGGCCAGGTGAGCATGGAGTGCGGCCAGAGACTGGGGAGACAGGAGTGACTGCTTTTCTCTGGGGGCGCACTGAGGAGCGGGGCCCCGAGTTCTCGGTTCCTCCTGGGCGGAGATTGGGAGGCTGCCATTTTCACTCTCGTCCTCCAAAGCTGTACAGAAAGCTTGGAACAAAAGCTCCTGAGAGCAAACCCAAGCAGATTGCTTAGACCGGCCCAGCAAGGGTGGGGCAATTCCGCCTCCGGCAAAGACATTTGGGAACCACAGCAACAGGCCCCTCCCCCAGAAGATCAGCAAGAACAGCCAGCCCAGACCAAGTTTACCAATTAATGAGAACAGGAGAACTCCAGTGCTAGGGGAATACTGCACATAGAATTCATGGCTTTTTTACCATGATTCATTCGTCTTTCAAAGTTAATTTTTTTAACTGTTTTTTTTTAATTTTTCTTTTTCCCTTTTTCAACCAAAATCTCATAAATCCCTTTTAAAAAAAACATTTTTATTTTTCACTTTTAGAATCATATTCTATCCCTTCATAGTAGTTACCCTTATATTTGGCATATATATAAGTTGTTCTCTCTTTAAAATTTTGAGATACAGTTTCTTCTAACAGATCAAAATATACCCTAAATCTCTAGTGTATGGCTTTGTTCTAGTGTCCTGCCTGATCACATTCTCTCCCCTTTTTTTTCTTTCTTTCTTTTCTTAACCCTCTTTTTTCAAACACCTTATCAATTCCTTTTTAAAAATTTTTTATAATTTTCCTCTTTACACTCATATTCCATCCCTTCATCGTATCAACCCTTATTTTGTACATATATAAGTCTCTCTTTCTTTAAAATTTTAGGAGGCACTTTCTTCTAACAGACCAAAATACACCCAAAATCTAGTGTGTGGCACTGATCTATACACCAGCTTGATCATATTTGATCCTATTCTGTTTTTTTGTTTTGTTCTGGTTTTGTTTGTTTTTATCTTTATCTTTTTCCCTTTTTTCCCTGTATTTTTTTCTTTCTTTCCCTTTCTTTTCCCCTGGTTTCAGGTCTTTTCTGATTTGTTTAGAGTATATTTTCTGGGGATGTTGTTAACCTGTTAGCATTTTGTTCTCTCATTCATCTATTCTCCTCCGAACATAATGACAAGAAGAAAAAGATCACCTCAACAAAAAGAACAAGAGGTAGTACCATCTGCCGGGGACATACTCAATATGGACATTAATACAACATCGGACCTAGAGTTCAGAATCATGATTTTAAAGATACTAGCTGGGCTTGAAAAAAGCATGGAAGTTATTAGAGAAACGCTTTCTGGAGAAATAAAAGAACTAAAATCTAACTAAGTCGAAATCAAAAAGTCTATTAATGAGGTGCAATCAAAAATGGGGGCACTAATGCTAGGATAAATGAGGCAGAAGAGAGAATCAGCAATATAGAAGACCAAGTGATGGAAAATAAAGAAGCTGAGAAAAAGAGAGATAAACACTACTGGATCACGAGGGCAGAATTCAAGAGATAAGTGATATGATAAGACGAAACAACATTAGAATAATTGGGATCACAGAAAAAGAAGAAAGAGAGAGAGGCAGAAGTATATTGGAGCAAATTATAGCAGAGAACTTCCCTAATGTGGGGAAGGAAACAGGCATCAAAATCCGGAGGCACAGAGAACCCCTCTCAAAATAAAAAAAAGAAAAAAATAGGTCAACACCTCAACATCTAATAGTAAAAGTTACGAGTCTCAGAGACAAAGAGAAAATCTTGAAAGCAGCTCGGGATAAGAGATATGTAACCTACAATGGTGGAAACATTAGATTGGTAACAGACCTATCCACAGAGACCTGGCAGGCCAGAAAGGACTGGCATGATATCTTCAGAGCACTAAAAGAGAGTAATATGCAGCCAAGAATACTATATCCAGCTAGGCTCTCCTTGAAAATTGAAGGAGAGATAAAAAGCTTCCAAGACAAACAAAAACTAAAGGAATTTGCAAACACAAAACCAGCCCTACAAGAAATATTGAAAGGGGTCCTCTAAGCAAAGAGAGAGCCTAAAAGCAGCGTAAACAGAAAGGAACATAGACAACACACAGTAACAGTTACCTTACAGGCAATACAATGGCACTGAATTCATATCTTTCAACAGTTACCCTGAATGTCAATGCGCTAAATGCCCCAATCAAAAGACACAGGCTATCAGATTGGATTAAAAAACAAGACCCATCGATATGCTGTCTGCAGGAGACTCATTTTAGACCAAAAGACACCCCCAGATTGAAAGTGAGGGGGTGGAAAACCATTTACCATGCTAATGGACACCAAAAGAAATCTTGGGTGGCAATCCTTATATCAGACAAATTAGATTTTAAAACAAAGACTGTAATAAGAGATGAAGAAGGACACTATATCCAACTTAAAGCATCTATCCAACAAGAAGATCTAACAATTGTAAATATCTATGCCCCGAACATGGGAGCAGCCAATTATATAAGGCAATTAATAACAAAAGCAAAGAAACACATTGACAACAATACAATAATAGTGGGGGACTTTAACATCCCCTCAGTGAAATGGACAGATCATCTAAGCAAAAGATCAACAAGGAAATAAAGACTTTAAATGACACATTGGACCAAATGGACTTCACAGACATATTCAGAACATTCCATCCCAAAGCAACGGAATACACATTCTTCTCTACTGCCCATGGAACATTCTCCAAAATAGATCACATCCTAGGTCACAAATCAGGTCTCAACCGGTACCAAAAATTGGGATTATTCCCTGCATATTTTCAGACCACAATGCTTTGAAAACTAGAACTCAATCACAAGAGGAAAGTCGGAAAGAACTCAAATACATGGAGGCTAAAGAGCATCCTACTAAAGAATGAATGGGTCAACGAGGAAATTAAAGAAGAATTTAAAAAATTCATGGAAACCAATGAAAATGAAAACACAACTGTCCAAAATCTTTGGGATACAGCAAAGGCAGTCCTGAGAGGAAAGTATATAGCAATACAAGCCTTTGTCAAGAAACAAGAAAGGTCTCAAATACACAACCTAACCCTACACCTAAAGGAGCTGGAGAAAGAACAGCAAATAAAGCCTAAACCCAGCAGGAGAAGAGAAATAATAAAGATCAGAGCAGAAATCAATGAAATAGAAACCAAAAGAACAGTAGAACAGATCAAGGAAACTAGGAGCCGGCTCTTTGAAAGAATGAACAAGATTGATAAACCCCTGGCCAGACTTATCCAAAAGCAAAGAGAAATGACCCAAATCAACAAAATCATGAATGAAAGAGGAGAGATCACAGCCAACACCAAAGAAATACAAACAATTATAAGAACATATTATGAGCAACTGTATGCCAGCAAATTAGGTAACCTGGAAGAAATAGATGCATTCCTAGAGATGTATCAACTACCAAAATTGAACCAGGAAGAAATAGAAAACCTGAACAGACCTATAACCACTAAGGAAGGTGAAGCAGTCATCAAAAATCTCCCAACAAACCAAAGCCCAGGGCCAGATGGCTTCCCAGGGGAATTCTACCAAACATTTCAAGAAGAATTAATACCTATTCTCCTGAAACTGTTCCAAAAAATAGAAATGGAAGGAAAACTTCAGAACTCGTTTTATGGGGCCGCCATTACCATGATCCCAAAACCAGACAAAGACCCCATCAAAAAGGAGAATTACAGACCAATATCCTTGATGAACATGGATGCAAAAATTCTCACCAAAATACTAGGCAATAGGATCCAACAGTACATTAAAAGGATTATTCACCAGGACCAAGTGGGATTTATCCCTGGGCTGCAAGGTTGGTTCAACAACTGCAAATCAATGAACGTGATACAATATATTAACAAAAGAAAGAACAAGAATCATATGATCCTCTCAATAGATGCAGAAAAAGCATTTGACAAAGTACAGCATCCTTTCTTGATCAAAACTCTTCAGAGTGGGCGCCTGGGTGGCTCAGTTGGTTAAGCAACTGCCTTTGGCTCAGGTCATGATCCTGGAGTCCTGGGATCGAGTCCCGCATCGGGCTCCCCGCTCAGTGGGGAGTCTGCTTCTCCCTCTGACCCTCTTCCCTCTCGTGCTATCTCTCATTCTCTCTCTCTCAAATAAATAAATAAATAAAATCTTAAAAAAAAAAACTCTTCAGAGTATAGGGATAGAAGGTACATACCTCAATATCATAAAAGCCATCTATGAAAAACCTACAGGAAATATCATTCTCAATGGGGAAAAGCTGAGAGCTTTTCCCCTAAGGTCAGGAACGCGGCAGGGATGTCCACTCTCACCACTGCTATTCAACATAGTATTAGAAGTCCTAGCCACAGCAATCAGACAACAAAAAGAAATCAAAGGCATCCAAATCGGCAAAGAGGAAGTCAAACTCTCACTCTTTGCAGATGATATGATACTTTATGTGGAAAACCCAAAAGACTCCACCCCAAAACTGCTAGAACTCATACAGGAATTCAGTCAAGTAGCAGGCTATAAAATCAATGGACAGAAATCAGTGGCATTCCTATACACCAACAACAAGACAGAAGAGAGACAAATCAAGGAGTCGATCCCATTCACAATTGCACCCAAAACCATAAGATACCTAGGAATAAATTTAACCAAAGAGGCAAAGGATCTGTACTCAGAAAACTATAAAATACTCAGGAAAGAAATTGAAGAAGACACAAAGAAATGGAAAAACGTTCCATGCTCCTGGATTGGAAGAACAAACATTGTGAAGATGTCAATGCTACCTAGAGCAATCTACACATTCAATGCAATCCCCATCAAAATACCATCCACTTTTTTCAAAGAAATGCAACAAATAATCCTAAAATTTGTATGGAACCAGAAGAGACCCCGAATAGCCAGAGGAATGTTGAAAAAGAAAAGCAAAGCTGGCGGCATCACAATTCCGGACTTCCGGCTCTATTACAAAGCTGTCATCATCAAGACAGTATGGTACTGGCACAAAAACAGACACATAGATCAATGGAACAGAATCGAGAGCCCAGAAATGGACCCTCAACTCTATGGTCAACTTATCTTTGACAAAGCAGGAAAGAATGTCCAGTGGAAAAAAGACAGTCTCTTCAACAAATGGTGTTGGGAAAATTGGACAGCCACATGCAGAAGAATGATACTGGACCATTTCCTTACACCACACACAAAAATAGACTCTAAATGGTTGAAGGACCTAAACGTGAGACAGGAGTCCATCCAAATCCTAAAGGAGAACACAGGTAGCAACCTCTTTGACCTCAGCCGCAGCAAATTCTTCCTAGAAACATCACCAAAGGCACAGGAAGCCAGGGCAAAAATGAACCATTGGGATTTCATCAAGATAAAAAGCTTGAGTGGTGGGGGGTGGGAGCGATGGGGTGGCTGGGTGATAGACATTGGGGAGGGTATGTGCTATGATGAGTGCTATGAATTGTGCAAGACTGTTGAATCACAGATCTGTACCTCTGAAACAAATAATGAAATATATGTTAAGAAGAAAAAAAGATAGCAGGAGGGGAAGAATGAAGGGGAGTAAATCGGATGGGGAGATGAACCATGAGAGATGATGGACTCTGAAAAACAAACTGAGGGTTCTAGAGGGGGGGATGGGTTAGCCTGATGATGGGTATTAAAGAGGGCACATTCTGCATGGAGTACTGGGTGTTATGCACAAACAATGAATCATGGAACACTACATCAAAAACTAATGATGTAATGTATGGTGCTTAACATAACAATAAAAAAATTTTAAAAAATGACTCCTGGAACACTATATCAAAAACTAATGATGTAATGTATGGTCATTAACATAATAATAAAAAATTTTCAAGAAAAAAATAAAGAAAAAATAAAGTTAGAGCAGAGACGAATTATAATTAGATGAATTAGAAACCAGAATCACAGTAGATCAGATCAAGGAAACTAGAAGTTGGTTCTTTGAAAGAATTAATAAGATCGATAAACCACTGGCCAGACTTATCCAAAAGAAAAGAGAAAGGACCCAAATTAATAAAATTATGAATGAAAGGGGAGAGATCACGACTAATACCAAGGAAATAGAAACAATTATTAGAAATTATTATCAACAACTACATGCCAATAAACTGAACAATCTGCATGAAATGGAGGCCTTCCTGGAAACCTATAAGCTGCCAAGACTGAAACAGGAAGAAATTGACAACCTGAATAGGCCAGTAACCAGTAACGAGATTGAAGCAGTAATCAAAAACCTCCCAAAAAACAAGAGTCCAGGACCTGATGGATTCCCTGGGGAATTCTACCAAACATTCAAAGAAGAAATAATACCTATTCTACTGGTGCTTTTTCAAAAAACAGAAACAGAAGGAAAACTTCCAAACACATTCTATGAGGCCAGCATTACCTTAATCCCCAAACCAGGCAAAGACCCCATCAAAAAGGAGAATTTCAGATTGATATCCCTGATGAATATGGATTCCAAAATCCTCAACAAAATCCTGGCTAATAGGACCCAACAATACATTAAAAGGATCATCCACCATGACCATGTGGGATTTATCCCGGCATGCAAGGGTGGTTCAGCATTTGCAAATCAATCAATGTGATAGAACACATTAATAAGAGGAGGGAGAAGAACCATATGGTCCTCTCAATTGATGCAGAAAAAGCATTTGACAAAATACACCATCCTTTCCTGATTAAAACTCTTCAGAGTATAGGGATAGAGGGAACATTCCTCAAGTTCATAAAATCCATCTATGAAAAACCCACAGGGAATATCATCCTCAATGGGGAAAAGCTGAGAGCCTTTCCCTTAAGATCAGGAACATGTCAAGGATGCCCACTCTCACCACTATTGTTCAACATAGTACTAGAAGTCCTAGCAACAGCAATCAGACAACAAAAAGAAATAAAAGTTATTCAAATTGGCAAAGAAGAAGTCAAAATCTCTCTTTTCGCAGACGACATGATACTTTATGTGGAAAACCCAAAAGACTCCACCCCCAAATTACTAGAACTCATACAGCAATTTAGTAGTGTGGCAGAATACAAAATCAATGCACAGAAATCAGTTGCTTTCTTATACACTAACAACGCAACTGTAGAAAGAGAAATTAGAGAAAAAATTCCATTTACAATAGCACCAAAAACCATAAGATACCTCGGAATAAACCTAACCAAAGAGGTAAAGGATCTATACTCTAGGAACTACAGAACACTCATGAAAGAAATTGAAGAAGACACAAAAAGATGGAAAAACATTTCATGCTCATGGATCGGAAGAATAAATATTGTTAAAATGTCTATGCTACCCAGAGCAATCTATACCTTCAACACCATCCCGATCAAAATTCCAATGACATTTTCAAAGTGCTGGAACAAACAATCCTAAAATTTGTATGGAATCAGAAAAGACCCCAAATCGCCAAGGAAATATTGAAAAAGAAAAAGCTGGGGGCAACACGTTGCCCAATTTCAAGTTATATTACAAAGCTGTGATCACCAAGACAGCATGGTACTGGTACTAAAACAGACATATAGTCCAATGGAACAGAATAGAGAACCTAGATATGGACCCTCAACTCTATGGTCAAATAATCTTTGACAAAGCAGGAAAAAACATGCAACGGAAAAAAGACAATCTCTTCAATAAATGGTGCTGGGAAAATTGGACATCCACATGCAGCAGAATGAAACTGGACCATTCTCTAACACCATTCACAAAGATAAACTCAACTTGGATGAAAGACCTCAATGTGAGGCAGGAATACATCAAAATCCTAGAGGAGAACACAGCAGGAACATCTTTGACCTTAACCCAAGCTACTTCTTATTAGACACATCACCACAGGCAAGGGAAACAAATGCAAAAATGAACTTTTGGGACTTCATCAAGATAAAAACTTCTGCACAGCAAAGAAACAGTCAACAAAACAAAGAGGCAACCCACAGAATGGGAGAAGATATTTGCAAATGACACAACAGATAAAGGGCTGGTATCCAAGATCTATAAAGAGCTTCTCAAACTCAACACCCAAAAAACAAATAATCAAATCAAAAAGTGGGCAGAAGATATGAAAAGACACTTCTCTGAAGAAGACATACAAATGACTAACAGACACATGAAAAAATGTTCATCATCATTAGCCATCAGGAAAATTCAAATCAAAACCACATTGAGATACCACCTTACACCAGTTAGAATGGCAAAAATTACAAGTCAAGAAACAACAATGTTGGAGAGATTGTGAAGAAAGGGAATCCTCTTACACTGTTGGTGGGAATGCAAGTTGGTACAGCCACTTTGGAAAACAGTGTGGAGGTGCCTCAAAAAATTAAAAATAGAGCTACCCTATGGCCCAGCAATTGCACTCCTGGGTATTTATCCCAAAGACACAGATGTAGTGAAAAGAAGGGCCATATGCACCCCAATGTTCATAGCAGCAATGTCCGCAATAACCAAACTGTGGAAAGAGCCGAAATGCTCTTCAATAGATGAATGGATAAAGAAGATTGGTTCATATAGACAATGGAATATTACTCAGCCATCAGAAAGGATGAATACCCAACTTTTACATCAACATGGATGGGACTGGAGGAGATTATGCTAAGTGAAATAAGTCAAGCAGAGAAAGTCAATTATCATATGGTTTCACTTATTTGTGGAACATAAGGAATAGCATGGAGGACATTAGGAGAAAGAAGGGAACAATGAAGGGGGGTGAAAATCGGAGGGAGAGATGTACCATGAGAGACTATGGACTCTGAGAAACAAACAGTGTTTTAGAGGGGAGGGGGGAGGGGGGATCGGTTAGCCCAGTGATGGGTATTAAGGAGGGCACGTACTGCATGGAGCACTGGGTGTTATACGAAAACAATGGATCGTGGATCACCACATCAAAAACTAATGATGTATTGTCTGGTGACTAACGTAACATAATAAAATAAAATAAAAATAAAAATAAAAAAATAAAAAATAAAAAACAAACAAGAGCCAGACACAGACTCATAAATACAGAGAACAAACTGATGGTTGCCCGAAGGGAGAGAGGTGAGGGGATGGGCAAAATGAAAGAAGGAAAGTGACAATACAGGCTTCCAGTAATGAAATAAATAAATCATGGAGATAAAATGTACAGCATGGGGAATATGGTCAATAGCCTTATATAGTGTAGCTACACTTGTGATGGACAAAGCATAATATCAGACTTGTCTAATCTCTATATTGTACTGATCTGAAACTGATACAACATTGTGTGTCAACTATACTTTATATACACATCATGAAATTAGCAACAAAATAAAAGTATAAGTTTAAATTGAAAAAAAAATAAGCCATAAAAGTGAATGATAAGTTTTGTTGGTACATATTCTATGACCTAATAACAGCATTACTCTTGATGGATATTAGAGTGGTTTCTAGTCATTTTTTTCTTAAATTATGAACAGATTGGTTAAATAAATTATGGTATTCATACAATGGAATAAAATGCAGCACTGAGGGCGCCTGGGTGGCTCAGTTGGTTAAGCCCAGGTCATGATCCTGGAGTCCCGGCATCGAGTCCCGCATCGGGCTCCCCCTTCTCTGTGGGGAACCTGCTTCTCCCTCTGCCTCTGCCTGCCACTCCCCCTGCTTGTGCTCACTCTGTCTCTCTCTCTCTCTATGTCAAATAAATAAATAAAATATTAAAAAAAAATGCAGCACTGAAAATAACTCACCGCTACATGTAACAATAGGGTAACTTACAAGCATAATGCTGAAAAAGGAACCAGCATAAAATTATCCATACTATAGTATACTGTTTATATAAAGTTCAAGACAGACAAAACCTTTAAAGAAGGTGGACAGAGCAATGGTTGCAGGGGGTAATGTTTGAGAGGGGACATGAGGAAGGGCTGTTTAGGGCTGGCAACATTCCAGTTCTTTCTTTTTTTTTTAAGATTATTTATTTATTTATTTGACAGAGACACAGCGAGATAGGGAACACAAGCAGGGGGAGTGGGAGGGGGCCGAGCAGGGAGCCCGGTATGGGGCTCAATCCCAGGACACTGAGATCATGACCTGAGCTGAAGGCAGACGCTTAATGACTGAGCCACCCAGGTGCCCCAACGTTCCAGTTCTTGGCTGGGGTGTTGATTTCACAGGTGAGTTCAGTTTATGATAATTCATCAAGTAGGATGCTTGTGATTTATGTATGCATATTTGAATAAAAAGTTTACTTTTATATGTAGTTTTTAAAAGTTTTTGGCAATTCATATTGGTTAGGATAGTTTTTCTAAAGTTGATATGCTATTTGAGAAATTTGCAAAAGAATCCTCCTAAAAATGCTAAAATGTTGGCAAAACAGAAATTGACAAGAGTTCAAAGGAAATCAGTATAAATGGGAAAACTCCCATTGCAATGCAGACATTTTAGATAAAGTCATAAGAATAATATATTCGTGAATATATTCATAAGAATGTTTACATTTGAAACCATATTCATCTTGACTATATTCAGTAAATGTATTCAAAATGAGAATCAGTAAATTTGGTATATCCAGCAATGAGCATATTCATAAGAATATATTCAAGAAAAATATGTTTCATGAATATATTCATAGAATTGGTAAATCTGTCAAATTTGGTGAATTGGCTTTTGGCAAATTGACCCAGATGCCCTGCTGGGAAGTGGGGAGGGGAGGGTGTCAGCAGCTTATCACCAGCTGGGATAGGCCAAATATTAGGTTACCAGGAATATTTCTTTGAACTGGAAGGGAAAATATGAATTCCAACTCCTGCACAATCCTCTTGTCTCTGCCCCTACTCAAGCCACTGACCTGACTGTGTAAGATACAGCTTCAGCCACCTCCTTCTGACTCTCAGAGAAGGAGACATCCAGACCATTCTAGAATAGTTAGCAGCCATTACCATCCAAAACATGACTTGCTCTGCATAGCTTGATGGAGACTCTCCTGAGCATTCAGTGACTAACTCTTAGGGAGAGTTTCAGAGTGGGCTCTGAGATTATCTGAGATTAACCCTACCCAGTGGCTAAGCTACTCTGATTCTAAATGGCAGTTGCTCACATTTGCTCCACTGACCCAAAACACACAAATGATTGAGCAAACCTCTTGGCTATCCCTTTATCTGTGCCTCACGCCCCAAAGGCAGTCTGCGGGAGGATAAAGAAGATTGTATGAAGGTAGGGATTCACCCATCACCAGGGCAGAAGGTACTGCCAGACCTCAGACCTGCAGAGTCACTGCTGATCTCGATCCTTCTCCCTCAGAACGATTAATATTTACAATTACACCCAGCCTGCAGTTCCCTTGTGTGTGTGAATGCATATGTGTCTGGGGGGACCCAGACTGCAGAAAATGTGTGCCTCCAGCTCTGTCACACACCACCTACCCCTACCCCCAAACCTCCCTGAAGCAGCTCCAGGAAGCGTCATTCTCTGGACTGGGCATCCCAGGGAGGGCTGGCCAGCCCTGGTGTCCAGCAGAGGGGGCCCATGGTCTGCTCTGCCCCCAGCCTGCCCCCCTCAGCATCCTGGACTCAAGCTCTCCTGTTCCACTCTGCTGTCCTGTCCTCCCCACAAGTGAGCCTCACAGCCTCTCCTGCTTCTCTGCTCATGGGTCTTCATGGGCCAGCCTGCCTTGTTCCCCAACTCCCTGCCCCTCTGTCTTCTGCCATCATCTGTGAAGTACTACAGGACAAGAGTAAGGGATGAATTCTGAAGAACAACATCTGTGTTCCAATCTTGGCTGTACCAGTCCCTGGTAACATGGCCTCAGGCAGCATGTCCCCATTTTAGACATGAGAGAACGGATGCACCCATAGGGATGTTGTGAGAACCAATGAGACCATCCATGTGGAAAGTTTCATGCAGTGCTTGCTACATGGTTCTCATTGAATTACGAAGTGCCCATCTGGTAAAGGCCTGCGTAGGAAGGGTTCCCTAACCCAGAAAACCAGATACCTCCAGAGATTACTTTGCTAATTTCCTACTTTTCTGAATAGCTCACACTTAAAATAATGTATCCAGAGGTCTTCTATGAACTTAGTCCCTCTTGGGCAGGGTAAAGATTGATGAGCTCAACACATGCCAGGCCCTGTTCTAGGTATTTGCTATTATCATCATCTGTTCAGCATTTCTGTCCCATGCTGGGGCAAAAGTGAACAGACCTC
This sequence comes from Eumetopias jubatus, assembly GCF_037043125.1. Lineage (NCBI taxonomy): Eukaryota > Metazoa > Chordata > Mammalia > Carnivora > Otariidae > Eumetopias > Eumetopias jubatus. The sequence continues at coordinate 112,595,140 of NW_028274812.1, forward strand.
CCACCCTGGAGTGTATACAGGCTGAGGCATAGGAAACATGTCACATGTTTGGCACATGTGCTAATATAAACAAGTGCGTATATCTACAATAATCAGAGTTTTAAATTTGTCTTTGGCTTTTTTTTTTTTTTTCTGGGAGGGGGCAGGGATTGAGAAAGAGAAAGTTCTCCTCCATCCCCGTTCATTGATTTCCACCTCCGGGCCCTCCCACATGCCTCTTCACTCTAGGCTTCCCCACACCCTCAACCATACCTTCCACTTTGGGCTTGGCCTCAGCCAGCCGCTCCTGGAACTTCTTCTTAAAGAACAGGGCCTGCAGTCGCTGCTGGTAGTGGTCGATCCTGTGGACAGGGCAAGCTACATCGTAAGACAACCCCTCCAGCCCAGGAGCTAGCTCCAGCCCCTCCTCCATGCCCATTGCCCTGACCTGCTCATTTCATAGAGGAAGCGGTCAGCACGGGCCATCCGCTCTATCTCATGCTTGTGCTCCTCAAGGAGGTCGATGTCACTTTTCTCTGGGATGAACTTGAGGAGCTGCAAAGAACATCAGATGAAGGTCAGACAGGAAACTGGTGAGAAGCTGATATGGGGGTGCAATGCATGGATGCCCATACACTGATCATGTTCAAGATGGGGAGCGGTCCTTAAAAGAGAGAGGCATCCTCATGTGGTGGGTTTATGCTTCATCTGCCTAAAAGGGGCCACAGGGCACCCAGCTCTAGACTTTTCTTTTTTCACTTTTTAAAACTGAGATGTACCTTATATATAGTATACCGTTCATTTTTTTAAATTTAATTTTATTGTGTTATGTTAGTCACCATACAATACATCATTAGTTCTTGATGTGGTGATCCACGATTCATTGTTTGCGTATAACACCCAGTGCTCCATGCAGTACGTGCCCTCCTTAATACCCATCACCTGACTAACCCATCCCCCCACCCCCTCCCCTCTAGAACCCTCAGTTTGTTTTTCAGAGTCCATTGTCTCTCATGGTTCGTCTCCCCCTCCGATTCCCCCCCCTTCATTTTTCCCTTCCTTCTCCTAATGTCCTCCATGCTATTCCTTAGGTTCCACAAATAAGTGAAACCATATGATAATTGACTTTCTCTGCTTGACTTATTTCACTTAGCATAATCTCCTCCAGTCCCATCCATGTTGATGTAAAAGTTGGGTATTCCTCCTTTCTGATGGCTGAGTAGTATTCCGTTGTCTATATGGACCACATCTTCTTTATCCATTCATCTATTGAAGAGCATTTCGGCTCTTTCCACAGTTTGGTTATTGCAGACATTGCTGCTATGAACACTGGGGTGCATATGGCCCTTCTTTTCACTACATCTGTGTCTTTGGGGCAAATACCCAGGAGTGCAATTGCTGGGTCATAGGGTAGCTCTATTTTTAATTTTCTGAGGCACCTCCACACTGTTTTCCAAGGTGGCTGTACCAACTTGCATTCTCACCAACAGTGTAAGAGGGTTCCCTTTCTTCACAATCTCTCCAACATTTGTTGTTTCTTGATTTGTCAATTTTTGACATTCTAACTGGTGTAAGGTGGTATCTCAATGTGGTTTTGATTTGAATTTCCCTGATGGCTAATGATGATGAACATTTTTTCATGTGTCTGTTAGCCATTTGTATGTCTTCTTTGGAGAAGTGTCTGTTTATGTTTTCTGCCCATTTTTTGACTTGATTATTTGTTTTTTGGGTGTTGAGTTTGAGAAGTTCTTTATAGATCTTGGAAATCAGACCTCTGTCTGTAGTGTCATTTGCAAATATCTTCTCCCATTCTGTGGGTTGCCTCTTTGTTTTGTTGACTATTTCCTTTGCTGTGCAAAAGCTCTTTATCTTGATGAAGTCCCAAAAGTTCATTTTTGCTTTTGTTTCACTAGCCTTTGGAGATGTATCTTGAAAGTATACCATTCTTAAGTACACAGCTCATTGACTTTTTTCTTTTAAACCCAAGTTTCTTGAGGTGTAATTTACATAAAATGTATCTATTTTTTTAAAATATTTATTTTAGTGAGAGAGGGAGAGAGAGAGAGAGCATGTACACAAGCAGGGGGAGGGGCAGAGGGAGAGGAAGAATCCCAAGCAGACTCTGTGCTGAGTGCAGAGCCCCACACGGGGCTCAATCCCAGGACCCTGAGATCATGACCTGGGCCAAAATCAAGAGTCAAATGTTTAACCGACTAAACCACCCAGGTGCCCCAAAATGCATCCATCTTAAGTGTGCAATTCAAAGAGTTTGGACAAAATCACCCACTGAAGCCCCATCCAGATTAAGATACAGATTTCCATCCCCTAGAAAGTTCTCTTCTATTGCTTCAATAAGCCAACCCATCCCTCTCCCCATTACAGCCTCTCAACTGAATTCTATTACCTTAGATTAGATTTGCCTATTCTTGAACTTCATATAAATGGATTCATGCTGTGTGTTTTCTTTGGTGTCTGGCTTCTTTTGCACAACATAATGTCTGAGACTCATCCATGATCTAAGTATTGGTAGTTTGCTTTTTATACATTGCTGAACAGTATTCTATTGTAAGAATATACCACAGTATATTTATTCACTTTCTTATTGATGGACAGTTGGGTTGTTCCATGAATAAAACTGTTATAAATATTCTTGCATGTATCTTTTATAGTCAATGTTTGCACTCATTTCTCTGTATCTAGCAGTGGGACTGCTGGGCAGTAGAGTAGGTTTAGCCTTTGTGTGTAGTGCCAAATTGTTTTCCAAATTATTGTACCCAATGAGAATTCCAGTTGCTTCATGTCCTTGCCAACATTTGGCATTGTCAGTCTTTTCAATTTTAGCTATTCCAGTGGGTGTGTGGTTCTGCCTCAGTGTGATTTACTGTATTTCTCTGATGACTAAGAGTGTCGAGCCTCTTGGAAATTCTCTTTCATGAAGTACATGTTCAAGGCTTCTGCTCATTTTCAAGTGGAGGTGTTTGTCATTTTCACTCTTGGAGTTGAGAGCTCTTTATTCTGAATAGGAGATCTTTGCTAGATGTACATAAAGCAAATGTCTTCTAAGGTTTGGCTTATATTTTCACTCTAGTGTTGGTACCCTTTGATGTACAGAGTTCTTAATTCTAATGAGGTCCAACTGATGGTGGTTTTCTTTCATGCCTTCTAGGTTTCTCTTGAAGGATCCCATAAATTGAGGTGGAAGAGATTGGGGGAATATATGACTATGGGTCATTCTGACTTTACCTTGAGACCCAAGGGGGGATCGTAGCTCATACCTCCTGTCAAAGACCTCAATCCCCTGGAAAATATGCAGCCTTTCCTATCCTCCCCTCAGAAAGGCTGGTCCAGGGAGTTTCTATAAACCTCTACCCAACTCCTCATCCTCCAGCCTGATTTCTCCTTGACCTAAGAGCCTTGGCCTCTCTGGGGGCAGGAAGGGGTGCAGCTTCCCCCTAGTTTCAGCTCCCATCCCCTCCCCACCAGGGGCCTCACCTGCTCCAGCATGTCCTTAGCAAGGTCCTCCTGTTCGTCCATCTTCAAGATGGCCTGCCGGATCTCCTCATTAGAAAGCTTCAACCTAAGGCAAAACACTGCCCCTTGAGCCTGGCCTCTCTGCTCAGGACAGACCCCAGCCCTTCTCCTCCCCTGCATTCTCTCCCTCATGTGAACATGGGAATATATTCCTTAGTGCTCCCCCCTTACTTCCCCTAAACTCATATGGTTCACTCCATAAACTAAATAATGAGATATTTCAGTCTCTAAGTATAGACTTGAATCTGGTGTCTTGCTTGAGTCTCTGTCATAACTGATAGGGACATTTGAAAAGGTCCATCTTTAGTGTAGACAGAGAGACAGGGTAAAATGTTTCTGATCCTTCTCCTCCTTATGCCTAAAATATCTACTGCATCTCCATGGGAGGATGGGAATATCAGCAGGCCATGAAGGGGGCCGTTTCCTGCTTCCTTCATTGTCAGAAGACAGAATAGCTCTCAGTCTTCTGATGGTGCCTCAGCTCCCACACAGCTGTTCCCATATGTCTTGCTGTCTGGGTGATGGAGAAGCCACCCCCCTCCACAGACACACACACAGACATACACACACACACAGCCCTTCCCCATCCCCTCCAGATGCACACCACTTGGATCCCTGGAGATACAGAACTCTCTCTCACCTTCAAGAGAGAGAAACTGAGGCCTGGGGCCTGGGGGAAGAAAGGGGAATGGATGTCCCAGAGATGGCTAGGGCAGCACTAAGAATAGTATGGGTGGTGGTGCCCTCTGACCCTGGCTCAGGCAGGAGGCCTCGCACAGAAGCTGTGCTGTTAGCGCAGATACTGCCCTGTTTGTTCTGCAGCCACGGGAAATGCTTGGGGGCTGACATCATGCTGCTCCGTGGCCTAAGCCTAGTGGGGCCCTCCATGGGCTTAGAGCAATTCTGTTGCCAGATGATGACCAGGCTGGTCAGCGATGTCATGACTGGGGCAGTTTCCTGTCTGCAGAGCCCCACACTACTGCTGAACGTGGGGTCCCAAGAGAGGGTTCTAGATCAGTGGTCTCCTACCATTCCCAGGGGACAGCAGGGGAAGTGAAGAGACTGCTGTCACCCATTCCTCTGCCATCCCTGTCCCCCAGACATTCAGTACCACTGTAGGTTTTTGCTCTAGCCCTCTCAGGGCTCTACTTTCTTGTTGGGGGGGGGGGTTCATCCCTCCCACCAGGGGCTAACAAGGCAGGACAAGCACATACTTAGAGAGAAGGATGATGCAGTTCTGTGCCCTTCGGCCGTCAATGACTGATAGCTCTTTGACCTTGCGGGAGGCCAGGTAGATGTCCTCTGTGGAGCCCAGCTCTTTCTGAAACCAACAAGCCAAGTAAAAAGGTTGAGGCATGCGTGTGTTCCCCAATCCTCTCCTTACCCACCCCCCAGGAGCCACTCCCACACCAACCACGGGATGTTCCTGGTGTGAGGGGAATAAAGATGGAAAGAAAAAGACAGGAGAGAGAGAGAGAGAGAGAGGAAGGTGGTTAATAACCATCACTACTAGAAGGCATCTGGGACTTTACCATAGGCTAGAATGGGTTGGGGGCAATGAAGAGCCCCCTTTTTTAAAGACTGCCCTTTCTGGACAAACTAGAGAAGGGACTGTTCCAGTGGGGGAACTGATCCCTATGGCTTTGGGCACTGTTATGGTCCCCAGCATCCCAGAAAATCAGCCCTCACTCCACCACCCTACCCGGAGAGCTTCCCCAAGCTTATGATGAGAAGCTGGTTTGAAATCCCCATCAGGCTACAGTTCCTGGACTCCTGGGTACTTCAAGCACAGCCCAATGTGCCCAGAGTAGAGGGCATCCACAAGTCCAGAGGTGGGGAAACTGAGGCAGAATTCCATGAAGAATTATCTTCACTGGGGTTCCAACAGCAAATTCCCTCAAAATCATATTCCTTCCCTTCTCTTGGGCCTTTGGTGAGGTAGACAGGAAACTAGTTTTTACCCTGGGAGGTCCCTCCAAGCACATGCTCCCTATTGCACAATTCCAGAGGCTGCCATTTCACATCATTATCCCTGTGAATTGTACCCTTGGGATTGTGCAGTGCCCAGCCTATGCAGTCTTACAGGATGGCTTTGCCTTGGGCCAGGTAGATAAGACAATAGACCTAGATGCTTTCTCCTTAATCCAGTAGACATTCACCTCCATTGCTGGTAGGGGTCTGTTTGAATTACTTCCCTCCTCTACATTTCTGCTTTCTCTTTGGGAACCCTTTCCTGTGTTGCTTATAAGGATGAGTCATAAAGGTAGAAGGCAGAATGAACAAGCCCTCTCTTTTGACCAGTACAGGGCAGCAGCCCAGGACAGTGGTTAGAAGTTAGAGTGTCCAGAGCCCCAAGAGTGACTCACCTGCTGAGAAGGATTAGTTATCAGCTCCTAGGCAGGTAGCAGCCACAGCCAACAGAGAATTAAACATGCACAACATTAGCCAAGAGGTTCAGGGACCCCAGGGACAGTAGGAGAGACATGGAGACCCCTGAGCATTTACTCTGTCTACCCCATCCCAATGAGACCCACATGGTTGGAGATGGAGACTAACAATTAGCCCTGGACAGGAGGTGCTTTTAGCAGACATGCACTCACAGAGAAGCCACAAAGTGGGGAGTAGACAGGTCCCCTGCCTGCCCTGGGCCCAGTGGGACCACCACTCCCCAGTTGGGGCAGGCCCGGCCCCCAAGCTTCCCAACCCCAGGCCTTGGCTGCTATTCTTCCCTCTTCTCTGTTGGGAAACTGCCCAGAGGGCAGAGAGCATTTCTCTCTGCTGGATAACTTCATCTTTCTAAATAGAAGAGGAGATACAACCAGAAGGGGCCAGAAATATGCAGAAGTTGCATTCATTGAGGCAAATAAAAGCAGGTGTCCCCAAATTTCACCCTTTCCATTTGTCTTTTGATTTCCAAGGGAGTTAAGGGGACAGAGCCCACACCCAATTCTCCCTTTCGGACCCTGATGGAGTTGAAGTCACTAACTCAGGAGCTGCAGAGGACATAGAGGGAAGATCACAGCTCATAGGACCTTCCTCCCCACCAAAACATGCACCTTGGGGCCCAAGATAGGAAGAGGAGGTCACCAGGGACCAGAGCTACACAGCCTCTGGAATCTTTCAAGCTCTGCTGCTGTGAATTCAGCCCGAGTCTGGGAGAATCACCAAGTGACAATAGTCTGGTTGAGCCCAGCCCCGAAATAGGGAGTTAACAGAGGAGACAGGGGACAAAAGGGGACAGTCCACCTTAACACTTCTCCAGTCACCAAACTGAGAGGCCCCAAACCCAGTCTGTTCTAAACCCCATAACCCCTCTTTTCCCCACTGGACCCCATCCTAGCCCCACCTCAGGGCACAGAGACTGGGTGGGGTGGCCTGGAACCCTGGCCAAGAGAAAGACTTTCCAACTAGGGGGAGGTGTGTGATTGACCATGTCTGATACACCCCTTGCACATGCTCCCTCCATCCCACTTGGGAGCATCAGTGCATAGGAACACCAAGGACTCAGAAGAGTCCCTTCCCACTCTGTTAGGCCACAGCTGCTGCCAGCGGCCATGCCAGCCTGATACGGGCAGAGGCTAAAAATGTTGCCTGGAATTAGGGTAAAGAATCAGATACCTTGAGCACCTACATTTAAATTAAATAACAATCGTCTGGTTTTTCTAGAATCCCAAGTCAGGATTAGAGTCCGGCCCCAACTCTGTCCCTTTGGCTAGGCTCCTAAGAGGAGTCTCATGTGCCCTCAGAAAGGATTGTCCACAGGCCTGAACTTGGCAGAAAGCAGTGGGGAGCCCAGTCACAACATGCAGCTGCTACCCAGGGCCCAGGAAGATGCAGACCCCACTCACTGGCACCCTGGGGTATCCTCAAGTGCTGGCATCCTGGGCTCAGCAGAGGGGATTGGAGAAAGTGGCACAGTATGGAAAAGAAATGACCAGAGGGAGACCAGAGAGAACACACTCTAAAGCCTTGAGGCTGGGAATGTCCAAACTGGACTTGGGGGCAGGGCCCCCAGATGTGCTAGCTACAGTGCAGATTCCTCAGCCCTGACTCATCTTCCGACTCACATTCATGCAAGGATGAGGTATGAGAATCAGCACATTTGGCAATCCCCACTGGCACTGCCTCGGGAATGCCCTGTGTTCTGCCACCCTCCCACTCCTCCTACTGCTGCTGGAAGAGCAGGCTGACTGGCCAGCCATCTGTAAGTAGTGTCTGCAGAGCAAAGCCCAGGACTCTCCCAGCCCTGCCCAGGCCCAGACCCAACCTTAACCCCCGAACAAGACCTGGAGCAGCTCCATCTTCCTAGAAACATTGACATCCTCAGCTAACTGACTCGTGGGGGTGTTGGGAGAGTATGGTGGAGAAAGTAGTTTGAAATTTATCATGCCTGCTAGGTGTAGTCTCTAGATCCTGGGGTCAAAGAGAGAACAGTGGCCAGGGCTGTGACTCCACCTCCAGTGCTCCAAGATGAAGGACAAATGGACAAAATGCTATTCCATCATTCAGTGTGTAAATACACACAACTGTGAGCCAGAACTGGAATACAACAGGATATTTCCCCTACTGCACTGCATACGTCTAATTCTGATCCGTGTACCTAGCAAAGCATGGTACCTCATAAGGAATAAAATCATTCAGTATACCTGGGAGGAAGGGAGGGAGAAAGAAGAGGTTGAGGGTTGGATTCAAGGGGTATAGGTGAAGTCAAAACTGGAAGTCAAGACCCAAGAAGATGGGGGCAGGGAAAGGCCTTACCTGGTGCCTCTGATAAGCTGAAAACATTTTTTCAAAGTCCTCTAGGTCCAGAATCCGAAATACCTGCATGTCATCAATCTCATTCCATACAGTGCCAGGGACACGTTCCTAAGATTCAGGACAGGGAGAAGACCCAATGTTTGACTCAACTCCTTCATGATGGAGAGGTCCAATGCCTCCCTAACTCCACCTGTTCCCAGCTGCACAAACTACAATAGTCAGGCTTTCAGGCCTTCAGAAAGGGGTCAATTCGTCTCCCCCAAACCTTCAATACATTGTTCCAGGGCAGAGGCCAGAGACAAGCTCCTTGTCCTCCCTTTCTCATGGGGCCACATAGACGTGTGTTCCAGAAATCAAATGGAGGGCAAGAATGATGGGTAGGCAAGTATGAAAGAGGGTATGAAACTCCTTCCCGAAAAACAAAACCAAACCAGTGTTCTCAGGGCACACTCCCTAAATGTCAGGGTTGGCTAGAGTCACTGCAACGAATAGTGCCCACACATATTTGAGATCTTCAAATCCTCAGTGCGCACTATATTTCCCGTAACTGAGATTGTCATTTTCTCTTCCATGGGGTCTTCCTCCTACTTTCCCAGATTCCCAGAAAGTAGACAAATGCCAAAGCCTGGGACAACCTGGCCCCTAGAGTGACTGTTCAGGCCAACAAGACTGCCACAACTTCCTGTTGGTCAGACCCAGGGAAAGTGGCTTATCCATCATGGTTGGGATGTGTCCAAGGGTTTACATTCCAAGGTTTCTCCACCTAAGCACTGCCCCACCTCTGTGTGGGACCCTGGCACTGAACCCCCACTCCAGGGAGAGGCTCCTTCAGCAAAGCCAAGAACACCCCAGTGGTCTTCTAGCACCTTGACAATGGCTCAGAGGGCAGAGAGCACAGCCTCTTCAGGGTACTCACTTCTGTCCTCCCAGGAGTCCTTGCCTCATCCTGAGCTTTGCTGTCCTTTAAAATGGAATCTCCCACCTTCCTCTGCCTAAAGGGCAGCTGGGGAAACTTCCTAAGGCCACGACCCCCTCCTCCCTCCATCTCCCCCTCAGCAAGGCTTAGAGAGAGAAACATACCTTTCACTCACTTTTATTTTCTTAAACTCTGGAAAGGGGAGGCTAGGCCAGAGCAGAGTGGGGGGGCATTCCTGTGGCCTTTCTAAGGCCAGGGACCCTCTTGTGGAATGCTGGGCTGGGAAACTCAGAGCAGCAAGGGATACAGGCAACTGGCCAAACCCAACACGGACACATTCTTTTCATGGCAGAAACAACCACTGTGTGTGTGTGTGTGTGTGTGTGTGTGTGTGTGTACACAGGAGCATGCATGGAGTAGGGGAAGGGGACAGGGGAAAGAAGCCAGGCCCCTGGAATGGGTTATGTGGGAGGCAGAGAGAAGATGTGAGGGAGAACTGAACAGGAAAGCAGGGAAGGAAAAGCTCTCAGTGGTTCCCATCTGAGTCTAGACCTGGGGTGGAGGTGGGCTCCATGGGAAATCCCACACAGGTAAAGCTTGCCACTGTTCTTTACTCCCAGTGAGGCCGAGCTAAGAAAGGGCTGGAATGTAAGAGCTGGATGGTTAACACTAGGGAGAGTTTCCCCTGAGAGAATGGACTGAGTGCCCAGCTCTCCCACCCTTCTTGCCAAATGCCACCCCATCCCCATATGCAGCCCTTCGTGGCGGTATAGCTGAGCTCTGGAGCCAGCTGAGCACTGGAGCCATAATCCATTTCCTAGTATTCTCCACATCCTACACTTCACCAAGTTGCCCTGATGTGCCCAGCGTGTAGAATGATCCTGACTTTAATTTTTGCATCACTCTAGCCAAAACCTCTTCACCTCCAGTCTAGATCCCTGGGACTTCTGCCCTCTAGAGACATCCTTTATATGCCAGAGAAATCTTTCTCCAAAACACTTTTCATTGTGTTTCTCTCACTGAGCATTTGGAGTCCAACAGAGCAAGCTAGCTTGCATTCCCAGCCTCATCACTATGTGGGACAGTTGGCAAATAGAGGGGTACTATTCTCTTCTCATTTCACATAAAAGAAAGCAGAGTCTCAGTGATGCTTGCTTACTGAGTTGAAGGATTAGGTGAGATAACACACTTAAGGCACGCATGGTTGTGCCACAAATAACTCACCTAATATTATTACGAATTTCTATTAGTCACTATTCCAAATACTTCATATGTCAATTAATCTTCACAATGATCCTTTGATATAGATGCCATAATTACCCCAATTTTATAGAACAGGAACCTGATGCCCAAATTATTAAATAACTCCTGGTCACATGATTAAAAGCTTGGGAGTGGGCTAATAAGTCCACAAATATTATTCAATCCCCCCCACCTACTCCTGCTGAGAAATGTCTACAACTCCCACGAATCCTCCCCATTACCCATTCTATCAGACCCGTACTTTCCAGTCCAGGAATGAAACTCTGGCCTGCTTTGGGTCCCTGAGGAATTTATATAGATTTTATTATTACTAGACCCCCGTGAAAATCCTAAGTACAAAGCTCTATTTGATGAGAATGTTGCAAATATATTAGTTGCCTTGTCTGTTTTCCTTAACTGTTAAGGTGCCTAATCAATTTTTCATTACCTTTCAAAATTTTTCAGTTATACAAAAAGGCAACCTACTGAATGGGAGAAGATATCTGCAAATTATATATTCGGTAAAAGGCTTAATATCTAAAATATATAAAGAACTTACACAACTCAACACCAAAAAAGAAAACCCTAAATAATCCAATTAAAAAATGGGCAGAGGACCTAACTATGCATTTTTCCAAAAAAGACATACAGATGGCCAACAGACAAATGAAAAGATGCTCAACATCATCAGGAAAATACAAATTAAAACCACAATGAGATATCACCTTACACCTGTCAGAATGGCTAAAATCAAAAAGACAAGAAATAACGAGTGTTGGTGAGGATGTGGAGAAAAGAGAACCCTTGTGTGCTGTTGGCAGGAATGCAAACTTGTGCAGCCACTATGGAAGACAGTATAGAGATTTCTCAAAAAAAAAAAATAAAAATAGAAATACCATACCATAGCGTAACATATAGAGTTGTAAAACCACTATGCTGTACACCTGAAACTAATGTAACATTGTGTCAACTATAATAAAAAAATTTAAACTTTTTTCTAAAAGAAAGCAAAAAAAAAATCTTTAAGTTTTAAGTACAGGAAATAATTTTTTTTCTTTACCACAAAGAAGTATATATATTATTTCTGATCATGAACAGTGAATGTTTCCACACAGACTGTGGCCTTTGGTTCTGCAGAGCTGTTTGTCCGCTTGCCTCGTGACTGTGGGAAAGGACACACAGGGCACAGCTGTGCAGTGCAGTTGTCACAAATGTTAACCATGTGGCTTCAAAATTCTGATAACAGGTGGCTCTAAAATTTTACCAACTTAGATTGGAGATGTTATCAGAAGCTTAGGAGACTGTGGGCTATATTCATGCTTTGTCTTTCCACCTTGATTATAAAACCAGAGATAGAAGGAATCTTAGAAATCTCACAGATGAGCAAACTGAGGTACAAAGTGAGTGATTTATGCAGGTTGCACAGTTTATCAGAGCCAACTCTGGTTTAGTTAAAGGTTAGAAATTCCTCTTCAATCCTTCCCTAGGATCTCTAGATGTTTCCTTGAACAAAATTCCTAATTTGCCAGATTCAAAGCTCTTACATGGCAATGCTTTGTTTCACCTCTTATTATTATCCATCACAACCCCCAGCAAAAAGCTTTACACAAGGTAGCCCTCAGACTGACTGGCTAGCTGGTCTACCATTATGAGAGCCAGCTAACACATAGCTGGCCACCTATTTCACAATCTCACATCTCTTCCCACTTGAATCTCCATCTGAGCTCATTTGAGCTTGCATAGAATGGTACAGTTATGAATTCCCCAAGAGTTAGACCAAGAGGTTCATACAACAAGGTCAGAGGACATCCATTAGTCCCAGCTCCAAAATGATGTCTTCATGGCTGCTGCTGAATTGTGTGTATGGATCAGGCTAATTGAACTCAGTTACCGTGTATGTGTAAACCTCAAGGACAAAGCCACAGGTCCTAATACGATTTAGTACAGAACCAGAGGCAGGGCTTGACCCAGGCTGGAACTGGCCTTAAATTACTAGCAGTCTAAAGCAACCCAGGTTATCTCTACTCCATGCTCGTGAGAGTCCAACAGAGGAATCTCACACATGAACCTGGGTTTGGTGGTTATTGTGAATAATATTCATGAGGGCCTCTCACTGCTGAGCAGGCTAGAAAAGTACCCAGTGTGTCTACCTTCCCTCCAGGAGGATGCCAAAATGACTACATCTTGACATCCAATTCTTCATGGCAAGAGTGCTGTCCTGTCCCCTGCCATGGCCTCATCATTTCAGTCCTTTGAACACACTGCCCTGAACTTTACCATCTCTAGACCTTGGTCCAAGTTCTTTGCCTATATCTTCCACTCTTTTCCTCAAATAGACCCTATCCTTAAAATTCTAGCCCAGCCATTGTATTGTCTAGAAAGTGACCCTGCTTCGCCCATGCTCTGGTATCAATATCACTCCGTTAACCCTCAGCACATACAAATTCTGTCTGCAGGTGTCTTTGCCAGTTGAGCCTTAGCACATGCCAAGCTATTTCCTCCCATTGTAGATGTTCTTCCCAGTGAACAGTGAGCTGTCTGACATCAGCAATCCCATCTTCTGCATTTACTATGCTTTCCCTTATCCCCACCAAAGAAGGAACCCAGAAGGGGCAATCTACAAACAATGAGCAGGCAATCCATGGGGCTGACTGGCACTGGCTATAGGAGAATAGACCTACTGATCTTTTCTTTGTTACTTACCTCATTCAGCTTGACCCAGTTGAAGGACTTCAGTGGATGGGAAGGCTGGGGAGCACACTTCTTCCTGAGTGGGATGTCACTGCTGGGGCAGGGGTCTGGAGGGAGAGGCAGGCCCATGCTGAAGCACGGTGGGGCACCGGGGGGAGTGGGAGGCCCACCAGGTGGAAGAGGTGGTGGTGGAGGTGGAGGACAGCAGGCAAATGGGAGAGGGGGCGGAGGTGGAGGCAGGTCATTGGTTGTCATTGAGGAAGACAAGGTAAGTGGGCCCCCAGGGGGAGGTGGGGAAGATACAGGTCCTGTCTGTGGGAAGACAGAAAAATTGAAAAGACAAAGCTATCAACAATGACGCCTTTCAGGTCCCCACCACAGTATTTCTTTCCTTATGCTTATTCTTCATTTACACTAGAACCCCAATCCTGCTCTCACCTCCACACACATTTTGCTCCCCCATTTCCTCTCTGTATCCCGGCATCCAACATAAACATAGACACAACCACAGCCACATACATATAGGTAAAACACACATACATAACACTGGACAAAGTCATAGTTATCACAATGCAACAGCAGGAATGATACATATGGTTGTGTAGGCTACTGTCTGCACAAGGGCATCCAGCTGCACAGGGAGGGGTGCGCAAAATCATACTTGCACTCTGCTTTCCCAGGTGTGCTTCCTGGGACAGTGTCACCCAGGGGAAAGGGCACTGGTTTTTCTAATTAACACAAAGGTAGCCACCTTTACAGCCTCACAGTTCCCCTCCAACCTGGCCTGAGGTCCTCCTCTAACTTCTCCTTCATCCTGGGGTCCTTAGCCCTTCCCCACACCTGTTCTTCCCACTTTATCCTGAAGGTCTCAGCTCAATATGTAAAGAGAGGAAGGTGTCCACATACTGAGATTTCACTGAGTTGGGCTACCAGTTCTGCCACTTGTCCTCGAGCCTGGCGCAGGTCCTGGGACTCTCGGGCCAGTTTATCCTTCATCTTGTTCAGTGTCCGCATCATCTCTTCCTTCTCCAATGTCTTTGTCTCACATTCTCGCTCCTTCCTCTCTAGCTTGCTCACCAACTCCATGTGTTCTGGGATGGGGGTGGGACAGGAGAGGAAATGGGAAGAGACAATATGAATCTGTGTGTGTCTACCTCTAATAGGTCCTGGGCTGGGCAGGGGAGGGGTTGTACGGAGCATGCAGTGGCTTTAGGCAGAGGCCCTTACCTTTCCGGAACTTCTCTGCCTGGTCTTGCCACTGTTTCACTTCATTCTCATTGATGAGCCTGGTGGGGAGTACAGGAAGGGTCTGTTGATTGTTGGCTCATAACTTCCCAGAAGACATATCATCCCCCTATTCCCCACATCAGTTCTGTGATCTCCAATCTGTCCAGCCACATCAAGGGGCTAGGATTTTGACTCTCCAGATGTCTCTCCAGGTCCCCAGCCCTGCCCAGTTCTCGTGTATCTCTCTGTGGACTGTGAAAATTGAAAAGACCCTTAAATAACTTATGATCCAACCCCTTGTGATATAGTTGAAGCTCTTGAGACCAGAAATGTTGAAGACAACAGCTTAACTAATGGTAGAACTAGGACTAAATCTCAGGCTTCTTTTAGTTGTCTGATGACTTGTACTCCCTTGTAAAAATAAGTTTTTGCACTGAGATCAAAATATTGACCCTACTATGGTCTAGGCTTCCAAAGACCAATGTGTAAGAGCAAGAAAAATCACCCACCTCACAACACAGAATGAGTATGTTGAGGGTGAAGAGGGAAATGTATCTAAATCACAGGAAGTCCTCACTCATGTCAAACTCTTGGAATGGGGATTAAGCTATTACCTAGACACCAAAGTGTAATAGAAATGAAATCCCAAAGTGAGATCTCAATAATTGGGCTTTTTGTTTGTTTTTGTAACTCTGAAAATGTGGGAGTTAGATCCATGAATCTTGGCCTCCTCAATCACATCAAGGATATAAAGAGGGGACAGAGTATGGAAAGGGACATAATTTGTGCAGAGAGTTCTTTGGAGAGAGCCATTGCTGTCCTTCTTGGAAGTGCTACCTCCTTCATCATCATCCACTAGCTTCTTTGGACCACTCAGAGTTCTGACCCACATTCCCTGATGTTGGGAGGGAGGCATGGTGGACTAGGGTCCAACTTGGGGCCAGGCAGTTCCAAAGAGTGAAGAAACATTAACTGGGAGAGTGGTGCTGTGCTGGGACCATCCAGCACTCCTAGAGTTTGTTGGAACAGAGATTGCACAAAGGTTTTTCATGGACCAGATGTAAGCATCATGGAAAAATTGGGCTGATGCCATTTTAAGTCCTTTCCAAGATGTCCACCTGGCAGAAAATTGGACACTTGGACATTGTGCCATTGTGCACTAGATTGTTAGTGAATCAGGAGCTGATGGAAGGGATGGTACCAACCAGTCTTAGGGGATAAAAAGGCCTTGAATGGCCAGTGACCAGGGTTTTATAGTGAGAGGCATGCAACAAAGAGCTTCAGAAGATCCCAGAAATAATTCATGTCTTTACCTTTGTGACAAGGCCAGAGAATAGGAAACCTGTTTACTAGGTTATCTAATCAAGTAACACCTTTTCCCCTTCTCCTTCCTGCCCCTGCACTGCCTCTGATAGGGATTAAAAACTGGTTAGCTAATAGAAGGGGATATGTGTGTAGAATGGGTTAGAAGAAAAACAGAACAGAGAAAGAAAGCCAGTCATCACACATGCCCTTCCCACTGCACCGTCCAGCCCCAGTCCAGGGAAGAGAGAGATTTAAGGCTAAATCAAATCTAGAATTCACATGGTTCACATCTGAGACTCGTCCTTCTAGTTGCAGATTTGAGACTATGTTGATGGCTTAAAATGATCTTAGGACTTCCATTGCCCAAGAAGAAGCAAAAACTTCGTTGGACCTGAGGCATTTTCATCCTCTGGCAGAGGAAAAGCTTCCCCACTAAATAGTGTAAAGAGTTAGTAGAAAACAGAAATAAAAATCAGAAATAAAGCTGCATTTTGATTACTTTGCTAGTTGCACTTGTCCAGCATACCAGGTAGGATTAACTACATCAATACCCAACTACTTGTGCAAATGAAAACAGTACCATGAATAGTTCAAAAATCATTTTCTACCTGGCTTTGGAATGTGACACCATGAATACTTAAGAGCCAATTTATCTCGTTAAAGGGCAACTGGACATGTATAGTAGCATTATTTACAAAAGCCAAGATATGGAAGCAGCCCAAGTGTCCAACCATTGGTGAATGGATAAAGAAGATGTGGCGTTTTTATACAATGGAATATTATGCAGCCCTAAAAAGAATGAAATCTTGCCATTTGCAATGACATGGATGGAGCTAAGCAAAATAAGTCAGTCAGAGAAAGACAAATACCATATGATTTCACTCATAGAAGGAATTTAAGAAGCCAATCAAATGAGCAAAGCAAAAGAGAGAGAGAAATCAAGAAACAGACTCTTAGCTATAGAGGACAAACTGATGGTTACCAGAGGGGAGGGGGGGAAGAGGGATTGGTGATATAGATGATGGGGATTAAGGAGTGCACTTGTGATGATGAGCACCGGGTGATGTATGGAATTGTTGAATCACTACATTGCACACCTGAAACTAAAGCAACACTATATATTAACTAACTGGAAATTAAAACAAAAACTTAAAAAAGAAAGCTAAGTGAAATAAGTCAAGCAGAGAGTCAATTATCATATGGTTTCACTTATTTGTGGAACATCAGGAGTAGCATGGAGGACATTAGGAGAAGGAAGGGAAAAATGATGGGGGGATATCGGAGGGAGAGATGAACCATGAGAGATGTTGGACTCTGAGAAACAAACAGGGTTTTAGAGGGGAGGGGCGAGGGGGGATGGGTTAGCCTGGTGATGGGTATTAAGGAGGGCACGTAGTGCATGGAGCACTGGGTGTTATACGAAAACAATGGATCGTGAATCACCACATCAAAAACTAATGATGTATTGTATGGTGACTAACATAACATAATAAAATTTAAAAATAAATAAATAAAAATAAGTAATTTTATTTAAAAAAAGTTAAGTAAAAGTTTAAAATTAAAAATTAATGTGTTAACATAACTTCTGATAATTGATGTGACTTTAAACTTGGTTCTCTGTATTTCTCAATATACAGGGTCAAAGATAAGCCAGACTTAGGCTCTGACATCCTTATCCAACAGTCTTAGTTAATTGCCATGTTCTATTTCAGTGATTAGCAAACTTTCTCTAAAGGGTTAGAATAACTATTTTAGGTTTTATATGCCAGGTACAATCTCTGTCACATATTCTCATTTGTTTTTAAAAACTTTTAAAATGTAAAAACTATTCTTAGCTCATGGGTCATACAAAAGCAAGCTGGAGGATTGTTTAGCCCACAGACCATTGTTAGTAAGTTTAAATTCTTCCTCTATCTACTCCATGCAATGGATCATTAAAAGCTGAGTATGGGGGCACCTGGGTGGCTCAGAAGGTTAAGCGTCTACCTTCAGCTCAGGTCATGATCCCAGGGTTCTGGGATCGAGTACCACTTCGGGCTCCCAGCTCAGTGGGGAGTCTGCTTCTCCCTCTGCCTCTCCCACCCCCAGTTTGTGCTCTCTCTTTAGCTCACTCTCTCTCTCTCTCCAATAAATAAATAAAATCTAAAAAAAAAAAAAGCTGAGTACACCCCCTATAAACCTGTGCTGTTCAATATGGTAGTCACTAGCTATGTCATATCACTATTTGAATTTAATTAAAATGAAATAAAATTTTAAATTCAGTTCCTCAGTCACACTATCCACATGTCAAGTGCTCAACAGCCATGTGTAAACAGGGCAGATATGGAATATCTCCATTATCTCAGAGGATTCTATTGGACAGGTGCATTTGGAGACATCTGGTTTATGAGAGGGAGCAGAGGTTTCACTGGTGAGAGTCCATGCAGGAGATCGAGAGGGAAGGAGGAGGAAGACAGGTGAGAGCTGGCCACTGCTCACATGTTGACAATGTTCTTGACGTTGAAGTTCTCCAAGGGAGCCAGGTCAGGGTCCACACCCCTCTCATCCTGGAGGACAATCTGTTGAAGGATCCGGTCCAGGAGCTGCCACTGCTGGAAATAGCCACCGTTCCGCTTGTCTGCGAGGACAACAGGCATCATAACTTCACTGAGCCCTGGAATCCCCTGGTGCCCTGCCCTAGAGTCACTGCCTGGGCCCAGGCTGATGAAGCATGCCCTCTCCCTCCCTTCATAAGCTCCCAGTCTGATGGGGGAGGCAATGATGCTACTGATGCAGATGCTGATGATGGAGATTTGCAAATGCGATCATTTCCTAACGATCTGCAACTGACTTTCTATGAGTGTGTCAATCCTCTAGACACATTTCTCTACTCCCTGAAGTGCTTCCTGGCTACCTTTCTTCCCTATAGGTACCCTGAGTAGCCTATGCCTTGGGAATGCAAATTGCCTTTTCCATTATCTAAAAAAAGCACCTTTCAGAAAGTAAATCTGCTCCAAAATATTACCTGCTAAATAATGAAGTCTCCAGGGAAATTTAAAAAAAGAAAATGTTTTAGGATTATCTATGCTGTTGTTCTACAGTGAAAGGTGAATGGAAACTCACTACAGGTATGCACTAAGAGAGAGTCAGAGTTGGAGTTGGAGTTGGAGTTGGGTTGGAGAAGTGCTAATGGAATCCAGGCAGACTTCTCAGTGAAGGTGACCCTGTACTGTGAAGGCAAAAGTTTGTGTGTGTTTCCTGACCTCACAGGGCCCCACTCCCATCCTCTGTAATCATGGTTTGGTGGGACATGGACTTTCTTTCCATGTGCTAGCCACAAGCCCCTCTTCTTCAGTTCTTGATCCCAAGTACTTTGTCTCAACTGACCACCAAAGGAGGTCAACCAGGACAATGCTGACCTCAAAGTCAAACCATAATGCTTACAAGGTGGAAGGTCATGTCAACAAAGCCCCATTTTGAGGCAGAAGAGACCCATTGACATTGCCCATGGAGCACGACACACAAGAACCTGATAGAGAAGTCAGGTTTCTCAGGGACTTCCTATATCTTCCGTGAAGATCTCTGTACTGAGCTTTGGAGAACTGATAGCTTCCTGGTCTAGGTCACTGTGTCCGGTTTCCTTTCCATCACTTCAGTGACATAGACATTGCAATGTGGCATAGTTTTCCATTTACCCTCCACCCAGGAAAACAGGGTAAAGCCAGGCCACTGGCTCACCAAAGTAGAACATGTTTCATCTAAGGCCATGAACCCCAAAAAACAAAAATTCCTTCATATGTTCAGATTCACCCAGTCTCAAGTTCATTCACTATAAATCAGATATAATAATGCAAACTCTTTAAGTCATTTTCAAGTTTAGAGACACTATGCCAAAGAGCCTTGCATCATGCATGGCCCAGAGCTGGCACATAGTAAACTGTGGTTATTGCCACCATCACCATGAAAACGAACACCACCATCACCACCAGTAGAGAGTCTGCCTAGGTTGATCATCATGGTTGGCCATAGTAGTCTTCCAAATATTCAATTTTATGAAAAGCTTAAATACCAAATGGTACAGTTACAGCTCATTTCAAATTGCATGCTGGGGTGGTTATTAGTGATTATATATAATTTATTCAGTCACTGTACACACCTGGATCTTAAAGAGCTTAGCATCTGCTAAGCTTAGATGCTGACATCTGATACTTGCAAAGAGAGGCAGGGACAAATGTGTTAAAGTGGAGCTCACAAGGCCTAGATGGAGGAGTTGATAAAACCTTGAAAAAAGTCATGCTCAGTCTACATCTGTGCTATGCCCCCAAATACAAAGTTTCTTTTTGGAGCTCCCCAAGGTGACTGATCACTCCTCTGTCATAAGCTGACAGCCAGAGCTGTTTGACTTTACAGTGATCAAGCTACTGCTTGGTAGACCAGGACATTAGCATTCTTCAGGGCCAAGTCCACAGCTTCTCCCCTGGGTGACAGTGGAAGTCCTGATCCCAAAGAGGGAGGGAAGAACAAGGGCCTGAGTCCTGTGGCCAGGCCTCCTGGGGACATGTGCAGAGAGAGACTCAGTCAGACTCACCAACCCAGGGAAGTCCTGACACCTTGTCTCAACCTGCCCCAGGCCAAGGCTCAGGCCAGCTGAGGAAGTGGCAAGTGCGGGCTACTTACAGGGCATCTGAAGGCAGTGGTGTAGAACAGATAGCAAGCAGGGGTAGGCCTCGGTGTGCTTTAGCTTCTTGTGGATCAGCTCAAACATCTGGGAAGCACTCTTGGTGTCAATGTGGACCTGAGGGAGTAGAGGGCACAGTGAATGGGGAGGGGGCAAGCCGTGGAAGAAGAGGGGAGAAAACCCTACTTCCATCCACTGAGCCCCATTTCCCAGGATGACATTCATTCTCCTGCTTCTGGCACAGGCTTCAAAGGAGAGGCACAGAGAAAAGGAGGAGGGAGATGTCCTAATTATATGAAGCAGGATTTCTCAATCTCAGCATATTGGCATTTTGGACCAGATCATTCTTTGTTATGGGAGCTGTCCTGTTCATTGTAGGCTGTTCCACAGCATCTTTAGTCTATATCTATCAGATACCAGTGACATCCTCCTTGTACTGGTTGTGATAACAAAAATTGTGTCCAGGCTTTGCAAATGTCCACAGGGGGAGGAGGAAGCAAAGTTACTCCTGGTTGAGAACTACTGATTCAAACTAAAGAAAGGGGACAGGGGCATAGACAATTCAAGGACCACATAGCATAGTTCCACGCAAGCTGGGTTCAAATCCCAGATCTACTCTCTCATTGTGTGACCACAGGCAAGCTAATCTCAGTCTTCTTATTGTAAATCCAGGGCTTGTGTGACCATATAATGGGATGGTGCTTGGTGACTGCAGCACCATCAGAGGTAAGCCTCTATTTGAATAGAGATTTTATAATACAATATTTAAGCAGCAGAATTGTGTATTTTCAGGGTTATTGAGGCTGAAATGAAAAGACAATCTGGTTTGTGAAGCATGATCTAGTTAGTGGCAGGGAAAGGGGACTCAGGAAATTGCTGGAAGGCAGGGGGAGAGTAGCCCAGGAGAGAATCTGAAACTAATAATGTTTAAGGACTGGCCCTCTTTCCTTTGGGGATTGCAATCTCCCAGCGGAGGAGATGTCCTACCAGGTAAGGCCTGCCAGGTGAGGCCCTGCAGAGCCAACACACTGCCAGGCTCCAGAAGTAGGACCAGTCTGTAGGACCACTCACCGGGCAAGCCAGCCAACAATGGACCTACCACAACATGGGGTCTGGAGAAGAGGCTGTGGGGCCACCTGGGACCCCGCTGCAGTTGCCCCATCCCTGTAGGCTTCTTACCATGTCAAACCTCCTGGCTAGCTCCAGGTCATCCTCATTCCGGACCATCTCAAAGAAGTCTAAATGCCTAGATAGGATGAGGGGATAGAGAGAGTAGATATTACTTCTAGGATGTCCCTGTTTGAGGATTAGTCCTTTCAACTCCCCAGTGAACTAAATCTGAAAGCTTAATTCAGGTGATGCTGAGGCAAAACCAGAAAGAAGCCACTGGTCTATAGGCCAACACGCTCCTCCTTTATAGAATCCCATGCCCCTTCTTCCTCAGGGAGGCCAGCCTACAGTCCCATCACCTTAGATCAGGCTTTCTCAATTTTGGCACTATTGATATCCAAGGCTAGATTTTCCTTGGTTGTGGGAGGCTGATCTGTGAGATGTAGAAGGTTCAACAGCATTTCTGATCTCTACCCACTAGACACCAGTAGCAGCCCCCACCTTTCAAGTCATGACAACAAAAATGTCTCCAGGCTTAGCCAAATGTCCTCTGGGGGTAAAATCACCCAGTCAAGGACTACTGCTCTGCCTTCACCAGGGTTCTCATACTGTCCTCATGTCAACCTTCAAAACCAGTCTCTCTCATTTTTCACCCCATCCACTCCCCAGCTTCATTTCAAAAGGGCCCATCCTGTCTCCCTTAAGACCCAGTGCATTAAAATAGTGTGTACCAATGGGACAGAACCAGAGGGGACAGATAGGAACTTAATTGGAATTAAGGAACACATAGGAATTTAATTGTGCCCTTTAATCAATAAAGGCTTTCATGGCTTCCATTTGTGGTGGGGCAATTTCCTTGTTAAGCAGGAGTGCCCTGCAGGATGTTTAGTATTCCTGGTTTCCAACAACCAATACCAGTTAGTGTCCCCCAACCAGCCAGTCTAAAAACCAAAGGAACACCCCTATGTGTTTCCAAAGCCCCCCCCAACCCTGGTGAAGTACTAACATGGTTGAGGACTACTGGGTCCACCTGCATTTAACATCAGAGATGAGAAAGCAGGTCAACAAAGAGAGCAGTCAAGGACAGAGGTAGGATGTGGGACAAGGGGGTGAGAGCTGTCCACCTCCCCCCCCACAGAGCTGATTCTGAATTAATACTGGGTATGGCAGGTGGTTTCCAGTGGGAAGGGCAGCCTCCTTGAAAGTTCTAATCATCCCCAACTGAGGCACTGTCTCCATGGCTTGGGCCTTACTTGTCCAGGATGGCATTCTCGTGCTGCCGGAGTTTGTCAATCACAGGTTGGATCCCCAGCATCAGGAACTCATACCGTAGATGAAGGCGGAACTCCAGATTATCCTGGGGGTCACCGAAGGAGGACCAGACTTATTGGCTTGTGGCTCTTCCACAAGAGTCCCCAGTGGACCCACTCTAGTCATTGTCCCACTATATCACCTGCAACAACCCACCTGGAACTGCCTCAAGTCCAGAGTTCCAAGAAAGGGCAGGAGGAGACATACTAGACCTTGTTATTTATTCCCATTAGGTTTCCTGCCTCACTTCCTTCAAGTCCCTTACCGGTTTTTTCAGCCTTTGGCATCAAAGAGTGGCACCGTAGAGTAAGGTAGGCTATAAGCTTTGATTTCAAACAGATCTTGATTCAAATCCCTGCTCTGACACTCACTAGTTTTGTGATTTTGGGAAAGCCTTAGTTTTCTCATCTGTAAAATGGGAATGATATTACCGAAAGGGGTGATATTATATTAAGAATTACCTGATGAAGTATGGTTACCAACTAATCAGAACAGATTAGTGTAGCTAGTACTGACAAGGGTGATGTCAGCATCTGAGGGACAGATTGCTCTCCCAACCCACCTCACCTAATTTAGCTCATCAGGACTGGTTGCAAGAAAAGCGTGTTGGCATAAAAGAGGGAAAAGTAGAGATCATTAAATTGCACCTTTTGTCCTTCAACAAATTGACCTTGACTGGGGCATCTGGTTCCCTTAGAATTTGGGGAGTTCATCTGCTCTTCAAGTTCGTCTTCAACTTGCTATTTTTACAGTCTGAGAATCCCATTCTGACTCCACAGTAAGGAAAATCAGAAGCCATACCTCCTAACAGAAGGTGCTAGAGGGCATGACCAACCAACTCAGAAACCAGTCCAGAATCAGGTCTTTAGAAAACTCTAGGAAGAAGAGCCTACACTTGCCCTCCTCCTAAATGATCCCCCACCACCCTACCACCCTAAGCCAGCATCAGCCAGCCTACGTGGGGTTTGTCCAGTACGCACATAATGCACAATGCTACCCATGCAAGGAACTCCCCAAGAACCTCTCATGACTGCAAGGTTCATGACAATCTATTCTTTCTCAGCCCCAAGTGAAGGAGGCAAGAGTTTATAAAGGTAATCTGAAGACAATGATGGTAGTGGCAGCCATGCCAACCAGAGGTCTTGGCCCTTTCCCTCTGCTACATCCCCAGGAGGCACTTGCACACATTCCCCGGGGGCCAGAAAGTCCAGGAACAGTAAGAGCCAGGACAAGATGCCTCACCTCTCCAGCTCCAGCATTGAGGACAGCGTTGATGAAGGACATGATAGCTGTTTTCAGATTCACTTCATCCCGGTACCGGCCCAAACTTCGGTCTAGCTCATTCAACAGTGTCTGGTTGGAAAGGCGGGACAGGAGAGGAAAGGTGGGCTCAGGATCCTACAAATCCAGCCTCTGTGCCTGTGTTCCTACCATTCTAACCCCACGTACTTGCTCTACCCAATCTATCTAGCTTACCCTGGTCCTTCCCAAAAGCTCAGCTTTTTCAAGAAGCGTCCTTTGCCTATCCATACCTCAATCTCAGTCCTGCCACTCAGCTCCAGTGCTTAGTTTATTTTGTAGGGCCATGCCGAAATGCTGCTTTAGCATTTTAGAGCTGTTTACAGCTCCAGCTGCTTATAGCTCATAAATCTTCCTGCCCCGCTCCCTGACAGCATGGACACTGCCTTTTACCTCTTCTGCAAAGGGTCAGGGGCCACTTTCTGCACAGAATAAGTGCTTAAAAATGTTTGATGACAGAATATACAAATAGCCTATACTGGTAGATAAACCATAGCACTTGTAGTGACAGTTTAGATCTATTGATACTTATTCTACATAAGACACTTTATACTCATCTCATTACTTTTCTGGGGCAGGTCAGGGAGAAGAAAAGAGAATGGCTTCAGTATCCAGCACTGTTCTTGGGGTCCCCATAGTAAGCACTGGCCCAGGCATAGGGCTTAAAATCTTGGCCCCAACAACTGCATTCAATTTAATTTTTGACTGAGCTGCTGTGATTCATCAGGCACTGGGCTCAGAGATGTAGAGCCATAGACTAATAATCCAGCCTCAAGGAACCCACGGTCTAGTGATGCATCCATTTTCCCAGCCAAACCCGTATCTCTTAAGGTCCCTTATGTCTTTTTATATAAGCCCTCAGCTAGGCCCCCCCTCACCTGAAAGCGTGTCCGCTCAGCTGCGTACACCTGGTAGTGGAGCATGGCTTGCAGCACCTTCTTGTGGCCTCCAGGCACCAAGCACACGGCACCCAGGATCTCCAGCACGGCCACCTTGGTCTTGCTGTTCTCTGTGCGCAGACTCTGTGCAATGGTGCTGATGGCCTCGGGCTGTGCCAGCACATGCGCTCGCCCCTGGGAGTTGTTCATCAGAGCCTTGATGCAACCAATGAGGGAGGTGTGGATGCGACTTTCGCAGGTGGCGTGGTCCATGCTCCGGAGGAAATTCAGCAGACAGGTCAAACCCTCCAGCTCAATGAAGCGTGTCACAAACCTGTCCAGGCCAGCACCATTAGCATAACAGGTATCCTGAATTTGCCTATTATTATGTATACACTTTGCAAACAGTTACCCCGGGACCTGTAAAACACAGTGTTCCACCTATAGTAGCCACTTGGTTCATTTAGTGAGTTTATTTAAGGCATTGAAATCCTATCACCCTCGCAGGAGACTCGTGCCTTATTTGCACCTTAAATATCGTGCATTTGCAGGCCATTGACTGTCAGTTGCATAGCTGTGATGGTGTACGCTTGAAGAGAATGATTGCAGTAATTGTTACTATAATTATACTATAATTTAATGGCTATTAAACCTGAAAATTCATCTCCAGAGAGGAGATGTCAAAAGACAAAGTGGACTTCCAGACAGGGGGTCATCAGGAGTCACTGAGTCATGGGACCAAGGCTGGGAAAGGCACTCTTCAAGTGATCCTTAAGAAAATTGCTATCTTAAATATTAACAGAAAGCATTAAAAACCATTTAGTTCAGGGGTTCTTAACCTGGAGTCTGTGTTCCCCTAAGGGGTCATGGCTAACTTGCAGGGGTCTGTGAACTTGGAGGGGGAAAAAAATGTTACACTTTTATTTTTGGTAACCTCTACCTGAAATGTATTATTTCTTCGTATGATGAATGTGGGCAATAAACTACAGTGGTAATAGCAGAACCTGTGACTTTGTCACCCAAAGAAATCAGCTATTTTCATATCAAATTATAGTTGCTACAGGTGTCACAGACTATCACTTCCACTCATCAGCACTTCAAAATCATGGTGGTTGCTAGCTCTTTCTGCTTAAGGCATAAAAAAGCACATTAATTGCTATCTCACAAATGTTTCATATTTGGTAACTGTATTTCAATTTAATTGGTTATTTTTCATCTTATCTATTTTATTATTTAAAAATATCATTCTGATAAGCAGTCAATAGGTTTCATCTGGTACCAAAGTCATCCATGGCACATGCACCTTCACACACGCATACACATAGAGAGGCTTAAAACACTGAATTTTGTAAAACAGTAACGATCTAAGGAAATGTCATAAATGGAGCTGAGGGAACCATCGCATAAAGTTAATACATTTGGTCCCAAGTGTATTTGTGTATGTCCATATTATTATACAAATGTCTACAAAATGAAATAGACTCTAAAATTAAGTCTTTAAAATAGGTATTATTTGCTTCTATTATATGCTTTTCTGTATTCTGCAGAATTTCCACCATGACTATGTGTAACTTTTGTAATCAGAATTTTACTAAGGGAAAGAAAAGTAAATTGAAGTGGAATCAAACCTGGCAAACTTCCCTCAACCCCTCTCCTTCTCGATGTCCTCATCCTTCCTGCACCCCCTTCCTACAAGCCTCCCACCCCCTGAACCACACGGGATTAAGATGCTCCCATTCTCCTGAGGCTCTAGTTCCAGGCTCCCAAAGTAGAGAGCTCAGCCCAAACCACACACACACACACACACACACACACACACACACACACACACACACGGGCAGACCAGTATGCTGGCAAACATTTAACAACTGGCTGTCTGAAGAAAGAAAAAAAGGCCTGATTGTAGTGTTTGCCAATTTCCACAATATAAATATGCCCAGCATAGCTGATTTCAAGCTATCAATGTGACATCATTGAATGTGGAGTTGGGAAGAGGTGTAACATTTATAGTACAGATGATCCTTGAATAACACAAGTTGGAACTGTTTAGGTCCACTTATATGGGAAGTTTTTCAATAAACACAAGTACAATACTATGAATAGATTTTCCTTATGATTTTCTTAACAGTGTCTTTTCTCTAGCTTACCTTGTTGTAAGAATACAGAATATAATACATATAACATATAAAATATGGGTTAATCAACTGTTTATGTTATTGGTAAGGCTGCTGGTCAATGGTAGATTGTTAGCAGTTAAGTTTTGGGTCAAAAGTTATACGCAGATTTTTGACTGCCTGGGGGTTAGCACCCCTAACACCCACCTTGTTCAGGGTCAGCTGTATTTCCACCATGCATATACAATGAATATAAACTCAAGAGCATATGTAAGAGTCAAGAATATACATAAAATTAAAATGTAAACATTAAGTAATTAGGGAGTGAAAAGTTTCAAGTATTTATTACTTTTGTTTTTAGTATGATTTATTTAGTTTTAAGTTTATATAACATATTCTAATCATAGCTATGTTTAACAAGCAGCTTACAAAACTGCTGAAAATTTAACAGTTGGCTCCCACAAGGAGCTACAAGCCAGCTCCCAGGCTTGAGGAGAAGCTGTGGCTCTTGGCCCATTTGGACCTTTGCACAGTATGGCCTGGGAAGGTGGAAGGGTCCTTCTTCTCAAAATCATCCCCTTTTCCTGGCCTGCATCACTCCTCCTCTAGGTGGCGGAATCTCATCTACAGACACCACATCTCCCCCTAGTGGCTGGAGTATCTCTTCTCCACGCTGCCCTCCTCCCTGGCCGGGGCATTCATTCTCAGAGCTCTTTCTTACACACCTTGTCCATAAGTCCGCCTTCCCTGCCATTCTGTTCTCCCAAGAAAAACAAGTACCTGCCCTCAATTTCTGCTCAGATAGCACTTCAGGACCTGAGGTTTATGTCACATTCCTCTGCTCTCTGCCCTGGTCCCCCCCATGCCCATCCTCTGGCAGCCTCCCAGCTCCTCAGAGAGGGGTTGTAAGAGGCAGGAAGTGGAACAGAGTGCAGGGAACTCTAGGGGATGTGGTGGTGGGGGAATGGAGCTGGCAAGGGGACTGGGATAGGAGCAGAGCATTGGGTGAAGCTTCAGGAAGTTGAGGGGGACCAGCAAGTGAAGGGGTGTGGAAGGAAGTGGGAAGGGGAAACACAATGAGTCACCTCATGGGTTGTGTCCGGAGAGCTGTCTTCAGGTCTTCCACAACTTGGTTCCTCATCTCCGTCTCTTCCTCATCAAAGGCATACAGACTCTGCATCTGAGGTAGGTGGAAAGGGGCGGAGGTCCTGCTGGGCTGCCTGAGCCCCAGCTCCCTGCATCCCCCAGCCCAGGTGGGACCCAGGAGCCACCCTCGACTCAGGAAGGGTGGGGCCTCAAGGAATGGTTCACTAAGAGGGTCAGATTCTGAGAAGACCCAGGTTCCAGTCCCAGACTTCACTTTCCTCATCTGTGGAATGGGGAGAAGTATCGGCTCGGCCTGTTTCCTAAGACTGTGTGAGATACAAATGGCTAATAAACGTTCATATGGTTGGGGGCCTCGAGAGTCACACAGAGAAGGGAGGGATTATGTTTTAAAAATCTCAGGAATAACTGGAAAGCTGTTGATCCCCAGGGAGTGGGGTGTGAAGTTCAGGGAAAGATGCGGGATGATCACTCTCTCCCATGGCTTTTCCAGGTGGGGTGAGGGCAGGGGAGAAGCCATTGCTCACGGCAGCCATAGAGTTGATGCGGTCGATGTAATAGTCAGGCCAACTGGTTGCCAGCTTGTTGGGGTCCTCCTGCTCCTGGAACAGGAAGAAAGACTGTATGGACCACCTGGCAAGATAGGCCCATGCCCCGAGGTCCTGAGCTTCTTTCCATGTCAGCAGATTCACTTTCCAGCCCCACCCAGACAGGGATAACTTTGAGGAAGTTACAAAATCTCTCCACGCTTCCATTTCTTCCTTGGTAAAAATGCAGATAGTGAACACTGACTCTCATGACCAGCCAATGACATGGGCAGAAATCACACAGGTATATGCACTTTCAATGAACAATATATATAATTAAAAATAAATTCTTTTTTTCCTGTTATATCTGTCCCCTCTTTATTTGTTTGCTTCTTAATAAAATATAATTTTGTCTTTTGAACCTAATAAAAATCTGTGCATATATTTTATACATCTGGTTTTTCAAATTTTACTTTCTAATACCATTCTCCTTGTGTTTTACAAAAGTATTGGTTTTTGACAGTTTGGAATTTTAAAAACTTGGTTTTTCTCTCAGACTGTTTGAGAAGCACTGATATAAAGCATTTGGTGCAGTTCTTTGGCACATGGTAGGCACTCAGTGAATAGTAACTTCACTAAAAGAGGGAAAGAGACTCCCAAGCCCTGGGTTTTAGAAAGACTCAGGAGGACTCGGTGTAGCTGGGAGGCAGAGTCCAGAGCACAGGGCCTTTGGCCCAACCCTCAGGTTTCAAGGGAAAGCCTCAATTCCTCCCCAGGGATGGGCAAAGACAATGAGAGTTGAATAAATATTAATGTTGATTGAAGATCTAGCCCTCTCCTTCAGCCAACGACTCTACTTCTGGGCATTACACACACCCTGCTCCTTCCTGTCCCTGTCCCATTTGGATGTTCTCCTTCACCTGCCTTCTGCTAATCTCCTGCTTTCAAATCTGTACAAAAACTTAACTCCTCTTCCAGAACCATGCTGACAAACTACCTGTCTGCCAGGTGACCTGGACTTTGCCCTGTATCCCTCAGCTATATCTACTAGCTTCACAATTTTGTTTCACAAAACCCAAATTTTAGACCAGTGGGAAAGCTGCCTTGATTTGGTCTTTGTGATTTCACATGGCTATGTGTTAACTCTTCATGACTGAAACTCCCCAATTCTATCTTCTGACCTTGGGGAGGGGATCACAGAAGCAAAAACAAATGCACCATCAAATATATATTTTCCTGTCTTTGCCAGCTCATCATTTCTCCATTCCATGTGCATTAAATGAGCACCTACTACATGTCAATCACTGTACTGAGCCCTGAAAGTACTGAGCAAAAAGTCAGTCTCTGTCTTCCATAGAATAGTCTCGTGTCAGAGGTAGGGTGACAAATGCTTTATGGTCAAACTGTCTATAGTGGGCTGTGGAAGCCCTGGGTGGGGGCATCTAACACAGAAGGCTCATGAAGGGGGGTCGGAGAGGACAGAGTTATTAAAGATTACTGAAGCTAAGACAGGTGGGGAAGATGTTACAAACAGAGGAAGCACCACATGGCAAGAGAGGGGTATATGAAAGTGTGGGGGGAGATTATGTGTAATCTGATTTGGAAGGTAGAACAAGCTATCCTTACATTTCAGTATTTTTTTTTTTTATCTTAGTTGTAATGAAGGAGAAGAGAGGGAGGAGAGGGTGGGGAGAACGGGGACTGATGTATGACCTTGATATACCTGCTGCCCTGTGAGGCTGAGCCTGGGACAGGTGGGGGCCAAAGAGCCAGAAGAGGTCACCCCTGCCCCAAACAGTCCTTACAACATAAAGCTGCCCTTGGGTATGGCACAGGACAACATGCCCTCCAGGCAGGCACGGGAAGGGAGTATAGACTTATCATCTTGGTATCTCCTTGACCCAGCCCCACTCCTGGAGCCCAGTGGGCACCTGTATCAAGGGTCTTTGAAAACCAGAATCTCTTTCCCTGTCAGCTCCATGAGAGCAGGGAATTTTTTCTCCTGATTTATTCATGCCACTGACACCTAGAACGATGCTGGTATATAATAAATATCTGTTGAATGAGCGAGCAAGCATAGAGGCAAGAGCTGTGTCAGGCTGGGGACCCTGAGGTGGCAGTGGAAATGGTCAGACATGGCACCTTCTTCTTGCTGCAGTAGATCTGCCATTTCTTCTCTGGAGGCAGTGCAAACACAGCCTCTCGGTTTTTGTCGGTGAGATCCAATTCATCCTGCAAAGACAAGAAATATGTCTGAAACCCAAAGATGGTTGACATTAGAATATTCACTGCTACAGGAAATCGCAATTCCCCCAAACCTATCCCTCAGCCTACTGTCTCCCTCCAGAGAGTATCAAAGTATGATAGAGCAATTCTTCTGCTAGAAATACAGCCTGACACCCCCACCCCATTCCCTTACATCGACCTAAGCCTGGGCTGCCTCTATCCATGCTTCCCTTACTTCCTGTCCACTCCCACTTGTCTCTACAAATCTGCTCTCCTCCTCCAGGCTGCCTGTTCCCTGCCCATCTCCTTCCTGCATTGCTTTGCTAGTTCCTAACCGTCTTGCCCTGGGTTTCTGCTCTTCTTTCCCTTGTCCTTCTTAAGCTTGTCAACATCATAAGTCAAGGCCTGACAAAGCACTCAGTCTACAGATCTAGTTTCTGCCCCAACCTGCAAGTCTCCCTGACCTTTGAGTTTCTCCCCCAGAAATTCTCTGGCTCCCCGCAACCTCGGCCTGTTCTTAGCACAGGGTGAGAAGAGCTGGTGAGGATAAGAAGCTGTACAACTCTCCTGGCAAGAAGAGTATGCCATGGAAAGGGAGGTTCTGATCTGCTTCCCAGGGAGGTGTGTCTGTCAGAGGTAGCTCCTCCACCCACACAAGGCTGGGAGCTCCACCACACTAATCCACACTTCCCAAGGAGTATCATTGGGTAGTTCTGATGTCATCAAATTTAGGGTTGTTCTATGAGAGTCACTGAAAGTTTGGCTGCATTAGATGGCCTCTAAAACCTCTCTTATTGAAGACTTTCCTCCTGTGATTCATGAGCTATGCCAAAGCTCATCAAAGAAATAGATGGGCCACAGGAAATGTAGCCTGCTTTTCGACTCAATTATTGTGAGAGTTTTCTTTTTTTAAATCAAAAGCAATACTCACATAAAGACAATAAAGCATACTATTAATAATCTTTATCTTTTCAAAAATGATAAACAGTGAAAGTAATATGTAAAAAAGTATAAGGGTCTTAAATGTCAGTATCTCTTTTCCCTATACTTTTAAGGGAGAACATTGAAGACTTTCCTTTACATAGATCAGACCTGTCCAATAGAAATATAATGTGAATATAATGTGAGCCAGAAATTAAAAAATTTCTTGTCATAGTAAAAATTAAGAAGGAATTGGTGAAGTTAAATTTAGTATTTCATTTAACCCAAAGTATCTAAAATATAATCATTTCAACATGTAGTCAATAGAAAAAATTGTGAGTTTGAAAAAAAAAAGAATATAAAGAATGTAAGTCATCAAAATATGGTGTATATTTCAACCTTATAGCTCCTCTCAGTTCAGACCAGCCACATCTCAAATATGCAGCAGCCCCAAGTGACTATAGCTGCCATCTTGTACAGCACATACAAAGATAATTTGAAGCAATACCCATCAGTTCACCTGCCTTTGGAACTAAAGACTCCTACAGATCTAATGCTAAACAAAGGTTCTTCCCTAGAATCATTCTCTACATATCCCAGTAAACATCCTCAGTTAAGATTCCCAGAGCCCTGCTTGAAGTTTCTAGAGTATTTCCTTTCCATGGTCAGAAACGGAAATCAAAGACATAATAGAGATATATGTACCTTACACTTCCCAGAGCAAACTGAATCTCTTCTTCTTTTGCTTATACAGTTAGTTCTACCTGGACTACCCTCCCTGAGCACCCACCCACGGACCCTGGTCTAATTTACCCAGGTTCAAGGTCAGCCTCTTCCAGCAAGGCTTTCATAGCCATTCCCAGGTAAGACCATCTTTCCCCTCCTGAACTCCAGAGCAGTTACATTCAAACTTGGATTCTGGTTACTTACGCACTTGTCTTTTCTCACCAGTGGTCTCTGTCACTAAATCAATGGGTATTTCTTGGTGATTTGGCTCAGCCCAGGTAGCCTATGACTGACTGCCGACCATTCACTCCTTATTGAATCTCCCTGGGTTTCTGCAACAACCACACTTTCTGGCAATCCCTCTTGCTTTGCTCTATGTTCATCTTGGGCTCCCTTGATGTCTTCTTGTCTTCTCTTCTACCATCAAATATTGAAGTCCCTCAGGGGTCCTGGTATCTCCTTCCTGTATGCTTCCCCAGTAAAGACTTCTCAGCCATTCCCAAGGACTGTTACTACCCCAACTCTCTCAAACCTATTCCTCTAGCCCACCAGTTTCCTGAGCTCCAGACCCTGGAACACAACTGCTCCCTGTGCTTATCTATTTTGATGTCCCTCAGGTACCTCACACTTTTATGTAGTATCACTATGCACCAGGCATTGTTCTAAGTGCTTAATATTTACTCAATAAACTTACAACAACCCATTTTATAGATGTGGAAATTGATGCACAGAGAGAATATGCAAATTAAGTTCATCATCCCAGTTCTCTAAACCTGAGTTTCCTCTGGAATTTCCTATCTTTTACAGGGCCCCAACATCCACTCAGTTCCTCACATCAGAAACCTGGGTGTTCCCTGATTCCTATTCACTCTCCAAGCCCAACAAGTCCTATATTTCCTCCTAAATAGCTCTCCAATCTGTCCTCTCCATCCTCACTAATGACATTTAATCCAAGTCACAATTCTCCCTAGCTTGGATTGCATTAAAACCCTCTTAATGTTCTACCCATAACTCTTCTTCAATAGAGTACCCTGAATGGTCTTTTGAAGACCATCCTGCTTTGGTGACTTTCTATCACCCTTAAGATTGTGTATGAAATCCTGTTACTCTCATCTTCCATAGTGAACCTCTAACGGCCCAGCTCTTTACTGACTGGAGACTCTCACATATGCTGCTTCTCCTACTGGGGACAACCCTCTCTCATTGCTCTGCAACCCCATTCACTTCTCCAGCCATCACACTGCCTTTGGATCTCAGTGGAAATTTCACTCTTCAGGGGGACCATTGTGACGCTCAGTTGAAAATTAAACTCCCTGCTAGACATTGCCGCAGGCCCATGAATGTCCCCCTTCCAAACACTAACTACACTTGTCATTACTGCTCAAGATCAGTCTTCTCTATTAGATTTTACGTCCTTGGAGGCAGGGACTGTGCCTTTTGGTTCATCACTAAATCCCTGGGACCTGCATAGGGCCCAGCACACAGCAGGTTCTCAAGGAATATTTTTCATTTGTTTGCTCAAAACTGGCTCAATGTTAGTTTGCTCAGTTTGTTTGCTGATGCTAGTCTCCTTGCAGATAAGACTTGTGTGACTCATCCTTGTTTTTTTTTTTTAATATTTTATTTGTTTATTTGACAGAGAGAGACAGCAAGAGAGGGAACACAAGCCGGGGGGGTTGAGGGGGTGGGAGAGGGAGAAGCAGGCTTCCCGCTGAGCAGGGAGCCTGATGCAGTGCTTGATCCCAGGACCCTGGGATCATAACCTGAGCTGAAGGCAGACACTTAATGCCTGAGCCACCCAGGTGCCCCCTCATCCTTGCTTTTGTCAAAGTACTTTGTAAGGACTTTTCCTGCCCACTAAAGATGCTCAATAAATACTTGCTGAATAAAAGGGCCAAGGAAAGGAACATTTTTCATCCTGTCCTTCTTTCAAAACTCATGTGCTCTGTTCAAGAAAATGTCCATGCTGTGATAATATAAGAAATATATTTTTTATCTTTGTTCCCAGTTCATAGCATAAAGTTCCCAAATTCCTTGGAATTTTATGAGTCATAAAATTGACAGGAGCATCTTTGTTCCTGACACAGGGCTCCTAAATCCCTTGGAAATTCCTGGGTGGCAGGAGCCTCTGTTCTTCTAGTGAAGAAACTCTTGGTGGGACCCTGGATATCTTCATGGGGCCGGTCACCAGAAAGATTAAGCCTTGATTAGAAGCCTAGAATTTTCAGCCCCACTTCTCAAACTCTGGAGAGAGAAGAGAGACTGAAGGTGAAGTTAAAAACCTATCATACCTACATGATGAAACCTCTATAAAAACCTCTAAGGGACAAGGTTCAGAGGGCCTTGGGGTTGGTGACCACATTCAAATGTTGGAGGGATAGTGCAAACAAACTCCACAGGACAGAAGCACCTGTGCTTGGGACAGGACCCTTACCCTTCTGGACCTTACCCAACGTACCCCTTCATCTGGCTGTTCATTTGTATTCTTCGTAATATCCTTTATAATGAACTGGTAGTAGTAAGTGAAGTCTTTCCTTACATTCTGTGAGCCATTCTAGCAAATTATCCAACCTGAGGAGAGGATCATGGGAACTCCTGACTTGTAGCCAAATCTCTCTGAAGTGTGGGTAACATGGGACCTATGACTTCTGACTGGTGTCTGGGTGGGGGGCCATCTTGTGGATCTGAGCCCTTCATCTGTAGGGTCTGTATTAACTCTCAGTAGTTAATGTCAGCATGGAGTTAAGTTGTAGGACACTAGTTAATGTCTGCAATGAACTAAGGAGTTGTGTGGGGTGGAAAACCAACACATTTGATGTCAGCAGTATTCTGAATTAAAAAAAAAAAAAAAACAGATCCTAGTAGTACTAACACCAATCAGGTTCCAAATGTCATTGTATATTAGTAAACACTTTGTTCTCTCCCATCCATGCTCCATCCTGAGGATAGGATGAGGGTTTCCTGAACCTGAGTTCAGGAACAACGAGTTTGCCTGAGCCTGATGTGACGAGGAAGGTGACAACTTTCTTGCATAACCTGCATGGTCTTATCTTATAGTGGTCCAGTTATTTGGAAAGCTAGATTGCCTTAATCATAACTCATTATCCAATTCAAATATGAAATCCCATTTCAAATCACATAGCATTTTTTCTCTGCTGGCTTGACTACTGGCCAACCATGAGAATGAATGACCAAGAGCTAGGGGTAGATGAATCTGTGCTTATTACTCTATACAGGGTTCAGCCCTGAGTCCTGCGCATGGGTCCTACATCCTTGATCTGAGTCTCCTTTGCTTTGTCTCACCACCAGACCTCCAAGAAGAGGAATCATGCTTCTTTCCTGTTCTCTTTGTGGTCAGGGTATAATTTCACATACTCACTTTGTGAGTGGTTCTCACAAAGGTGTAGTGCTGCTCTAGTCTGAACGGGCATCACATAGTCAGGAAGAGCTGCTACCAGTGTAAAAGACAGAGCTTACACCTGCCATAAGCTAGACATGGGATATAATCACCAGCCCTGAACCAGGCCTGAGCCAGGTGCAATATGGGCATCTCTACCTCCATATTTCTAGTCAATCATCCCCTGCTATGAGGACCTGATAATCTGCCTACAGAACACCACTCTGTCCCTTATTCCTGTATGAGGTGAAGGAATCCCAGGGAAGTTCCAGAGAGAAGAGAGAAAGGTGTCAAGTGTTCTGGTATTCTTTGAAGCTCCTCACTGCCTTATTTCACAAAAGCCTGGACCTGCTCCTTTCATGATGGACTAACTGCTGTACCATGAGGTCTAGAATCCCTTGGAGATATGAGGTAGGTCCATTCTTCTGGGGACATATTTCGTGGTATCCACACCAGTAAATGACTTTTTTCTCCCTCACATCTGCATTGTCCTGGGTTCCCACCCTCGCCCCAAGCAGAGTTTCATAGGTAGAGATCCCAGCACATAGGTCCCTGCCCTCTGTCCTGCTCTGCCTGCTCCAGAATCCCTCTTCCTGTTGTCAACACCCTCCCTTCCTTGTCCCCTCACTGACCACCAGCTCTGCGAAGCGGACATTGAGCTCCTCTTGGTTCGGGATAGGACTTGAAAACTCCATATACTGCAGAGGGTGGTTGTCTCGGAGGTTGATCTCAGGGAGGCCACTGCCCCCAAAGCAGCACAAGAAGCCCAGGCCATGGCGGCTCCTCTTGCGGGGGGCCATGGTCACTCCAGGCCAGGGGGGATAGTCAGCTGGCAGATGCCCTAGGTCCTCATCGTGATCTGGACGGGAGAACAGACAGCACAGAGTGGTCAGGCAATGGCAGCCAGGTAGGCAGGGACAGTGGTCACCAAGCTACCATAACTTCTTTGCCGAACTGTTAGGATCCCTCAACCCAACAATAAAGGCCGCCCTCCCTTCTTTCACAGCTTCTTTCTGTTCCCTCCAGCTCCTTCCACCTATAGGATTCCCTCCCCATCATGCCCTCCAGTGTTTCCTGCCACAGACATTTTCGGATTCTCCTTCTATGCCCCCAGAGAACAGAGGAGGGCGGTAGTCACAGAACATGAATTGCACCTTCTCCATGACTGTACAGATGGGTATCCTATTGCCTGTGTTCTAGCAGAGCCATTTTCAGCAGGGCCAACTCAGTCACTAGATTCATTTTAAGGTGTACAGATGCCTGGTTTAAAGGTTTCATCCAGTGGGGAGGGAAGGGTTGAAGTAGGCTGGCAGGAGAGGTAGCAAGCTAATTTTATGGCATGACTCCTGGGGAGTAGAGGATAGAAGTCTTCAGAGACTCGCAGGGTTTCTGTCCAGTCTATTGTGCCAAGCATGTTTGAATGAATGTGAAATATCAATAGGACATGGGCTCACCACCCATCTATCTAGAAGGAGAGGTAACCTGGGGGAGTCATTAGAGTGAACCCTGAGTTAGGAAATGGAGCTGATCATTGGAACAGTGTTCAGCCAATACTGAAGGAAATCTGGTCAGATTTGTTTTCCATACCAACCAAGAACAGAAGACACCACTTTGGCCAGAGACCAAAACTCATGAACACCCAACACCTTTGTAACAGAAAGGGTTAAGTTTTTAGCTTGCCACTGGGACAGCCTTGTTCAATGGTGCCCCACCCTGGAGAGAAACACTGGCCAGCCCTAGTCATTGATGCCACATAGCTTCTAGATAAAGCCTAACTACCTGCACATAGGCTTCCCAAAAGGGTTAAAACCACCCTTGACCACTACTGGTTCCTAAACGTACTTTCAGATAACCTGGGTGGGTTCAGGAGAGCTTACCCACAACACTGCTGCCCAGCCATGTTCTCCTCATTCAGTATTTGTATATCTTAATTTTTTTTAACATAAAAAGGATTCTGCCTTTTTCTCTATTATTATCATAGGTCTGGGGTCAGGATTTTTTAAATTATAAAATACACATAACACAAAATTTATCATTTTAACCATTTTTATGTGTATAGTTCATTACATGCATTCACATTGCTGTGCAACCATCCCTACCATCTATCTCCAAAATTTTTTCATCTTGCAAAATAGAAACTCTGTACTCATTAAACAATAATTTCTCATTTCCCTCTCCCCCAAGCCCCTGGCGACTACCACTTTACTTTCTGTCTCTATGATTTCGACTACTCTAAGTAGCAGTATGAGTAGAATCATAGGAGTAGAATCATACAGCATTTGTCCTTTTGTGACTGGCTTATTTCACTTAAAATAATGTCTTTAAGGTTAATACATGTTACAGCATGTGTCAGAATTTCCTTTCTTTTTAAGGCTGAATAATAATCTTCTGTATTTATATACATTTTGTTTATCCATTCACCTATCAATGGACACAGATTACTTCCTCCTTTTGGTTATTATGAATAATGTTATTATGAGCATGGGTGTACAAATATCTCTTCACGTTTCTTCTTTCAATGCTTTGGTATGCATAGCCACAAGGGGTCAAGCTACTTTTGAGTCTTGACTCTAAGCTATTTCTCCTAGATTTGGTCATTAACAGAAATGATCAGAATATACCCATGGTCTTTACCCAGACCATTGCTAAAAATGTCGACCACAACAAAGATATAGACAGACCCAGATGACCTAGCTACCTCATCTGGGAATGCCAAAGAACTAGTAATCAAGACTCTCAGGGAACAGTCCTTCAACCATCTTGGAATCCATGAACCCATGCTCTTATCTAGCCCTCTTTTCTATAAAGACACCATAGGAGATTTTTCCTGAAGCCTTGTGGAATTTGAGATATACCAAATCTAAGGCATACCTCAGAATGGAGCTCTAGAACCTTACCAGAAAAAGATAAATGTGTCATAACTTGCTCCTAGTGAACCCTAGGTAACTTCTGGAGAACAATGCTTTATTTCCTAAACCCTAACAATCTAGCTAGTAACAGTCTAATCTGATCAGACCTCTCCTATAAGTCATGATGCATTTTAATTGTCATTCTAGAGCTTTTTTACTGGCTCCATTTTATCTTTCTTTATAAACTCTGTGACAGGCTTTTTAATAGACCCAGGAGAGCCTCAGTTAATACACTGAAGTGGTCTTGTATTATTGGTTATCTTTTTTGTGTTTATATATCAGCTCTCCACAGGTATAGTGAAGACTTCCTGAGGGCAGGGGCCCATGCTTCCTGCTTCTTTGATACACCTCCCATTTCTATGGCTAATAAAATACCTTGCACTTAGTGGTGTTCAATAAGTATTTCTTTTTCTTTTTTTTTATTTGAGAGAGAGAATGAGAGAGAGAGAGAGAGCACATGAGAGGGGGGAGGGTCAGAGGGAGAAGCAGACTCTCTGCTGAGCAGGGAGCCTGATGTGGGACTCGATCCAGGGACTCCTGGATCATGACCTGAGCCGAAGGCAGTCGCTTAACCAACTGAGCCACCCAGGCGCCCTCAATAAGTATTTCTTGGTCAATTGGGAAATAGCCTGTGCTCGTGGAAAAGACAGGCCCTTGTCAATCAGTCAAGAAATATTAATTGAAATCTCTGACTCCTAGCAGTTGATAAGCAATCAGGAACCTTTATAGGGAATAAGGCAAGAAGCCTGAGGCTGGAGATAGGGGAAGAAGCCAGTGGGCTAACTCAGCAATCCTGGTACATGGTGGCATCAGCAATCCTGGTACATGGTGGCAAAGACCTAAAATAGGCTGGCAGCTGAGGAAAATGAAAGAGGAAAGGAGGCTTTTAGGGTTTTCCATGGGACTTGATAGCCAGTAGCCAAGAGTGGGTGAGACAAAGCCCTGGTCTCTGACTATCAGGCTTAGTAAAGCACCAATTCTGCAGGCAGATTGGGGTCAACAACCCTGGGGGTCACCTGCCCATTGTCAAGTTTGGGATAATGCTTAATAATTGGTACAGACCAATTCCCCTTTGTTTCTTCAGCCTCCAATTTGCAGCTGCAGCTGGTGGAGAGGCTGTTTTTTCAGGGCACAAAGCATGAGGACTCTCCCAGAGGCCACAGTGAAGCTGAGTTGACAGTATGATGGGGTTTGGGGGAGGGACGAGCTGATGTCTGGGAGGACCTATGAACTTGCTTCCTGCCTTCACCTCCTCAACTTTTTGCTCCCTAGTCTCCATCCTTGTCTGTCTTTGCTCTTCAGCTCTTGAGCCAGACTTTCCTAGGAATAATCAGGAGTTGGGGGCTGGATGGGCACACAGTTGGCATACCCTCTTACAGTCTCACACCAGCTGTTTATAGCCATGACTGCTCTGATTGCTCAGTGCCATGCCATACTTGTCATTATATACATTTTAACATCTTCTCTGAGTATGGGAAGTGAGGTGGTGTGGCCTCAGGATGACGGGAGATGGAGATACTAACCTTCCAAACAGGAAGTACCATCCCCACAGCGAAGAGCCTGAGCACCAGGGGTAGTGCTGCATATTTGCCCTTTTAAGGGGCGGCCTATTTGACAGCTCCCCACTATGCTGATGTTCCTGAGGGTGCCCTACTCCCAATGACTTTTTCTTAAGTCTGTTAGGGCCCCACTTGAACATCGAAGACTAAAACCACAGGCTCTCAGCTGGAACCCATGTAGCTTTACAGCATAGATCAGAAAATTGAGGTCAAAAGAGGAAAGGTTTTCTCTGAGGTCACACAGCTGGGGACAGAGCTGAGATTGAAACCCAACACCAGTGTTCAAGCTGAGGTCTAGAGCTTGTCTTCCCACGTCAGCGGCCCCTTTCCCCATCTTGCTCTAGCTCCACCCCCACCCCCCATTACTTCTCTCCACCAGAGAAGACCAATCTCTGCAGCCTAGTTGAGAACTATCTCTAGTCCTGAAGATGCTGTCCAGGCCAGAAGAGGGTTACGGAGATCCTGAAGACTTCCTTCTTCTCCACCGTGAGGAGGAAGTCTTCTGCCCCCATTTCTCACCCATCCTTTTCTTAGGCCTCCTTCACCTCAGCAATTTTCCAAGTCAGATGACTGGGATTTGACTTCTGGCTTTGCCTTCCCAGCTGGGTGACCTGGGAGCATATTTCTCAGAGCCTCAGGTTCTATGACACCAAGATAATCACAGCACCTTCCTTGGTGGGCTTCAGTGAGAGTCAGTGCAGTAATGTAGATAAGAGGTCAGAGCACACTGGGCACTGTCTAGAGGAGGCCGGCACTGCTGTTGTGACTTTGTTATCATTATTGCCCAGCCAGGCAACGCTTACCCTGCCCAGACAGAGCCTGCAACCAGAAGCCCTTTCCAGGCACAGCTGGGACCACCAAGGCCTGGCATTGTAGGAATCTGCCCAGCCTGATTTAAGAAGCCACCCAGCTTTGCCTTTGGCCCCTGGGGAGTCTGGACCTGAGGGGCTGGGCTTTTCTTCAGGCTCTAAGCTAGCTCTTGTTGGAAGGGGAAACCGTCATCCCTGATGCTGGGCAGGGAGTGGAAAGGCGAAGGGGGCCAGAGTGTTCCTTTCTGCAAGATCACTTCACAAAGAGAAGCAATGGAGGTGCCCACCTGGAAGAAAAATTGAGGAGCAATATGGAAAAATGAGAAGCAACAATAGAACAAAACCCAGTGGACTTAAACCCCAGCAGAGGGATTCAACCCGCCCCTACCACCACCCACCTTTCTGTCCGTGAAAATTCACTGAATACCAACACCTCCGTGCACTCTACATCCTGTCTCCTTGCCCCCTCCTCTTCTCCCTGTGGGATCAAGGTCTTCCCAGGCCTGTGGGTCCCTAAACACAGACTAATTGGCCTAAAACAGCAAACCATCAATGAGGAAATAGCCTTCCTGTGAAGACTGTAAGGCCCCCTTCAAGGGTCTCCTCCGGTCCTCCGGCTTCTGCCAGACTTTACCTCTTTACTCACATCCTTCTACATCATGGAGAACACATACCTAACTCAGGAGATGGGGGCTAGTCCCAGCTCTGGCACTATCCAGACATGGGTCAGGGGGCCACAGTTTTAGCCTCTCTGGGACTCGGTTTCCTCTCTGTGCAATGGCAGGGCCTGGTCAGCCATACTGTTTGGCTGCATCCTAGTCCCAAAGATTTCCCCAGGGGCTCTCCTCATCTGCACTGAGCACCCCTCCCACATTCCACCCCAAGCCAGGAAGTACTTCCTATCACTTGAGTGTAGTACTCCCATTTGGTTTGTAAAGATGAAAAATCTAACCCTTACCCCCAAACTGTGGCCCTCTATACACCAGTTTTTATACTAACAAGGACTTAAAAAGCCCTATATCATCAACGATTGTTCCTAAGTCATAAGTAAAAGCAGAATAATATTAATACTTGAGATTTGGTGTGTACCAGCACCAGACACTGGGTTCTATCCACATTTCAATCCCTATAACAACTCTCTGAGATAGGTGGCATCATCTTAAAGAAGTCATCAAAAGACAAACCATGGTTCAAAAAGGTTAAGTAACTTGCCTAAGGACACACAGCTAGTTAGTAGCATAGCTAGGACTCAAGCCCATGACTGCATGACCCTAAAGCTGTAAACCACTAAGCCACATGGCATGTGCCCAAGAAACACCCTAAGTTGAGCCCTGCTCAGAGCTTTTTCAAGCGTTCTATAGATTGAGACTCAATAATTCATGATCGAGCTTTCCCTTGGAGCTGGGCCAAGAGTTTTCACAGCTCTGCAATCTCATGTCAGCCTCACAAGGACTTTGTAAGGTCATTATTACTATCCCCCCTGACAGATAATACTATTGAGGTTTAAAATGATATTACCAGCAGTTACATGTCTTGTCAATGGCGCCCACTGCTGCTCAGAGGCAGAGCTGGGACTCACAATTAAATATTTTGACTCCAAGCTCAGTTCTCTTGTTGTAGAATCAAAGCTAATTCATAAACCCTGCCTTTAGCACTTGAGGCCAATGCTGTGGCTTTGGGGTGTTCAAACTGCCTTCTCCTATCCCCTTCCCTTACCTCCATGAATGGGGGTAATGGGGGCAAGGATATGTATGGCCACTTCCAAAGTGCCTGCTAGGAGCCAGTCACTGTGCTGGCATCTTTCTGCTTTATCTCATTTATTCCTCCCAACTCTTAAATCACATCACTGTCCCTTCCTGGTGATGACATTAAGACTCCCAAAGCTTGGGGGCCTGGGTGGCTCAGTTGGTTAAGCGACTGCCTTCGGCTCAGGTCATGATCCTGAAGTTCCGGGATCGAGTCCCACATCGAGCTCCCTGCTCAGCAGGGAGTCTGCTTCTCCC
The DNA here is from genome assembly GCF_037043125.1 of Eumetopias jubatus. NCBI lineage: Eukaryota > Metazoa > Chordata > Mammalia > Carnivora > Otariidae > Eumetopias > Eumetopias jubatus. The sequence continues at coordinate 112,638,339 of NW_028274812.1, forward strand.
TCTGACCCTCTTCCCTCTCGTGCTCTCTATCTCTCTATCTCTCATTCTCTTTCTCTCAAATAAATAAAATCTTAAAAAAAAAAATGACTCCCAAAGCTCAAGCAATTCGCCCAAGGGCCATGTCTTATAGAGGAAGGGGCAGGCCTCTGTGGATGATGATGTTGCATTCCAACAACATGCTTTTAACCAGCTTCTAGCCTGTGGAGGCCATGCTGGACACTAGGGGTCACCCTAGTGGTGAGGACGCAAGAGCAAATAAGGTATGGTCCCTTTCCTTGAGGGGTTCCCTTTTGTAGAGAAGCCAGAAGGGTTAGGGAGACAGGGGCTTTGGCAGCACTAGGAAGGGGGACCTGGTGTAGCCTGGGGTGTGAAGAGGAGGTCAGGAAAGGCTTCCAGGAAGTGGCACTGAGCCAGTCTTGAAAGAGGTGAGAGAACTAAGGAAAGGTACAGAGGTAAGAAGTTCTTTCTGGGCAAGGGGAATGGCATTAGGGGAAAAAGCATGGTGTGCACAAGGCCGGAGTCCTGACCAGTGGCCTATTCATTTGTGGCTAAATTAATAGGCAAAGGGAATCAACAAGGTATACAAGTACCTTGGTTTGATAGCAGAGTTCAGGCATCCTGGGGAGGCTGCTCCTTTGCCCCCCTCTTCCTACCAGGTCCCCTGGGGCTCAGATCTGGGAATGGGGCCCAGAATTCCCTAGAGATACTGCATGGAACATAAGGAATGTAAACAATTTCCTGCTCCACAGGCCAGAGATTCCTCCCTATATACTGACCCTTCATGTGTCACTGGAGGTCACCTAGGAAACAGCCCCAGACACTGGGCCATGACCCAGGGCTTAGCTCCCCAAAGAAGAGTCTGTGCTTTTCCACCCCAGGCCCGCTGTCCACCTCTACCATGCCTGCTGCCACTTTAAGGCCCTGAAGACCATGCTTTGTGGGCAGCAAACAGGCTTGATAACCCTATCTCCCCACCCACTGCTTCCAACCTGAATCAGCGTGAATTACAGACATCCAACTTGACTCTACAAACTCAGTTTGGGTTCTGTTCTACTGCTATCCACTCTAACTATGGGACTCCAAAAAAGTTACTCAGCCTCTCTGAGCCTCATTTTCCTCATCCATAAAATGGGTCAATAATAACAGCACATACCTCATAGGGGTGTCATGAGAATTAAATTAGTTACTATTTGTAAAGCACTTGGAAGAGTGTCTGGTGATAATAAACACCATCGAGAACTCTACAGATAAGCCACTGTTATAATTGGGAAGATACCTGGACACTGACTATATGTATCACAGAAAATTCACTCTACGTTAAGAATGAATCTAACATACTATGACAGGGGTTGGCAAATATTACAGGGGTCAAATTCAGCCCATTTTTGTAAGTACGATTTTCCTGGAACACAGCCATGCCCATTCATGTAAGTATTGTCTACGGCACCTGGCCCTTTACAGAAAATTTGCTGATTTCTGTGTTATTAGCTTGAATCATATGTAAGTGACTGTATTCAATTATGCTTAATCTACAAAATCATCAATTTCATGTGGTTCAACTTAGCAAATCATACTGGCTTATCATGTGTCCTACTGCCTTACCTGTTAAAACAGAGGGCTGTGCTCTAAATCCAGTGATCCTAATAACGAAGTTATGGCCATCATCCATTGAGCACCTACCATGGTCAAGGTTTACCACAGACTTTCCCTACACCCCTGCGAGGTAAATATGACCACCACCACCCCTTGTATAGACAAGGAAATCTGAGGCTCAGAAAGAGGCGATGTGTGAGCCTTGGACTTGACCCAGGTTTCCAGACCCCACATCTGGTATGCTGTCCCCACATAGGGCTCCCCAAGAGGCTGCTGGGAGTGAGACCCATCTGAGTAGAACAGGACATGGAGAGCATGAAGACCCCTCATCTCCCCCACTTCTCTACTGGTCCATCTCCCAGACAGTACTCGGACCCCATGGTTGATGGGGCCCCATCCTGTGACTTCCCTGCCAGCCTCAGGACAGTGCTCAGAAGCATCTGACCTGTAGTGAGAGCGTCGGGCAGGGCTGGGGAGGGGGCAGGGAACACTTTCAAAAATAAGCAAGCTCTCTTTCCAGGACTGGGGGAGCTATTTTTAGCAGCTGCCTAAATTACGGTTTCCCCCTCTGCTGGGAAAGGCAAAGAAAGGAAAAGTAAACTGTCTCAACCCCAGGGTCCCGTCCATGCAGGCTGAGGGGTGGGACATACAGAGACAGGGGAGACAGGGATGAAGAGAAAGAGGGGTCTTTCTGCGAAAGCAAAACTGAAAATTCCCCAGTGTGCCATTTCTCGGACTTGGGGTTGTTGTGTGGCGGTTGTGGATTTTCCAATCAGTTTTCTCATTTTGAGAAGTGATAAGAGAACATAGGTTTCTTTGTCTCACCAGGGTAGAAAACAAGGAGAAAATTGCTCTCCTGTGTCCCAGTCAAGCATGCATGCATTCATTCATCCATGTATGCCCTGAGTGACTGTCATGTACAAAGCAATTTTCTGGGTGTTTTGGATGAACCCAATATCAAATCCTAGCCCCACTGGGTCTACAGTCTTGCCGGGGAGGCATGGGCATAAATAGGTCCCGGGCCTAAGCACCCAGCATACCAGGGAGGGGAGGAGGTGCAGGCCTGGGACAGCAAGGAAAGAAAAGGGACTTCTGGCTAGGGTAATCTGCAACATTCACCTGTAGACGTGGCACTGAAGCTGAGTCTCAGAGGAAGGAAAGGTGTTGGCACATCTCATGGAGGGGGGCGGTCGAAGAAATCATTCACAATGAAAGGTGCGCCAGAGTGAGGACTTGGTGTCAAGAAAAACCCCAAGAGGTGAAGGGAAGCACAGCTGACCTTTGAACCACATGGGCGTTAGGGACACAGACTCCTCCCCTGCCCCCGTAGAAAATCCACATATAGCTTCTGACTCCCCCAAATGTCATTCCTAATAGTGAGAACCTCAAGAGATCACCTCTTACTGCTATTCACCATTTACTGAAGAGACAAACTGTTCACACGGAGATGATTAGTGCCACACAGCGTTTTCAGTGGATACAACACTTGAGCTCACCGCAAGAACAGGAGGTGGCTTTGAAATGATTACAGCAGTACAGCAAGTACTGCAGTTAATTTGCTGCAGTTACGATTTAATACGGCATTTTACGTTTGTTTACATTTCTCTCAACTGTGAATGGTGCCATGAATGGTCTGTATTTGTGCAAGCTTTGATAAATTGTAACTTCTTATGACAGAATTGTGTCTATTTTATGGTAGCATATGATAAAATAGACTAGCAACTACAAAACTTTTATGCATTCATGACATAACTAACTTTTTCTTTTTTTTTTCTTTGAGATTTCCAGGCTGTGTAGTCCATCTGCAAGCTTTTTTAAATGACAGCAAATCTCCAAAATTTTCCAATATATTTATTGAAAAACATCCACATAGAAGTGGACCCATGCAGCTCACATGCGTGTTGTTTGAGGGTTAATTATTGTTTTCCCAGGCTGAAATGTAGGACTTAAAGAGATGAGGTGGGAAACCAGATTGGGGCCAGATAAAGGAAGGCCTTGAATGCTGGGTAAAGGAGGGGAAGCCACTGAAGGATGGGTGGCTGGCTGATAGGGAGGAGAGCTTGAGCTGGGATTCAGATCAGAGCTGGGATTTAGACAGGCAATTTCTGGTGGCCCTGATGGGGGGCATTACAGGACATGGGGACATCAGAGGGAAGATCCAGACAGCAGTTCTGTCTGAGTGAGAGTTAATGAGGCCCCGAACTGCCAAGAATGGAGGGGAGGGGATGGATGCTGGAGATGTCATGGAGGGGTGTGCACACTAGCATGTGCGTGAGCTGATGAGGGGGCTTTGGCAAGACATGAACTGGGCACAGAAAACAAGGACTTGGGCTGAGATTGAGTGGGAGTGGTGGGGAGCTCTTTGGGCAACAGCTGTGAAGTAAAAGAGAAGAAGGAATTTCAACACCAAGTTTCTGCTACCCATTAGAGCCAGAGGTCTGGGGCTCCCAGCCAAAGGGAAACCACCCTACACGTGACACGGGTCTCCTCCCCGCCTCCCGCTTCCGGGAAGCCAAGCCCCTCCTCCAGTTCACACAGATGGTGCTGTCCTTACTGAAAGGGTGCAGGGGAAAACAGCCTACAGCTTCTTCCTGTGCACTCCTTCACCAGAGCACACTGACATGCTGAGAACCCACATCATTCGAGGCATCCCAGGGCTGGGAGAAGCTCCCTATGGACCACTCCTCCTGGTCCTCTTCTGGGGTCCCAGCACAGGAGCATTCTGTCCCTCATCAAGGCAGAGCCCCGAGGTGTTGCCAGGGCCAGTCAACCCTGGGACCCCAGCTGGGCTGTGCACATGGTCACACTCTGGACCACGGGCCGAATCTTCCTCAGACGTGGTGCCCCCCTTGTCATCCTGCCAGGCCCTCCCACAGTCCTGCATTCACACCAGAAAAGGCCTTGCGTGTGCCTCAGGGCTCTGCTGGACATAAATCCTGGACAACAGGCACATTCCATCTCTCCAGGGTAGGAGGCAGGGGGAGGGGGACAGGGACTGAGGGAGAGGAGAAAAGGAATTGAGTTGACCCCAGGAAGGCAAATGTGATTGAAAATGTAGACCCAGGTGACCCCTCACCTCCCTTCACTCTTGTTTATACAATTTCATCTGTTCCTTCATTCATTCTAATAAATACTCATTGCACACCTAAATACCACGCTAAGGTCTGGAAAAATACCATGGTAAACAAGAGCTCAGTTTGGTGGGGAAGGGAGAGAATTAAGCAAATCAACCTACTAAAGTGTGGACATAGTTAGGATAGAAGTATAAATGTTTGAGTGTGAGGAATGTTGGTGGAACTCCTTCCCAAGGGGCGTTCTATTCCACCCAGGGTATTCTGCTCATCCTAATGGTTTAGTGGGGACATCCTATAAGAGAATAAGTGCTGGGAATAATCAGGGTGCCATCCAAGATTCAGGACCAGATGTCCATCCCAGGGTTTATAATATAATAAAAGACTGAAAACACCCAAATTACTAAAACATAGGGGATAGATTAGATAGACAGATGGACATAGAGACATATCTAAGCATGCGTGCGCGCACGTGCACACGCGCGCGCGCACACACACACACACACACACACACACACCAGCCTAAAGTGATTATACTTGAGTTGCTGGGGTTTGGGGTTATTTTTCCTACTTTTCCAGATTTTTCCAAATTTCCTATAATGAGCATTTATCCTTTTCGTCAGAAAAAAAATGATGTTCTTTTTAAAAGAAGATAAACCCTAGACTACAAACGAGGAGGCATAGGATTGAATCTGGTCTCTGCCCGTGCAGGCCACCTGGGACAAGAGAGCATAATTTCTTTGAACCTTGTCGGTAAATGACCAGGGCAAACCACATGCTCTCCAGAGCTTCTTCCACCCCTGACACTAGGCTCTGTGCCACAGACTACATGAAGTGCTAAATGATGCCGGTTCAACTGGATCCTATCCCCTGAGCTCCCATTAGTTCATCATTCACTCATTTGCTCATTCCTTTAACTACCACTCTTGTCGACACTCCCTCCATGCCTGGCACTGCTCTTGGTCCTGGAGGTGCAGGGGCAGCTAATGAAACAGACACAGCTCCTCCCCTCACAGAGCTCGGTCTTGCAAGCTCAGGGTCTCCTTCCACTGCTCTTCTCTTCCATCCCTAATGCCCTATCCCATTAATGATTCTTGCCACCATTTTTCCAAAATGCCTCGAGTACATGTGTCTCATTCCCAAACACCACACTCCAGACCTGATCCAATCCCATGTAGTCTCATGCTGGACCCAGCGCCGACCCCGCATGTCTCCTCCTTCTCAGCATCCTACAAACAGTTCTTGACTAATGTCTCCGGGAGCACCTCAATCTGCATGCCTCGGTTCAGCATCCCTCAGAGTTCCCAGTCTAAACTGAAAGCCACCTGCTTTAAATATTAGGTTTAGCCATTTGGTGGGACTCACAAATTCCATATCAACCAAGCCTTGAAATCTGTACACCCTACAGGCCCGCAAGGACATGGAAGAACTGGAACTCTTGCATCAAACGGTTTGGCCATTTCTTTAAAAAGTTAAACATATGCCTCCATATGACCCGGTTGTTCCAATCTGAGGTATTCATCCAAGAGAAATGGAAGCATATGCCCATATAAAGTCTTATTCATGAATGTTCATGGCAGCTTTATCTGTAATAGCTCCAAACTGGAGGCGCCCAAGTGCCCATCAACAGGTGAATCCATAAACAAAGTGTATAGTTATCCATATAATAGAATACTATTCAGCATTAAAAAGGAAAAAAAACTATTGATACATGCTACATGTGGATAGAGCTCAACATAATTATGCTAAGTGAAAAAAAAACAGAGGCAAAAAGGATTCATACTGTACAATTCTGTTTATCTAAAGCTTGAGAAAATGTAAACTAATCCATAGTGACTAAAAGCAGATGGGTGGTTGCCTACGGAGGCAGTGGAAGGTAGGCAGGGAAGGGATGGATTTTAAAAGGGCATAATGGAACTTTTGGGGATGATGAACATGTCCACAATCTTGATTGTGGTAGGGGATTCAGAGGTGTATACATAGGTTAAAACATATCAAATTATGTACTTTAATTACATAAGATTATTGTATGTCAATTTACCTCAATAAAGTTATGAAAAACAAACAAAACAAGTCCATTTATAACCTCACACCACCAAACCACCAAGGGCTCTGGCCACTACAGCTGGTTACTCTCTAGAAGGTTATTAATATTATATGCTTCTGTAAAAATTCTAGGAAAAACCCGAGGGGTGGGGGATTGGAACAAGGAATCCCCAGACCCAGGCCCAAACCTCAGCTGATATCGTCTCATCTTTTAGGAGGCAGGGTAGTGGTACTGTAAAGAGTATATACTTTCATTAAGCCTGTGGCTACATTACTTTGTCCCTAAAAACCTCATTTCCCTGTGGGCACATGGATGCCGAACCCCACTGTGAGCACCACATGGAAGGGCACATATTATGTGTCCACACAGCACTGGGTACATCACAGGCCCTCAAATTCTGTTCCCTCTTCGTCTCCCGGCCGCAGGCTGCTCATAGTGGTGGCTAAGGTTCAGAGCTCAGACCATGAAAGCAGGAGAAGCTGAGGGTCTCTCAGGAGCCAAGTGAGGAGGGGGTTAGAAACCCAGGGAAACACAAACAAGCACAAACCTGATTCCATGAAGTCTCTGGGGATAGGGCTGAGTTGACATCAGCCCAGGGCCTCTGGGTGGGTTAAAAATAGGGCACTCAAAGCCTAGGTTACAGTCCCGGAATTTGTTAGAAGCAGAAGAGACGCTGAGGGGGGTTGAGAACAGTGGCCATGACATGGAGTTTTCAGGACAAGGGATTGGGAGGGATGTGGATTGAGTAGGGTGGGAAGAGGGAGATACCTATGCCTCCTACTACACAAGCCGGTATAGGAAAGGCCCGGAACTGACCAAAGAAGAAAGAGAGAGAAGAAATTAATGTGTGTGAGTGTGTGAAAGGGTTTGACTCTGTGATGCAGAGGTGGTTGTTGGGACGGTTATGTGTGATATGTGTGGTGTATGTCTTTATCTATATATGTGTATTTCTGGTGTGTGTATATATGTGTTCATCCCCAGGAAACAAATACATTGGATTCTACTGACTTTCAAGTCTGAGCAGAGAGAAGACCCAGTTAGTTTCCCAAAGTACATAAGCAGAGGAAACAGCAATACCACTGAAAATCAGCCCCCTTAGTTTATAAGGAGCTACCCAAGCCTGATAGTCAGGAAGTCTTACTGTGGGGAATGCAGTATCTTGTCTTCAGTTCCCTGTGCACCGCACTATGGCCTGGGAGGAGAGACCCATCCAAAAGATGCTTGCACCTGCCAGGGACCAGAGACCAAACATTCACATTCATCATCTCATTTCATCTCAAGACAACCCAGTGAGGTCAGGATTTTTGATGAAGGAGGACACTGAGGTTCAAGGCTAAGAGGGGATGACTCCCAAAGTGGGGCTCTTTCCTGTCACACACCATCTCATTCCAGTTTTGATTCTGCCCCAGGTGTGTGCATACATGCATCCATGTGTACACGTGTATCTGTGTATATGTGTTTGTGCATATGTGTGTGTCTAGCAGATGTAACTGGGTTTCCTTTGGGGATATATTATAATAGGGTATACACTCCCTCTGCCCCTGCTGTTTGAAATGTATCCCCAAACCATTCCATGCGCCTCACTTTTACAAGATAGATATTAAATATGTTTCTAGAAAGAAGGATACTAATGTTCATTAAAAATTAGGTTGGGCTCCAACTTACACACTTATTTTTACTTAATTATCCTGCAAAGATGATATTGTGATCTGCATTTTTACATATAGGGAAATTAGGGCTTAGAGAAAGTCAGCAACTTGCCCAAGTTCGTAAAGTTTGTAAAACATGGGAGTCTCAGTTTGGTCGATTCCAAAACTCAGACACAGCCCTCCTGAGGCACAGAGATGGCAGGGTGTGTAAACAGTCGGCACCCCCACAGCCATGGCGGCCTCCCGAGGTGCCCCGTCCCTTCCCCATCACCCCATACCTACTCTTAGGGGACAACACAGCACTGCTAGTACAGAGAAACCCTGTCCTCCGGCCACAGACAGCAACCCGGCCCATTATCTTACCACACACACTGAGTCACAGAAGGGTCCAGGCTGTCCCCTCCTCTGGGTCAACCTCTTGGGCATGTGAGCTGGGCACTCTCAGAAGCGCCCCCCGCTTGCCTTATGGCTCTCCTGTTGTCGTCCTGAATCTTTGATAATTTTTGAACAAGGAGCCTTGCATTTCCATTTTGCACTGGGCCCCGCAAATCATGCAGCTGGCCTTGCCCATCTTCTCTGGCAGCCAGCTCAGGGAGACTTTCCCAGGAAGAGCAGCCCAGCCAGCCACTCCCTGTGTTTCCAAAAATGTTACCCACAGTCCCTGAATGGTCAGGACGGAACAGAGATGAGTTACTTTAATCTGGAGCGGCTTCCTGCCCGAATGGCCTTGATGGGCAACTCAGTAACTGCTAGATTCTTCCTCGCCGCATCTCTCCTCTGTGTCCCGCCTCACCTCTCCACTCCAGCACGTCCCCTGGCTTCCAACCACGCTGTCCTTCTCCTCCTTAAATGCACCAGTGCTCACGGGATTGAAATTCCCAGAGAGCATGGACATTTCCGCTTGTATCCCCAATTCCCCCCACGGGGCATTTTCAGCATGCACAGCAGGAACTTGATAAGAGTGGATGGATTTAAATAAATGGCAGTATTTCCTGAATTCTTGTCCCTATCATAAGACATATCAGTGTGATATTATATTACACATACACAAAGATTGTATGTCTGTCTGCAATGGGATAAATACTCCATGCAAGAGACTGCGTTAGTTCCGACTCTGCTCATTCTCCATTTGGGCTCACAATATTTCCCCCATCCCATTGTCCCCAGGCCTGTCTCTGCTTCCCCTCCCTCCTCTCCCCACCCCCCCTGCAGATCCTACCTTCTTCGGGCAGGCTTCCTGATCATCCTAACCTACTGGAATTCTCCAAAACACATTTTGGGCACTCTTCTCTCTGTCTATAGGACACTTCATCATATATCACTTCATGGCACCCCATGTTATTTGATTTCTTGTGTTAACTTAAATTTTTCACACCAATGAACTTTTCCCCTTATCTAGGCTCTAAGCCCCACAGGAATGGTTCTTGGTACAGTGCCATGTATGTTGTAGGTCCTCTCCTGGATGTAAAGACATCTAATGACAGTGGGTGGAAGTGGGGCAGAAAAAGAAGAGAAAGTTATGAATTCCCCAGAAGCAAATCTTCATAGCAAACCCAATAAACTCAGGTACTTTGATCCTTTCTCTTCTGGAGTCCACTGGAGGTCAAAGGCATCCAGACCTTGGCCAGACACCCTCAAGAGGTGTCTCAAGTGACACTCAGCCAGAGGCAAAGACATGCTCCTTTATAAACCTGCATGGTGAAATCACATCTTAGCATTCCCCGACAAAACGCAGGACATTTTCATTTCTGTTTTTGGCTGTTTTCCCCCCTCCTTCCTGCAGACAAAAGGCATGTTGCATAAAAGGCATAAAAGATATCTTTCCCCTCTATGCTTTGAGGAATGGGAGGTTTCCTCCAGGGAAACGGAGACCCTGGCTCCAGGACTTAAGGTTCCAGAAGCCAAGCCATCCCTCCCAACAGCGACAAGCCCCAGGAGCAGTCTTTGTGTGGACTCTCCCATTTCTAAACCACCTTTCTTTGACCTTGACATCCCTGCAAGCTCTGCCCTGATTCTCTCCACCAAAGGGGCTTTATTGACCCAGCAGGGCACCTCATCTGCCCCCTTAGTGCCCAGTGATGGAGGCCCATGACCCACCTCCCCTTGGAACTGCAGTTCTGGGTACCTCTTCCTTCCATCCTGTCACCCCTCCAGAGGCCCTCTAACCCACTCTCCCTCCTCCTGGTGTTTCAGAACACAAATGCTGACAATTGGCCCCATGCTCCAGGCTGCTGTCATGCCTCTGATTTCAACCAGCTGCTGCCCCCCGTCTGGAGCAGTTTCTCTCTGGCCCTCCCCAGCCTCCTGGCCACTCACAGGGCAAGCCGCACTCCCTTCCCCACAGGTGTGGTTTAGGCACCCCTCCCTGGCATCCTGCGTCTCTCCCACCATCAAACATCGGACAGACCTGCTATTGCTTCCTGAGCTACGGTCACTGTCACTGGGCTGTGACCTTCTTTGGATCAGGGACAGTGCCACACAGTTTATCAGGAACCCACATAGAGCCTGACACACAGCAGGCTCGGATCTCAGATCTCCATCCTTCTCTCTTAGCCTTTCTCCCTCCAAACAAACCTTACATGTCCTTGTATTTCAGACTAATTCGGTGATGGTCACCCACAAACCCACCTCTCCCCAGTCTCCGCCTCCATATGTCCAGCTCCCCACATCTCTGTTTGGATGTGCTCACAGAATCCCACCAACTTCCTCTCAAAGGGACTTCATCTCCCTTCAGGCCACCCTGGCTTCTTGCTGTGAAGGACACCACAGTCCTGAGGTCCAAAACAACAGAATCATTCTTAACTCTTCCTTTGTCTTGAGCACTGCTGCATGCCAGCATTTTATATGCATTATCTCAGTTATCAGAACAAACCCTTGGAAAGTAGATATTTGCATCCTGATTTTACAGAGGAGGCAATTGCGGTGTGTGTGTGTGGGGGGGGGGAGTCTCTGAGAAGTCAAGAGACCTGCCCAAGGTTACAAGCACATAATCCACTGAGCCAGGATCAGAGGTAGGTTTTGACCATTTGTCCAGAGCCTCTGTTCTTCCCTGAACACACACTGTTCTCTCTTCTACTTAATAAATTAAATCACTCTCAATAATGCCCAGTCGAGTCTACCTAGAAATGCTTCCTGCATGAGCCCTTTGCTCTGCTATGGGGACTCTCAGGCGCAGTCAGACACACAGGGTGCGGCCGTGTGGCCATAGAGTCGGGGTGAGCGTCCCAGTCCTGCATGTCTGGCCGGCAGCATTGACCTCGCCCCGCGCTCACTCAGTAAGCTGGTACATGCTCTAAGCTTGGAACCGGTTCTTCAAGGCACCACCACCCTTTCTTTACCGGTTTGGTTTGATCCCAGCCCAGGCTAAGCCTGAGCCTGAGCCCTTTCCTCAGGACTCCACCTGCGCCCTGCTCACACCCTCTTCTTGGCCTCAGGCCAAAACCGCCAACAGGCTCCCTGTTAGGAGCACATCTTGGGTTCTCATCTCTCTTCCCTCAATTTAGCTCTTAGTTTGCCCACCCTGAGCAGATCTCCAATGACAGCCCACCCTAAGGGGCTTAGCAAAAATGCATGTCCAGGGCCCCGCTCTCGGAGTTTGAGTCAGCAAGGACCCAGGAATCTGCATTCTAACAAGCTTCCCAAGTGACAGGGATGCAAGTAGTGTAATTCTCTCTAGGTTCTCTTACCTCCTCTTACATCAGCATCTGTACTAAACTTCTTCACAATTCACCCCTTCTCTCCCGAGCTGTGATCAAATCCTCCAGGGTCTCCCCACACCTCACTGTATAGTAGAATCACAGGGCCCACTGGAAACTATCAACGCCCGGATCCCAGCCAGAACCAACTAAAACAGAATCTCTGGGTGGGTGCCGGGGAGCCACTAGGGTGAGCGCTCATCCCGATTTACCCCAGATTATCCTGGTTTTAGTAATTAAAGTCCCACATCACAGGGGGCCTCTCAGTCCTGAGAAAACTGGACCAGTAGGGACCCTATCAGCTCTGGCATTTGTAAGTCTCCCTAGGTGATTCTAATTTGCAAAACACTGGAGGACAGCTGGTTCAAGAGGTGTCTCTCTCACGCAGTTCCCGAAAGCCAGAGCTCACCCACTTTTTGTTTTCATTTAACTTGGGTGATCTCAAAATGTGCCTCTAGACCAGGGGCATCCCATTACCTGGGAACTTGTGAATAAAAAGGTGGAGCCAATTCTAAATCATTTGCTCTTCTCTTAGGTGCAGTAGATCCTTGGCGAGTCCCTACTGAGAGCCGGTGGCATTAACTCATTCCAGTGAAGTGGGGTTTAAGGAGTTAACTGTCAGGCATGAGAGGGCTTGGTGGTGGAGGTGGTTTGAGGCTGGGAGGTCAGTCCCCGGGGAGGTGTAGTGGTGCTCAGAGGGGGCTTGGCTTTGATTCAGATGCAACAAATGTTTACTGACCACTAACTAACCAGCTGGCTTGTTCAGGCCAGTTCATTAAATTCGATACTAACTCTGTCGAATACATGGTGTTGGATAAAACCTGCCTCGTCTTGCTTGAGCTCACGACCATTTGAAAAACTGACGCATGAAGCTGACAAATGGAGGTCACAGTATCAGCCATGCTCGGATAAAGCCGTCCAAGTATGTGGCTTTGTATCTCTGGTCAAATGGACTGCCTAATATTCCACGCAGTGAGGCCAGCTCCTAGGTCCACTCACTGGCATAGAGGGTTGACCGTGGACCTCCCATAGGAGTGGCTGCTGACCTCATCTCCCAGAACTGGTCAGAAGCACCCACCCTGCAGGCAGCAGAGCCCAGAAAGGGGCAGAAGTATTGGCAGGCCTAGCTCATACCTTCTTCTAGAGGCACTGGTTAGAGATGCCTCACCTCTTCCCTCGAGGAAGTGATGGAGAGCATGAGGTCTGAGAGTGAACAGCCAGGGCTGTCCCCTGCCTTCTGCCCCTGCACAGTAGAACCACTCATGCCCTCACCCCCACCCCAGAGATGCTGGCCTGGTCTTCGGAGGGAGCCAGGCACTGATGTCTTACAAAAGTGTCCCAGGTGATGCTGGGGTGCCAACAGGATTATGTAACCACCCCGGGGAGATCCTCTCCTAGAAACGAGAAGCTAGAGATATCCCCTCTAAGGGTTGGATTGTTCCTATCTCACAACCAGGGAAACAAGGGCTCAGGAACATCTTGCCCTATATGCCCCAAGCCAGCAGACAGAACTATAAGGATGAGTAATGGCAGTGAATGGATCTGCTTTCTCCAAATATTGGTAGACTTGGGGGCTTTCAGCCAGTTTGGATCAAATCAGCTAAAGCAGCAGTTCTAGAATCTCGTGGGGGCTTGTTAAAATGCAGCTCACTGAGCCCCACCCCCCACGAGTCTGATTCAGAGGGAGGGCTGTGTAGCTGTGGGAAGAGAAGACATAGGCCGCTTTGGTCTCCAGCCATGGCTTTGTCACCAACTAGCAGGATGACCTTGCCTGACTCACCCAAACCTCTCTGAGGTTCAGTTTCTTCGTTTGTCACACAGACATCCCAGAAGTAATGACCTCATGTGTTTCTTAGGGACTTACAGGGGACACACAAAGCTATTCGGGAGGTGCATGGCCTATGGTAGGAATGGGGATAAACCATAGATGTTAATTATTATTTGTAGATATTGTTATGTAGGGATGGCTCCTTTGAAAAGACTGGGAGGAGGTTTTGGATGCAGGCAAGAATACCAAGAGGCAGAACACCAAGGAGAGAGTGAGCCAAGGCTTAGAGGATGCAGGGAGGGGGGCCAGAAATGGAGCTTAAGCCAGTGCACAGAAGTGCCAGAGGATAGGGGGCTGCTATGGATCTGGCTGAGAGAGGGGCTGGAATTCAAAGGCACCCAGAATAGAACTTCCTTCTCTCCAAACTCACGATTTACTCCACCCCTCACCCGCATCTCTCTGGGCCATATTCCACATGCCTCTGTCCAGGCTCATTCGTTAGAACTGCCCCCCCCCACTGCACCCCCACCCCTGCCCTAGGGACTCAAGGAATCTTAGCAATGTGTCCGATTCTTGTGCTGGAAGGGAAGAAGCAAAATAAAAGGGGGAAAATGCTCTCTCTAGGCCTGTGTCTTTGTAGGACTTCCCACAGCCCCCCAGTCCTCCTCTCCCCCAAGAGATGGCCGTCCCGAGTCAGCATCTGGGTAGAAGTATCTAAACCAGGGCACTTGGGTGGCTCAGTCTGTTAAGCGTCTGCTTTTGGCTCAGGTCATGATCACAGGGTCCTGGGATCAATTACCACATCGGGCTCCCTGCTCAGCGGGTAGCCTGCTTCTCCCTCTGCCCCTCACCACCACTCGTGGTCTCTCTCTTTCTAAAAAATAAAAATAAAAAAAAGTATCCAAACCAACAGGAACCCTAATGGCCTGCCTCCCTTCATCCAACCATGAAGCTGCCTCCACCATCTCTGCCAACCCATGCCCCTTCCCTCTCTCATAACCAGACTTCGTGCTCATCTCCCCAAACTTCCCACAGGATTGTAAGATTCTCCCTCCGTATATTCACCCATTCCTTCCATCCATTCCACAGGGATTCACCGCACACCTACTCCATGACCAGGTACCGTGCCAGACAGTGGGGATTCCAAGGCGTAGGCACAGTCCCTGCCCCGCTGTGGGCTGAGGAAGAGAGCACTAGGTCTGGAGCTCATGTGGTCAGAAGGAGAAAATGGGGCCCCTTGTCATGCTCTTCAAGTTCATGCTCACGCTCTTCAATCCCCTCTTCCAATGTGAGAAGAGGCCTCCCAGCTCCTTGTGGGGTGTGCAAAATCTTCCTCCTCTCTCTCTCACACACACAAAACACACCAAAGAAAACACGCCCATATCAGACATGGATAACACACCTCATGGTTCCATGTTGCTCTCCATCCTATAGATTTTAGAAATTTGTCTGAGCCTCAGTGCAGGTCTTCTTCAGTAACTGCCCTGACCCCTCTATCTGGCAACTTAACTTAATTGACCTGCTTGGATGTCCCAGGCACTGGAGATACAGAGAAGAATAAGATATATTCCTGAACACCTAGAGATCCAAGTCTAGTGGGAGAGCCAGACACTTAAACAGTCATAACACAATATGGGACACTCAAGCAAGACATTGTGATGTGAGCAGAAAAAGGCATCTAATACATCCCAGTTGTTGACAAGGAGGATACCAGGGGAGGCTTCCTGGAGGAGACAATCAAGAGAAGAGTAAGTCTGAAATTGAGCCTGTGCATTGGCTAAATTGCATTTCAGGCCATCTCAATCACTTCCCACTGACTTTGCTCCCATCCCTTCCTTGCCCCTCCATCTCTGAATGTCCAGGACACTGGGGTTTTTGGAAAAATGAATCCATGTGCAAGTGTTGTGATCGTGGGTAGATTTTCTCCCTCTTTTTATTTAGAGTCAACGTTATAATACGAAGGACTACTTATGTAACAAAAGCTAAATTTATAGAGCAAGAAACTATTTTCCCTGGCTATTTTTAAGTGATGCCCAGATACCCGCCTTGGTCTTTCAACTCCAGTGCAAACAAAGGCCAGAGCGGAGTTTTCAAATGTGGCACTACCGTCCTTGCTAGCTGGGAACCAGCTCCTAGCAGCCTGAAAAGGGCAAGGGATTCAGCAGACTGGAGGCCTGAGAGTCGGAACTGTCCCAGGCTCCGCAAAGAAGGAGCTCAGCTGCAAGTCAAAGGCCTTTTTAACTCAGGAAGCAGAGTGGGGAGGAGGTTGTCACCCCACACTTTGGTCAAGCACAGGGATCCAAACAGGTAGTGAAAATCCTTGTTCATGTCAAGACTGAAGGAGAACAGAAAGATATAAGTTTTTATGTGCATAGGAACAGGAGAGAATCAGAAGCCCGAACCCCCCTTGCTAACGTGAATTAAGATTTCCTCTGATTCGAAGGGTCTGCCCTGATATTTACCCCTGATTGAGTGGACTGAAGCCAATCCCCCTTTCTCTGGGGATTTTATCAATTATTCAAGGGGTTACATTTTATTTCACTGAGTGCTGGCTGAAGAACCTGGCCCCAAGACTCCTTTCTGAGACGCAGCAAAGACCTTAGGGATAGGATGGAGTTGAGAATCTAGAATTTTACCTTCCAAACTTGGCTCTGTCGCTAACTAGCTATAAGACCTTGGGAAAGTTAACTTCTCTGAGTCTCACTTTTTCATCTGTACAAAGAGAATATGACAGGACATACCCTGTAACATAGTCATGAGGAGTAACTGACAATTCAGGAATAATACTGCATGTCTGATCCACAGTATTTTACAGGGAAAATATTTAAAATATTTCCTAATATATTTTGCCCCTGGGAAATCCAGGTGTTTCATATTTTTTCCCTTTCCTTTCTCTTGTACACTTCTAATATCAGAGCTAAGCTACAACCTTCTTTCCACCAGGCAAAGAACACACAGAGAGCCCCCAGAACACAAAGGTCAACAGAGTTAGAAATGGTTGCCAAGAGGTAATGCTGTTTTCTCCAGTCAGGAATTGAGAAGAAACCTTTCTAGGACTGGGAGGGAAATGAAGTCAATGGCCAAGATTTCACTACTCCCTTCCCCACCAGCGGGGTGGGGAGAGGGACATCATTAGAAATGACGCAGTGACTCAAGAGAGTCCCAGAGCAGGGAAATGCATGCCCCTTGGACAAGCCTACCCTTCAGCAGGGCTCAGAGCAACATGGGAAGTTTTGCATGGACCAGGGGCTGCCCTCAGGCCCACCTATCTAGAGTCCCCACATCCAGAGAAGAGCTGGACACTCAAGCCCTCCAGGGACAGGTGGGGGTCCCAGGAGAGCCAGGGGGACTGAGGAAGCCAAAGCTTCAGCAGCAGGCTCCAGGTCCCCCTTCAAAAGCCCCAGGGACAAGATCAGACGTGGCCCCCTCAGTGGATTTCAGCACAGGAGCTCCAGATGCAGAGGGGACACAGAACACATCAGGGGAGATCAGCAGGGACCCTGTGGCCCCACAGGGAGACACCTTCCCAGGGAGTCCAAATTGGGATCTCACTGGACCGTGAGCCATGGTGTCACATCAGAACAGGCTAAAGTACCTTTATTAATCAAGCTAAGATTTTTATGGCAAGCGACTGATTACAGGAAATAATTGGTTTTCCCTGCACGTGGGTGTTGTATATATTTTCACCTCCCATTTCAGTAAGGCTTTGGCCAGTATTAGCTGCTATCATCATCATCATCATCAACAAAGTAAGTTATTCTCAGGTTGACACAGAGGGAGGGAAGAGGAGGGCAAGAGCAAAAACAGCCCTACTTGTGTCAGATCCAAGTCCTAGCAGGGCTGAGGGTGGCTGGCTGGAGGCGAGGGGCAGGGAGGGGAGGAGAAGGGCGAGGTGCAGCCTTTGGGCCTTACCCCTCACCAGAGTATTTCCCTTCTCCTGTTCTTATTCTCTGCAAACGACTCAAACCCTCCCCTTTCACCCAGGTTTACCGCTAATGAACCCCTCCTCTACTCTGCCCTTTCCTCTGTACCCCCTGGTCTGTGAGGTAGGGGCTACAGGGCTCCTCCCCTCCCCACCTGCCCCTGGCCGTGGTCCGGAGCCAGAGCTGGGGAGTCAGGCAGCCTGAGCACAGATCCCAGCACTGCTTCTCATCTGCTGTCATCTCTGGCAAGTTCCCTGTGCCTCAGTGTCCCCCTCTGAGAATGAGAATCACAGCCCCATGCTTCAGAAGGTTACTGTGGGGGTTAAATAGTGGACTTGTCTATGGTGACGAGGGAGTGCCTGGCCCCTGGTGAGCACTGTGTCAGCATCAACAACCGCACATTTTCTCAAGGAGGTTTTCCATGACCATTTGAAATAACCCTTCTCCCTCCCATTTTCCGCATAGACTTACTACCTTGTGAAATTCTACTACTCTTTTATTATCTCTCTGTCCTTGAGACATTTTTGTTCATCATCCATTGCTATATCCACAGGGCCTAGAATCACCACCTAGCACATAGGTCTTTGTAATAAAGAAGGAATTCCTATGAAACTTTACTAACTTATCACCTTAGGCAGATCATGGAACTCCACATGCCTCAGTTTACTCATCTGGAAAATGGGGAAGGTGCACATATCTCCAAACTGATGTGAGGATTAAATGAGGTACTATTTGTGACTATGCCCACTCCAGCCCTGGGTATATGACAGATGGGTGCTGGCCAATCTGGGAGGACAGTCTCGGCCTGACTCGGGCAGGGCCTGCAGTGGTTAATTCCAGACTCGCTTCCCCCCATGCAAGGCAAGGCTGGCTGGCAGGACCACTGGCAGCCATCCAGGTGAAGGATAATGTCAGAGGTGGGTGTCTGAGGCACTGCCCTGGTCCTGATATGGGGTCTTGACCCAGGCAGCTGGAGTCTTTCCCCACCCCCTGCTGCTGAGAGGCACGGCCTGGGCCTGCAGCATCTGGGAGCCAGTGCAGGAGCTGAGCGGTGGGAACCTCCACCCGCCTGGGTCCCACGCTACATCCTGGCCTTGGGGGAGGTGGGCCCAAGGCCTGGACTTGCTTCCCAGCCATTCCCGGGTGGCCTATTCTCCCGCCGGCCCAGCTGCGCTGACTGAACCCGAGGGCTGTAGGGGCAAGTCTGGCCCTCAGCACAGCCTGGTCCCCACACACACACAAAGAAGAAGACACAGGCTTTAGCACAAGGAGGGCACGAAATTCAGAGCCCAGCTCTGTGAGCCCTGCAGCCCACCTGCCTGCCCAGCCTGCAGGAGGGAGTGTGTTCAAAGGCAAAGTCATGGAGGGGACACTGTGAAGAGACGGTTTCCACCAGGGGTTTCCTGCTTTTCCCATTTCTCACAATTCCCCAGCTTTCCAGCAACTTCCCCTAGTGTCCATCCTTCTGACAACTGACCCAGGAAGAAATGAAAACAGACACACAAGCTTAGCATGGATGGTGAAGATGGGTAAGTGGAACCCAGCGTCCGTCCCCTGGATTCATTCATTCCACAATCACATACAGAAGTTCCACCCTGTGCCAAGTGCGGCCCACTGGGGGATATGGTGGGGAATAAAACAGACCTGCTCATCAAAAGTGCTCTTAGGCAGGGAAGGGGTTACAAGTGGTGAGCAGGTCAGGGAGGGGTAGCGTGCAGGGTAGAGCTACACAGGGCATGGTATATGAATAGGTGAGGGGTCTCTAACTCAACCTGAGGAAGGAGGCAAAGCCAGGAATGTGGGAAGGGTGATACCACAGCGGTCTGGTAGGCAGCATCTTGGGGGAGAATATAGGAGCTAATGAATGAAGAAACAACATCCTTCACCAGGGCATTGGCTCGGAATCTGCAGGGGACACTCTCCAGAGTGATGGTGGCCTTAACTCCCATCCCCTCAGTCTTCAGAGATTTTCACTAGAAAATAAGCTCTCCAAGGGACGCTTGGGTGGTTCATTTAGTTAAGTGTTTGACTCTTGATTTCAGCTCAGGTCATGATCTCAGGGTGTGGGATCGAGCCCCACCTCAGGCTCTACGCTCAGTGCAGAGTCTGCTTGTCCCTCTCCCTCTGCTCCTACCCCCACTCTCTCACGCTCTCAAATAAATAAATAAAATCTTGCTGACACTCTGGAAAACAGTATGGAGGCTCCTAAAAAGTTAAAAATAGAACTACCCTATGACCCAGCAATTGCATTACTAGGTATTTACCCAAAGATACAAACATAGTGATTGAAAGGGGCATATGCATCCCAATGTTTATAGCAGCAATGCTCACAATAACCAAATTATGGAGAGAGCCCGGATGTCCATCAATAGATGAATGGATAAAGAAGATGTGGTACACACACAAACACACACACACACACACACACACACACACACACACAATGGAATATCACTCAGCCATCAAAAAGAATGAAATCTTGCCATTTGCAACGATGTGGATGAAACTAGAGGGTATTATGCTGAGTGAAATAAGTCAGTCAGAGAAAGACAAATATCATATGATTTTACTCATATATGGAATTTAAGAAAAAAAAACCAGACGAACATAGGGAAGGGAAGGAAAAATAAAATAAGATAAAAACAGAGAAGGAGGCAAACCATAAGAGACTCTTAACTCTAGGAAACAAACTGAGGGTTGCTAGAGGGGAGGTGGGTGAGGGGATGGGGTAACTGGGTGATGGGCATTAAAGAGGGCACGTGATGTAATGAGCACTGGGTGTTCTATGCAACTGATGGATCACTAAATTTTACTTCTGAAACTAATAATACAGTATATGTTAACTAAATTGAATTTAAATTAAAAGAAAAAAAGAAAGAAAGTAAGCCCTTCGAGGCAGGGACATGGTCAATCTGCATCCTCAGAACTTGGAACAGTGACAGACACGCACACGGGAGGCACTTGGCAAATGTACCTGAATGGACCAGTGAGTAAATAAACTCCCTGAAGGTAAGATCACTACTGACCCGGAAGAGCCCTCGCTCCCTTCCTATCTCACTGGTATTCACAAAAATTCTGTTGTGGAATCTCTCACATGCTGCAACTCTCTAACTGGTGCAAACAAGGCACCTTCTTAGCCTCCAACACAGGTGTCCCTCCTGGGCACAGACAGTGGGGTCTGTGTCCCAAAGTGCCACCAGCTTCCCCACACGGTCACACTCCCTCCAAAAGCCTATGGGCATAGCTATGAGAACTACATGCCAATGAGGACAAAAGCCAGAAAGGGCAGGCAGCTGGCGCTGATGTCCACACCTGGGTCGCTACAGAACACGTGGTGCTGCCCCCCACACCCAGCAGTGGGCGTGCTGCGCATCTGTGCACACACTGCTCCCCAGCCCCGCCGTGGAAGGCACACAACGAGGAGACACCAACTAGAGTGCTCGGCTCAGATACCACCACGGGGCTGGTCCCTGGGCCAACTGCCCAAACACCAGCCCCTCTTGATTCCTTCTCAGTGGGAGATGGCGAAGAGCCCAGAATGCCCTCACTTTTCACTCGGCCTGTATTTAATGAGGACTTACTATGTGCTAGACCCTGACAC
This sequence comes from Eumetopias jubatus, assembly GCF_037043125.1. Lineage (NCBI taxonomy): Eukaryota > Metazoa > Chordata > Mammalia > Carnivora > Otariidae > Eumetopias > Eumetopias jubatus. The sequence continues at coordinate 112,659,686 of NW_028274812.1, forward strand.
TGGGACTGGGAATGCACAGTTGGCCCTATCAGAATCCCTGCATCCTGGAAGCTCATAGTCCAGGGAGAGACAGGGAAAATAGTGGTTTTCACATTCTGTGCTAAGTGGTACATCCGGGGCAGGTCTTCAGGGCCAGAGATGAGGGAGAACCTCACCTCCCTGAAACTGGGGTGGGGGGAGAGGGGTTGGAGGAACTCAGGAACTCAGAGGTGGTGGTGCTTGAACTACATCTTGAAGGATGGCTAGGTATTCACCAGGTACCAACCTCCAGGCAGAGGGAAGGGCAAGAGTTTAAACACAGGCTGTGAGAGGTGGGGCATGCAGACGTGGTCCAGCGCTTGGTCATGAAGGGGACTACCCTCCTTGGATTCTGAAACTGAGTTTGGGATTTTCCAAATTCCCCTTTGGTCCATTAAGAGAATCCATTTCCAGACCAAGGAGGTCAAGGGGAAGCACACTATACACAGAGACAGAAGCAGCTCAGCAGCCCTGGGACAACACCCACATCCCATCAGGCGCAGGGCTATCTTGTTAGACCCCCACTCAGAGAGCCAAGGTGCGAGGGCCACTGTCCTCCAGAGCGACCAAGCACCATTCCATAAGCTTAGATGCAAAAATCTGACTCTGGGGCAGACCACCCCCCTCTGCTCCTGAATGACAACATTCCCACCGCCTGTGTATGAATGAACTCAGCCCCAGCTTTTCTCTGACGTGCCCCGCAGGTGTCTCCCACACAGCTGTTGGGAGGCACAGGATGTTGACAGTGGGGGTGGCTATCCTTACCAAAACCATTTTATAGGGAAGAAAACTGAAGCTCGAGAGGTAAGGCCACTTGCCCCAGAACAAACTCATGACAGACCATGTCTAGAACCCCAACCCCAAATTCCCAGCACAGAACTCTCCTTTCCCGCTAGAGGACAATGGCAGACACACCCTGCTTTGGTTCTTGGCTTCCCCTTAAGTGCTTTCTCCTGAAGGTCCATAGTAGAAACAGCAACTACAAAAGTGTAATTAAAAACAAAGCAAAACCTCCAAAATTCTTAGCCAAGATGCATTGATGAACATTTCCCTAAATATTGTGAGTCCTGCAAGGGCCTCTCTTTGGATGGTGTTCCCTAATATTCCAGAAGCAAATTCACAACTTCTGGTCTTTACCTCAAATTTTCCCTCTGGAGCCTGGAGAATACTTAGAAACACTGTTTAAATAAGAGAAAGTGCTCCCAACAGTCTGTCAAAAATGTTCTGATCTGCCAAGTTGAAGTTCTAGAAACTGAGTCTGTGTGCGAAGATCACTATCTGCCTGCCGTCAGCATGCTCTTTCCTGAGACCCAGTGAGAAAAACCAGCAGCAGCAGCAGAAAGCAAACAAACCTGCCTGGTGTCCTGGGATTTGGGAATTTTAGGAGGATCAGATGGTATTTTGGTTCTCCAGAAAAGAAGAGCTATTGGTCATGCCAGCCATACAGCTTGAGGATTCAGATGGAAATGCAAAAAGACACAGAGAGAGAGAGAGAGAGATTCCCCCCACCAAACCCCAAATGACTTCTCTCTAGCTTGTGAATGCCAGAGATGCTCACCTTTTGAGAGACTTGCTTTCCCAACATGGTCTTAACTGCTCACAGAACGTGTCCTGTCTTAGGAGTGAGGCAACAATGTCTTCCAGAAGGCAGGGAGTCCAGAAATTCCCAAGGGCACAAGGGGAAGGCTCTCAAAAGCCAAAAAACATCTGTACCAACTGTTGGTTCTTTGGACCAGTTATAACAGATCCCGAGAGCTGGCCCTACAACCACTTCCTCCCCAGGCCTTTCTTCCCACTGCTGACCAGATACCTGGCCAGCAGGCAGAAGCTGAGCCACGACAGATGTCTGATGGGGAAGGACACCAGGCTCACTGAGCCAGGCCCGTTATACGCCTTATCTCATAGGGACCCAACATATCTACCCTTTGGGACACACATACATTGTGAGCCTCGTCCCCATTTCCCATTAGAAACTGGAGGTTCACAAAGGCCAGACAATTTGATAGCAATCAAGCAGGACTAGGTCTCTCTCTTACCGCATTCTGAGTGAGAGGGGCTGGGACCGCTGCATGCGGTGCTCAGGCTGTGAGTGCGAAGGGTGTGCGCACCTGTAAGAGAATGCGCAGGCTGGACACTCAGCACCCACACTGTGCGCACCTGTGCCCCTGCAATGCCCAGAGGCCCAAGGCCAAATCCACCTGCCCAATAACACCCATGTCAGGGAATGGTGTTGGTGGAGCCCCAGCACCTCGTGGCACCACACGGAGGGTGTGGACAGGGGAGAGGTGAGCCAGCTGCTTCTACAGCAATAGGTCTACTTTCCCTGCTGAGGAACACCACTCTTTAACTTCACATCAAGGCTCTGCATGGGTAAGCAGCATCCCTGACCAGAACTTCCCCTTGGCAGGTCAGCGACCTGGGCTCCAACTGAAACCATGCCCAGGTCACCTCTCGCCACTGTCCCCCCCCACTAGCCAGGCAGTTGGAATAACCTGGTTCTAGAGAACACGCTTCTTCACTCTCTTGGATCTTCCTCTCCAATTCTCACCCAGCTGGCCTTGCTCCATAGTCCAACCATTCAGACAATGCCCTGGAAGGGAAAGGAGGAGCAGAGATTTGTGTCTGGGCCCTACCTGGAGCTGGCTCCCCATGACACGACTTCCGTGGCACCTTCTCTCATGGACAAGACACCAGAGGGTCCTCTCTGGCTCATGAGTTCCCCTCTTCCAGCTCATCCTGCCTGCAGGAACTGGGAGGCCTCTCCCTCACGCTGATGTGAACCCTATCTCCTGAATCTGCAAAACCATCTCTGTCAGGGATTCGGGGCTTGTTTTCTTAATTAACTGAAAATGCTAACATGGGAGCCCAGGCACTGGCAGGGGCCTGGCCTTCAGCGGCTGCTAGAGAAAATTCTTGCTTTGAAATCTGGATCTTTCCCGTCTCCCCTCATGCCCCGCACAGGATGTCAAAACAAACTGGGACACCCGATCGTGGGGCACAGGGAGTGGGCAGGCTCAGGTTTCAGGGCCAGTGACGGATTTAGCTACAGGCAGCTTCATTGTCCTACTCATGAGGAGATCTTGATTTCCCAAAATGGCTCAGCTAAACCCCAAAAAAACCACCTGCTGTGGCAGGGACTCTCTGGGGGGAAAAGGAGAGGTCATGGGGTTTATGCCAAGACGGTTTCCTGAGTGCCTAGTGCCCGGCAGGCCTGGCGGTGGGGCTGGGGGAGATGGCCAAATCCTACTGATTCCTGCCCTTGAAGAGATAAGCAGGAACAAATTACTGAAGTGTGGCACGTGGAGGGTCACTCCCAAGGCAAGCACAAAGTGACAGGGTCACAGAGGAGGAGCTCAGCATGTTGGAGAGGGCTGAGGGGTGGAGGGTCATGGTAGGACACAAAGAGAAACACCTGATCTGCAGAAGGACTCGACATCTCAGGAGTAGATAGGAGGGCATTCCAGGTGCAGGGGGCTGTGGAGGCAGAGGCTAGAGACATAAAGACAGAGCATGTTTGAGGAAGGGCAGGCAGGGCAGTGTGGCTGGAGAGTGCAGCTTCTGGGGGCTTTGAAAGGACTCTGTGTAGAAGATGCACCTGGCGATGGAGAACACGGTGGGCCCGTCATGTGAAGGGGTCCAGCAGGCCATGGGGAACTAGCCAATGTTTTTCAGCAGAAGCTATCTCTATCCAGGTCAGGGATGGCCCAATCTGGCCCACTCCCAGTGTCATTGGCAAACCCCCTTCATTTACATGTTTTCTGGGGCTGCTTTGGTGCCAGAGTGAAGTAATGACAACAGAGACTGTGGGGCCCCAAAGCCAAAATAGCTACTCTCGGGACCCTCACAGAAAACATTTGATGGCTCCTAATGCAGAAGATGGACAGGGCAGAGAGGTCTGGAGAGAAGAAGACCAGATGACTGCTCAGGATCCAAGTGAGGGACAGTAACCAGAGAGTGAAGATACACAGGGGCATGACTCAAAAGTAGGTGTGACCACAAGCTACCTCATGGCCAGACCCAAAATCTCAGCAGCAGGAGGAAGAGGAGATGGAAGAAGAGGAGGTCTGGGTCCTGGGTCTCTTGTCTCCAGCACCCAGCACTGGTGGGATGTGTGATCCTCACAGGGGGCTTGTTACCCAGCCCTATCCAAGAGCTGAGGCACCAAGCCAGCACGGTGTGCCTGCAAGTCACAGGGATGCTCCCTCAGCCTTCTCACCTAACAGCTGGACCCTGGGAAAGGTCCGAAACTCTAGAAAGATCCGAGAAGACCCCTCTCTGAGAGGAGACCACATGGTGTCCCCGGGAGGCCCCACACTCACCCTTCCTAGCCATAGCACAACTTGTCCCATCTGCCAAGGCTGAGAGAGGAGCTTCCTTGTGCTGCAGGTCAGAGACACTGTGTCGGAAGTGAGGGTCCCAGTTCCTAATTCGGGGTCTTTCCTCTTTCCTGACTTGCATGCTCCTTTCTCAGTCTCTGCCCTGGGTCCACCCCAATTGTGCATGGATCAGCACCCCTCCTCCGCTCTGCCTCAGCTGAGCCCACCTCGCTCTGCCCCGAGGAGCGGGGGATGGCTGACCCATCTCCCCCTGGTCACCCCGACTGCACCTCTCCCTTCTTGTGCTAGATCAATGGAGCCTTTCTTTATCTCTGGCACTTTGGGCTTTCCAAGCTCATGATGCGGAGCCCAGCTTCAGAAACAAAGCAGTAAAAGTTAAACACCATCATTTTAGGAAACTGCTTGGTGCCAACTTGCACAGAAACATAAACTCAGGACTAAAATCGCAGGCCAGTAGTAGGTTATCTGATAGCCATTCAGACGATGCAGAATGAATGCATTCAGTTTTTAGATTACTCTTAAAATGAAAACAAAATGAAACATTTCTTGAGAAAAAGAAGTTTCTCAAGTGGAGTTCTCAACACACTCCCCTCAAGGGTCTCTGGGCTCATCTGAAAGACTCTGCAGGGGTGGAGGACCCAGGATGTGCAGCTAGGTCGGCTGGGGCCTTCCCCAGTCTTATGCTCATCCATGTCTTCGATGCCCACCAGAAGAGTTGGCAAACAGAGGTCAACAGCTCAACTTTGCTGAACAAATGCATGAAGGAATGATTGAACAAAGATGTTCGCGTCCTGGTTCCACAATCTACCAGTCCTGTGTCCTCAGGCAAGGCCTTGCACCTCTCTGAGCCTCTGTTTCTTCATTTGTAAAAATCCCTCCAATTACAGGCACACCTCAAAGATATTGCCGGTTGGGTCCCAGACCACTGCAACAAAGCAAATACTGCAAAACAGCGAGTCAAGCAGGTTCTGTGGCTTCCCAGTGCCTACAAAAGTGATGTTTGCACTATACTGTAGTCCATTAAGTGTACAATAACATTATGTCTAAAAGAACAATGTACATACCTTAAATAAAAAATATTTTATTGCTAAAAACAGCCACCCATCCTCTGAGCTTTCAGTGAGTCATAATCACTATTCGCAGGTCACCGTAACAAATGTAATAATAAAAGTTTGAAGTATTGTGCCAATTAAATGTGAAGTCTTTTTAAACGTGACACAGAGACACGGAGTGAGCAAATGCTGCTGGAGAAATGGCGCCAATCGATCTGCCCCGCATAGGGTTGCCACAAACCGCAATTATCCACGAAGTGCAATACAATGAGGTAGGCTTATATTCGTGACTCAAAAAATTACTGCACGAGCCAAATGAGATGGTGCTCATAAAGCCCTTGGCACAGTGACGGGCACACTCAAGACCCAGAATAAATGGCAACTGTTATTGTTACTTTTCAAAGACGGCTTTAATCCCACATTCAAAACCTCTTTCCCGATCCTCACACCCTCCTGACTCCATCATTCCATTTTTGTTTCAATAAACCCCCAGCTAGAGTCTGGCACAAGTGGGGGCACAGGAAAGAGCTGTTGGAGCAGAATCCAGCAGAGAGCTTCTCTGATCCAGAATTCATGGTCTTGGGTAAGCACAGGAGCGAAGCTCGCTACTACATCCTACCTCCTTCATGGGAGGCCACTCTTGGGCCCAGAGCCCAGCCCTTCAAACTGTACCTGGCATTCAAGGCCAGGGAGCTCACCTGTGCCCAGGTGGGGACTGGCTGGTCATTTGGCTCTGCAGAAGTGCGGTGCGAGCTCAGAACCATTCTGCCCACTGCACAGACCTCTCTCCCCATTGCTTCTCACACTGAGCACAGGGCATCGTGAGCCTCCCCCCAGGGTGGCGTTCCCAGGCTCCAGAACAACAGGCCTCCATTCTTCCCTGCCCTTGGCAGACCTGCGTCCTCCCGCTACAGCACCACCTATTGCGGCTCATGACAGCTGCCCCAGTCCAAGGGGCCAACACAGACCTCTTTGGGGCCTGGAGAACAAGCCCAGAGCCTGGTGTGTCCCCTCAACCCCAGGAGGAAGAAGAATTGGCTTGAGTCCCCTGCTGAGACAGAATCCCAGGGTCACTCACTTCACCCTCAGGCTGCAAGTGTCATTTGGCCTCGGGCATCTTTGCAAACAGCCTTCACTGGCCACACTTTGTTTTCCCCAAATAAGAGAGAAATCTGACATCAGCCCCTCCCTGATCTTCACCATTTCTGCCCCCCCACCCCCGCTGCCCCTGCCAACCACCAGGCTCCAGATACTTCCAGATGTCAACCCTCAGCTCCCTGACTCAAGGGTGACAAGCAGTGGGAGGAGGAGGCGGAGGCTATCCCCAATCCAAAACTCACTACCCACTGGGATTCCCAGCCCCACGTCTGTCTCCTCCTTCCCTCATTTGCCCATCAGATTCCATCCAGCAAGAATCTCCAAACTCAAACCCAAATCTGTAATCCGCAGAAAGGAGGAGGGTGCAATGTGGGTTTCTTTCACTTACCAAGTTTATCCAGCTAGTTTCCAACTTTCTTTTTAGGGATCCTGAGCTCAGTCCTTAAGAATGATCCTTGTATGTCCCAGAGCCAGGGCTGGGGGGTGGGAGGCAGGGGCCACAATGGGGGCTGATGACAGGGAGTCCTTCCTCCGGCATGGATTCCTGGGAGATGTGCACTTGATTCAAAGCAGTCCCCCTTCTCCAGAGGGTCCAGCGCTCAATTTCAGCCCAGGAGGGTCCCAGCTGCAGCCCAGCAAGGCACCCAGCAGGGGAGGCAGGGCCCCATAGTATGTGGCTGCCTTTCTTAAAGGGACAGCCTGCCCAGAGAGCCCGTGGGGAAAAGCTAGACAGGAAGGAGTGAGCAAGGATGAGCCAACTTCCTCCAGGGAAAAGTTGTGAACAAGCACTGGGATCCTGGCTCAGTGCTTGCCTAATCCTGAGGACTTGACAGGGCTGTCCCCTCTCAGATGTGTGTGACACTTACATAGAAAGACCCTTCTCCAGAGGAAGGTTCCCCGCATGTGGATCCTCCCTCAGGGCTGAACTGACCCATAGGATAGGACAAAAACCAATAACAACTATTAGTCACTTCCTATGGACAAGGCAGTCTCCTAAGTGCTTTGCCCAAATGAACTCTGGTCCCCAAATTTGAGGATGTAGGTATTGTTATTGTTTAGGATGTTAGGATTTCTCCCATTTTATAGATGAGGAAACCGTAGAGAGACTAAATTGCTGAGATCTCACAGGTTATGAATGGAAACATTAGGATCTGAGCAGAAGTGGTTCTACTAGCACTCAACGACCAAGCTTTCTCTAGAAGGATGATGGGAGTATCATGATAGCAATCAATCACAGGTGGGACACTTGCCAAAGTCAGGTTCATGCCATAGAAAAGCAACATGCGAGATAAGGTGTCTGCCCCCTAAATGCCCGCTGGAAGGAATTACCCAAATAGTAACACCAGACTTGTCTGGAGGGCGGCATTACTGTGCTTTTCCTTATCTTTATAGAGTTCTTTATTTTCCATACTTTTCTTTAATAAAGAGAAAAAAATAATAATGATCCCACTTCGTACCTCCTACTCAAATATTTCAAATGACCAAGACTAGAGCGGGACAATTTAAGTGCTCCCCATAGATTCTAGGAGGAAGGGAAGCAATGAAATTAACAGATGGGTGTGGTGCAGCAATGCTGTGAGTAAATCTATAGAAGTTCAGTTTTGCCCATTATAAATCTATAGGCTGATTTTTGATCAAATAAAAGCAACCGCTTCTATTTTCCAGCCAAAACTAAAATAAAAAGTGTTTTCAAACTTGGTAATTTCCAAAACTCAGTTAAGAGCCAATGCCTCATATGTAATTCCAGAACTTTCCTAATTTGATCACCACTCTCCTCAGCAGCTTCCCTTCACTTCCCCCCCCCCCCCAGCAGCCAGGCCAGTCTTCCAGGGCTTTCTCTAAGCCTACCCAGCACCCTGACACCTGCTCAGGAAATGCCTTCTGCCTGGCACTTCCTTTTCTTCCCATAAAATCTTTGACATTCTTCAAGACCCAGCTTACTTGTCACTGTTCCCGTGGAGCCTGCCGCCCCCACCCCAAGCAGAATTAATTGCTTCTTTCTCTGAGCTCCCACAAGCTTTGCTCATCTGGAACATGCTATTAGAGCTGGCACCACACTGTATTCTAATTAAGTTAGTGTCTTTGCTCACTTTTCTATCCCCAGCACCTAGCACCAAAATATTCATGGAATAAGGCACTACATGATAATAATAATAACAAGACTGTCTGAAGAGCACATACAGCTTTCCAGGTTCTTCCTTCAACACTATCTCATTTGAGCTTCAAAACAGTTCGTTGGGATGGGAAGGAAGGAAGCGAGTAGTGCCTGGGGTCCTTGAAACTCTGTCTTGTGGTTTGCCCAGATGGCCTTGAAGGGCTGGCCTGGCTCCTCAACCTCACTTTCAGCTAAGCCAGACCATTCCCATCTCCTGCCCCTTCTCTCCCCATGCTTACCGGTACTCCATCCCAACATCTCCTTGCCCCAATCTCCCACATCAGCCAAGCAGGGGAACACCAGAGGGCCAGTGGGCCTGGAGATGATGCTTCCCAGCTGGTGTACAGCATGCATGCTCTCTGGGTAAGTGAATGTAGCATGACCAGGGCACTAATGAGGCCATAGCTTCTAGTGAGAACCCAGAATGATCTTTCCACTTTTATGGAAGAAAACTCTGTCATGCAGCCCTGTCTATACCCAACCAGGCAGCCAGTCCACAAACTGGCTTTGGAATCACTGGGAGAGGGTGCGGACCGAGGGTGCACAGAGTGTTAGAGCCAGAAGGCAACTTAGAGATCCCATTGCCCAACCCCCACTCCAGACAACCAGGAAAATCAGGCACAGACTGGGGAGGGACTTGCCAGAGGCAGAGAGAGAGAGAGATGGTGGCAAAGTGAGGGCTGGCACTTGAGCCCTTTCTGATCCAACCAAGGAAAACCCAACTTTGTACTAAAAGGAAGTCACAAAGGCCAAATTATTTTGCAGGATGCCCTTCAATACACAACATACAAATGGTATTTGAATGCAATACCACACACAGAAAACACTTAATGAAGGAAAAACAGAGGAAAGTGATCAGTAACAATCTTAAAATTTAGTACCCCTGGAGGCAAGGCCATGTCTTAACCCACCCATCTCCTTAACCTTTCCTATGAGCAAAGGTCGAAGTCTAAAACTATTTCTGGGTTGACTTTAGCAGAATGTATTGAAGTGAGGAAAAAGTGAAGTGATAACTTTCTTTTATTCTCAAGTAACATTATTTACATTTGTGATAGTTATTAGTCAAATATCACTGGTCCCCACCCCTCACTCCAGGCATGAAATAGATTGTACTTCCTGGCCACTTGTGTTTGAGTGCAGTCACGTATCTAATTCTGGTCCATGAGTTGTGAGTAGAAGCTGAGTGCCGTGATGGCTAATTGTACGTGTCAACTTGGTTGGGCCAGAGTACCAGATACTTGATCAAAGTTAATTTTACCATGAAGAGAAACACTGATGTCAATAGACTTTGGGTAAAACAGATTACCATCCATAATGTGGGTGGGTGGCATCTAATCATTTGAAGATCTTAAAGAAAAGACTGGCATCCCCCAGGAAGAGGAAGTTCTGCCTCCAGACTGACTTTGAACTAGAGCTGCAACATCTACTCTTCTCTGGGTCTCCAGCCTATAAGGCTGACCTGCGATTTTGGACGTGCCAGCTCCCACAACCAAGTGAGCCAATTCCTTAAAATAAGTCTAGTAGATAGCTAAGTATGATAGGTAGATAGATAGATAGATAGATAGATAGATAGATAGATAGATGGACGTTGAGATATATACATCTTTTTGGTTCTGCTTCTCTAGAGAACAATAAGTCACTAATTCATGGTCTAGAACATTGAATTGGCAGGACACGACCCCCTTTCTCATTGGCACAACAATCATCAACATTTAAGGAGGTGCCTGTTCTGCCCGCCTGGGTTCCTGAGTGACTATAATGCGTAGAGGTCTGTGTTGACCCACTACAAATGATAGCATGAGTAAGATATAAACCTCTCATTTTAAGTCACTGAAATTTGGGGACTATGTGTTACCACAGCATAATTTAACTTATACTGACAGAAGCACTGGCTGTTTGTCTTAGATTTGAGGTGCTGGAGTGGGAGGAAAGACATCCAAAAAAGTAATGGAACCATAAAAAGGTTCCATTTGATCTTGGCTGGCCACTGAGTCCCAGACATACGGCTCCTCCCCAGCTACACAGCTTCCCTCACAGTCTATGTTGGGATCCTGGGACATCTTAACGCACAATCCAAACACAGTTGTGTAAATGCATCAAAGGTACAATCTCAGTGGTGAAAGAAACTTCCCTAGAAAATGTTCAGAATTCTGCTGAGGAATCTGACCCTGGGCCTGGAATGGGAAATTCTCCAAAGAACAAAACTTTCCACTACGGCAACAAGAATGTTAAACATGATTTATAAAAAAATCTTTTCTCAGTAAGAAAAATGAGACCATGAGTATTTATAAGCCAAAACCCAAAGGCCATTCCCTGGTTCCTGTGAGGTTTTTGCTGTATGGGGAGAGTCAAGCGCATGAGAGAAGGTATTAGAAGGGAGCGGGATGTCCTCGGCTTGAATGCAGATGCATTAATTGTGGGCCTCTTGAGGAAAGCTATCACAGAGTGCTGGTGGTTCTCTTTAGGGTGACCCAGAGGCTCCTGGGACTCTGCATCTTCCCTCTCAATGGATAAACCCAGTCTCCTAACCTTAAATATGCTATAGAGATGAACTCTGGGACACAATAAGATACAATAGACCTGGGGCACCAGGGCGGCTCAGTCAGTTAAGCTTCTGACTTGATTTTGGCTCAGGTCATGATCTCAGAGTCCTGGGATCAAGCCCTGCATTGGGCTCCCTGCTCAGTGGGTAGTCTGCTTCTCCTCTCTCTCTCTCCCTCTGCCCCACCCCCTGCTCTTTCTCTGTCAAATAAATAAATTAATTAATAGATTAATAAATTAATCTAAAAAAATAAAAGACACAACAGACCTACTAAACAATTTAGCTTAGGCTAGTGATTCTCAACAGGGACAGTTCCCAATGACATTTGGCAATGTTGGGAGAACTTTTTGGTTGTCAGGTCTAGGCAATACTACTGGCATCAAATGGGTAGAGGCCAGTGATGCTGCTAAATATCTTATGACACACAGGACAGCCCCTCACCCCCAACAAAGAATTATTCAGGCTAGTATGAAGGTTGAGAAACCCTGGCTGAGACTAAGTCCCTAGTTATTCGGTTGTGAAGGTTTATTTTCTTATTTTTTTAAAGATTTTACTTATTTATTTGAGAGAGATAGATAGAGAGAGAAAGCACAAGTGGGGAGTGGGTAGAGGGAGAAGCAGACTCCTCACTGAGCAGGGAGCCCCTGGGGCTTGATCCCAGGACCCTGGGATCATGACCTGACCCAAAGGCAGATGATTAACCGACTGAGCCATCCAGGCGCCCCATAGGGGTTTAGAACAAAGGTTTAGGTTTAGAACAAAGAGCAAGAATAAATGCTCTGGAGTGAAATTCTCCAATGGGTGGTGGTGGGGGGGATATACATATTCATATATATATATATATATATATATATATACATATACATATTCATATCAGCATAAATATTCATATCCATATATTGATATGTGCAAACTGACTATACCACTGAAGCTTTCTAAGAGGTAGCACGGTTCCCATTGGTCAAGAAATAAATTTCATTGCTTTCTCTCCTCTGATGAGGGAGGAAGCCAGCATGAGAATCAGAGTAGCAGGTCCATTATTTAGAAGTTGTCCTAAGATCTGCAAAGTGAGGTTAGGAGCAAAAGTTCAGAGCAGGGCTGGGGAATAAAGTCCTAAACAGAGGGGGTGAGCTGCGGTGAGCACCAAGAGGGAGGAGAGAAGCAAGGCCAAACAACAGGAGCTCTGGCCAAGCAATCAACCTCTTTTAGAACAAGGTTGTCCAATATCCAATTTCAAATCATTTGTGTTGTTGTGATGTGAACACCGTTGGTCTAGGTAACATGTCCTTCAGGCCTACTATGTGCCAGGCAGTGTGCGGAGTAAGTGACATGCGGACTCACTGGAGGCTCACAGCTGCCCTGTGGGGATAAGAAGTCTGAGGCAGGGAAATTTAAGCCACTCACTCAGGGACACTCAATGAGCGATCAGTAGAGACAGAACTCAGATGTAAGTGGTCTAGCTCCAGAGTCCGTGTTCTTCACTCCTGGGCTGCTCTGCTTGTGACCAGCAATAATTAATACTCATAACTAATAAGATAGAAATAGGAACTCAGAGCGGGAGGTAACAGGAAATGTATGAGCCACGACCCCTTACTTTGGAAACTCTAGACCCAAAGTTCCCAGACTTGAGTGTGACCAGTCTTGATACAACACCAACAGCTGGGCTGCACCCACCAGAATTTTTGATTTAGTGGGTCTGGGTTGGGGGCCCAAGGATTTGCATTCACAAGTTCCAGGTGATGCTGATTCTGCTGGTCTGAGGATCCCTCCTTGAGAACCACTGCTCCTTTGGAGGGATGTGGGGCTTCCTCAGCTCGTGGGGGCTGGATTCAACTAATTTATGCTGAATCTCAAAGACAGGGCAATGTCTAGTCACAATATCAACTACTGAGTAGCAGTGAATTAAAGAAAGCTAATACTGAAGAGAAGGGAGGGAAAGGAAGAGTGTCAAGTGGAATTCAACCTGGAAGGCTTCCTGGAGGAAGAGCCACGAGGCAAGAAGTGACACTGGCATTACCCATTTGATACACACTCCAGATAGCAGGGTTCAAGCTTTCAAGGTTCTCTCTAGGGGAAACTCAATTAATTCCAATTAGCTGCATCCCCTCTAACTGCTGAGAGGGTACCCCTTGTTCTTTGGTGAGTTCATCCAGAAAGTCTGAGCAGCAAATTGTAACAGGCAGGCAACCTCTTTCACAGAATGGGAAGCTGTGCAGGACGGCAGTTAGAAGAAAGATGAATAAATTCAATTTCCAGCTCTACTGCTGGGCGGTATGGACCCTCCTCAAAGTTCTTAACCATTCTAAGCCTTAGTTTCCAAATCTGTAAAATGGAGCAATTCATAACTAAAATTCAGAGTTGCAAAAACCGACTGTATGTGACATGTTCATGACAGTGCCCTCTCTACACCAAGCCCCAGTAATGGCATTAGAGCTCTATCTGTGGCCAGGGCATCAGCCAGAATCAAAGGTAGACTTGCTCAGGGCTGCTCACCACTCTTCCAGGAGCTGAGAGGTTGAACTTTGGATTCCCCTCACTGTCCATTGTTTAAAATTTCTCCCACCCCAGTGGACACCTCCCAATGTTTTAGGGCCTTTCCCTCCTGAGCTTGCTCACTATCAGACTGTGTCTAATGACCCCTTTCCACACTTCGCTCAACACTTTTCTCATTAACAAAGTTAGTAACACTAAGGAAAGGGGACGAAATCAAAATACAAAATTTTCTAACATCTGCACGTATAATACAGACTCAACTTTCCTTTCAAATGTCTGCAAAGAGGAACGACTGGCATGTGAATTACCAAATGTTAACTAAACTGGGAAGGCAAGTTCTCCAAGTGTGGTTTGTGAGCAGGTGGGAAGTTGGGGGGCATAGGCAGAAGGGCAGAAAGCTCCAGGAGCCTTTCAGTCCTCCAGTGATGAACTTAGAGGCTAATTTTATTTTTGTTTTCCTGCTTCTATATATTTTTTACATTTTCTGTAATGAACCTGCATTTCTTTTATAATCAAGGAGGGAAAGTTATTTTGTTTGTTTTTTGTCTTCATATCCTTCCAAAGCTTTTCTTAATTATAACCCACTCCACAGCCTCTCCGCCCACTCTGCTCACATGCTGCCTCTTGGCTCTCATCCTCTGTTTCTAGCCCGAGTCTGCACTTGTAGTCATGAGAGGGTTCCTTCTCCATGTTCTTGAGCAGATTTCCCATGCATTGGCCTGAGATCCTCAGGTAGGTGGAGATGTCCCCAAAGTGGGTAGAGATGTTTGCTCCCATGGAAGAGCGGCAGGTTCACTGCTGCCATTCCCTATGCTGGCATCCACTCCCAGCCTTAACGAGCTCACTAGATGCTTCTTCATGAAGCAAATGGTTCATGCCAAGAGGAGCAACAAAGGAGACCTGCAGGTAAGAACTGCACACATGCGCACACACACACTTGCATGCACGTGTGCACACACACATTCACGCACCCCAAAATGCCTCTGTGTTCCTTCTATATCTGGAGGAAAATGTCATCCGGTTAGTGCCCTCAGATGAACTAGGAAGGCAAATCCCCCAGTTGTGGTTCGCAAGGGGAGGGGGTAGTTGGGAGGGGGGCGTCAGAGCCAATCCACTTCTATCAGGCTCTGAAATCCAAACTTATTTTCCCGGACTGGACTAGGATCCCATTTCTCAATGTAAGGAGTCTTGCTCTCTCTTGGTGACACACACTTTCCCCAAGAATGCTGGACTTCTCAATGAGGAATTCTTGTATATTTGGGATTCTTGGAATCTGGACAAAGACTAATGAATTGCTGGCTCTAGCCTAGATTTAGAAACCCTCTAGAACTCACAGGCATGGGGGAAGAAGGGAGGCAGGGAGAAAGGCTGTGGGTGTGTTCGCAGCAGAGAGGAGAACGCAGGACTGAGAAGCAGGATCACAGCGTCCAAGCTGCAGCGACTCCAGAAACTACCCACCGACTCCCAAATCTGAAGTCACCTACCACTCTGTGACTAGAAGGCTGATGCAGGTGGGCAGGGGATGGCAGACACTGAATAAAGTTTGTTGGGGCTCAAGAGTTATGACATAGTAGAAGTCAGGTAGTTGGGTGTTTGGTTCATCACAAAGGGAGGTGGTTGTGACCTATCAGGGTGCAATACAGAGAGTGTGGGTCTTAGAGTCAGGCACACCTTATTTGGAATGCCTTCTGTGCCTCTAACTAGCCATGTGACTTCAGGCAAGGCACCTGCATGCTCAGAACCTTGGTTTTCTCTTCTGTAAAATGGGATAACAGCCATTTTGCTGGTCTACCATGAGACAGGAATGTGCCAAAGTGTGCAAGTGCTGAGCCCCATGCCTGGCACATAGTAAGCCTTCAAGATGGTAGGTGTTGTTTGGTGAGTTTGAAGAGTAGACGTTCATAAAGCTCTCTGTGTAATGGGCCAGCTGCAGAAGGTCTGACAGTCCGGGGGATGACAAAGCAGTGAGAAGGCATAGCTCCCTAGGATAATAGCAGATAAGTTTAAGTTCCTTCCTTCACACACTCCTCAGGAGCCTTCACAGGTTCTGGCAAGTTTGGGCCATGCCACTTGACCCCACACCCCACTTGCAGAGGGTCTGCTTAAATCCAAAGTGTGGATGTGTGGGTTCCAGATCACCGGAATGAAATGGTAGATGGTCCACAGGGGTCCTGGGGCAGGAAACGTACTGACCTCTCAGTAAAGATCAGGCAAACCACCCGAGCCTTGCTGTCTAGAGAATTCCATGAGTTCCTAAGGCATCCTGAAGAACAGGGCAGCCAAGTTCCTGCCACCCCCCACCCCCACCTCCCCACACGCCCCCTGCCAAGAGCTCTGGGCAAACAGACCAGGCCCCCAGGGTGTTCTCAGTCTAACTGAGAAGGCAAAACACAGACATAAAAGACTTAAGAATACAGAAAAGCAAGGGGAAAAGAAAATAATTTTCTTTCAAAGAGCTCATATATGCAGAGGGATCATGAGGTGATCTAAGGAATCCACATTCCACGGGGTTAATCTGGGGAGACTTTCTAGAGAGTGGTGATGGGTAGGGCTGCCACTTAGTGTCACCACAAGTTTTCCCCAAAAGTCCGCCCCTTAGACCCTGTGGCCTGACTGATGGAGAAAAGGCACTTTTGCCTGAAATAGTAAATTTACATAACCTCGCCATCATAGCGATGCTCAGTGCAGCTCTAGTTACAACAACAAGGGTTTAAGAACTGGAGACTTTGCAATGGCAAAGGCAGAGGGGGAAAACAAAACAAAATCCACATGAGGTTTTAATTTTCTTTAGCCACGTGAGAATGGCCCCGTAGATCCAGCTATAAATACCCAGCTGCCATTGCCATAAGATGGAAAATCACA
Organism: Eumetopias jubatus; assembly: GCF_037043125.1. Taxonomy (NCBI): domain Eukaryota; kingdom Metazoa; phylum Chordata; class Mammalia; order Carnivora; family Otariidae; genus Eumetopias; species Eumetopias jubatus. Next base: position 112,676,243 of record NW_028274812.1, read on the forward strand.
CACACACAAACACACACACAAAGTCCCTTCAAACAGTTCATGCAAATCAATGTTTCTAAGACTGTCTTGAGAAGATGCAGTCCTAGACTCCCCTTGCTCAGTGTCTTGCACTAAGGGTTGTCTTGTATCTTGCACTCCCCAGATATATCTGAAGGAAGTTATCCTACAGCTATCACCAGAGTGGAACACAGAGCTGTCCCCACAACAGCCAGGCCAAGTCAGAGTTCACCAGTGGCCATGAACAGGACTGAGAGAAAGGGTTTTAGATGGAACCCCTTAGAAGGAAGTAAAGAGCACCCTGCTTGACCCTGGACACCTTGTGTTGGGTTCCCTAGAAGCAGAGTCTGAGACAGATTTGTATATATGTCATATATGGAGGCTGTGCTCTTGGGAGAAACCAGGAAGGAAATGAGGAAAAGAGAAGAGGGCAAAGGAATGATCTGTCAAGGATGTGGTTTTTGGAGAGATCTAGCTTCAGCTCAGTCCTGTGGGGAGCTCTGGAAGGGAACTGCACTGTCACATTGTCCCCCCCGCCTCAGGGCAAGGGAGTGGGGCTTTTGTACTTTTCTCCCTGTTAGTCATTAGCCACAGAATTCAGGGGAAGGACAGGGCAAGCATGGTGCAGCCCAGGCACCTGTGCAGCACAGGAAGGCTCAAGAAACAAAGGACAACCCACATAGGTGCAAGCCATTAGCTGGAGCACCCACAGCAACCAGGGACCTGTGCAGGACACCAACAGCATCTTCTATATAGGGTCTGTGAGCCCAAATGCCTTGTTGCTTAGAATTCATATTATCTATTGATTACAAAGGTGTATTGGTTTATTTGATTTTCTTTTGCATGCGATGCTTTTAGAATTATCATGCTGAAGAGAGAAGCAAATGTGTGACTAATGCAGCACACAATGCAAACTGCCCCCCTATCTCTTCTAGTAGGTCCCTGCTTTTGTGTGAGGCAGCAACATGCCCAATTAAAAATTGTTCTGCTTCCCCCTAGACTTCATTGCAGTTTGAAGTCACTACTTAACACAGTTTTGGCCAGTTTCTGGAGGGAGCCTTCAGAAAAGCTTATTAAAGAGAGCAGAATTAGCTGGCATGTGCTTCTTGTACTTTCTCTTTCTTTTCTGCCTGGAATGCAGATGTGAAGCTAGAGGTGATGCAGCCATCTTGGAATCATGAGGCAATGAGCACAAAGACAAAAGTCTCTTTCTAAAGAAGGCTGATGTAGAAAAATAGAAGGAGCCTGGGTCCGTGACAGCACTGTGATGTCATTCTGCCAACTCTGAACTATGTCTGCTGGACTCGTATAAGAAAAATAATGAACCCTAGTTGACAGAGCCACTCAAGTCAGCTTTCCATACCATGAAGCTGAATACAAATTTTAACAGATACATGCTTCAGAACACTAGTTCTGTGGGGCATCCCATGGAAAAAGCCTTCTTCAGATAAATAAATCGAGAGACTATTAGTACACTTCTCTAAGTGCATGGTTCTGTGCTGGTGAGGGCAGGGGAGAAGAAAGAGCGCTGCATGCATTATTTAATCCCAGAACTTTTCTTCCTAGGGCCATTGTGAGAACCTGGTGTTTTATCAAATGCAACTTGGGAAATGTTAAACTAGATAACATTTTCTGATATTCTTTCTTCTGAACATTTCATGATTCCCCACCTGGAGGGGACCAAGCAGACGGCCAGACCCATGGCGGCCTTAGCATTCACCTCACCATGGACATAAGTGTGCATCAAAGAATTGAACCCTATGAAGTTGGTAGGAAATGGGCAACGAACTAGATGAATTAAAAGACCCAAGGAGCAACCAAGTCTTTTGGAATTTTGGAGGAATTGTTCTTCTTCCCAAGCAATGATTGACACTTGTCTCCAGGAATAATCATCATTATAATAAATTATGTTGACACAGCCAACATTTATTGAGCATTTATTATGCATGAGGCGCTGTGCTTCACATGGATGCTCCCATGCAATCCTCACAATTGCCTAGTAAGAAAAAGGCCTTTAGTTTGCCTACTTTGCAGATGAAAAACCTAAGGCCTATGGAGAGATGTCAAACCGTTATAGGGTCACTCAGTGACCACCTGACAGACAGGGACTCTGCCCCTACAGCCCACAACTTCAATGGTGCCATTCCTCCACCTTCCTTTGCCAAGTACCCATCATGTTTGTATATTGTGAACTTTCACTTGATGTACTGCTTTGCAGGTGTCCCTATGAATTGGGTGTGTACACACTGATTTATAGACCAGACTGGGAATTATCAAGGGCAGGCCCTGTACCCTGACGAGTTCAGATGTGTTATTTTCTCCTTTCTCTGTACTTTGCCACAGTATTTAGAGATCATGTCTCCACAATGCAGGGCCACTCAGTCAAGGCTGCCTCTCTGACATTTATCACAGACTTCACAGGAGCTAAGGTGTGCTCAAGGGAGCCTTCAGATGAGGGTAATGAGTAGTGTGGATGGAGGTGGAGCCAGAAGGCAAATGCTGGATCTCCAGCTAAGCGCATCCTCAGCATCACTTGCTTATCCTTTGGGGCACTCAAGGCCAGCATCACGTGTGTCACGTGGATTGGGCTCGGATCAGGTCTCAAGTCCTCAGCCTGCCACCTGAGACCACCAGGTTCATTCAGTTCAAGGTAGACACATCCTCCATTCTCTGGACTGTAAAGTATTTAGAACATGACAAATAGCCAATCCCCAAGTCTCATTCCAAACATCTTGCTTTTCACAGCACAGAACAAAGTACCTGACCCATAACCATTAATATCTGTTCCTTCCTTCTTAGACCCCACTCCTGACTTAACCCATCCATGTCAGCCTCCTGGAGTCAACCAGTCCAAAAACAGCCCAAATTGCCCAAAAGCAATTCTAGCTTGAATCAAAGGGGACTTCCCATCATGCCTGGTCTCTCTAGTGACACAATGAATGCACACAGAAATATCCGAGGCTCTAAATATTCTTGGATTGCCCCTCTACCTCCATTCCCTGCCCTTCTCTACTATGCTCCTGCCCAGAGGGCAGACCTCTCAAAAATGCATCACCCAGATTCCTGGGTTTTTGTGCTCAGGGGATCCGGTCAGTGGGCAGCGACAGCAAGAGACTGGAGGATAGAAGGAACGAGATCTCAGAGGATTTTTCCCCCATTCCCTCTCTGCTAAGCCATGGGTCTGGCAGTAGTGGTGCTCCTCTAGGGCCACAGCTCTGGCCAAGCGGCCCTAACTCCTCAGCTTCAGCTGGCACAGGGCTTTGATAACACATTTCTCCCCCTTGCCTCTTCAGGTGCAGGGGTGTTAACATCTTCCTGCTGTTGCTCATCCCTGGGTGTCTCACATCTCCTCTAGGATCTGATCGCTCTGCAAATAGTCCTCTCATTACATTCCTATCAATTAAATCCTTTTGGGAGTGCCAACTGTTTCCGGCCCGGAGCCTGACTGACATAGCACCGCAATGTACATCCTCAGAGCAACCATCTACCCAGGATTTGCTCCAAAGAGTCCCAATTTTGTGTGATTTTCTTCCTTTTAATTAAAGCGAATTATATGATGTATAAATAAACAGGAGGTGCAAAGGAAAGCCACTCCCAGCTTTAGGCCCCAGTGCAAGCACCATACCAGCCAGATGAGGGGCTCACTGTTGCAGAACTGAGCACTGAGGTTCATGAGCTCGGTCAAGGACAGAGGCTGCAGAATAGAGGACAGGGCACTCAAGGTCAACATAGTTTGTGTCACTTAAATTGGGCTCGGACTAGATTCCAAGGGAGAGGGGACTGTAACAAAGAGTAAGGCTGAATCAACTGGATTTCAATAAGCACCCGAGAAGAAGCCAGCATGGCTTCATTGTCAAGTAAAAGAAAGTGAAAGAATTCCTGGGGGTGCACACTTTCCCACTTTGGGGCAGGATGTTTGCAAGAGGATCAGAGAAGTGGTTGTATTAATGAAAGTCAGAAGGATGGCAAATTCATGGAAACCAGACAGTTATGGTGAGAGAGGGAGAGTCTTTCACCCTGGGGCAATGAGAAATACTTAAGACTGTTGGTCCCATGTCCTTATCAAAAGGATGTCAGGATGATGGTTGTGGCCACTTGCCAGCACATGCAAGAAATCCCAGTAACTCCCAAGGAAGGGGTGGGAGAAGAGAAGGCTCCAGCAATCTGCTATAGGGAAAATGAGCCAGAGAGTTGGTGTTTGGTTTCTATTAATATGACCCTATTTTGCATTTTACTAATATGTCAAATATGATCCCAACAAAGCCACATATCAGAAGAAAATAGGTCAGGATTTTTCGCTCAAAAACAGGGATTACCACAGGGCCCAGTGTAGATGTCTGGAGAACAGCTCCTTTGAAGAGGATCGTATCTACCTAAAATTTCCCAAAAGAACCTAGAGCAAACAGGAAGTGCCTTCCTATTCAGTTTTCAGCATGCTTACTTGCCAATGGGTGGAGGAGACAGTTTAGGGGTTTGTGACCATTTTTTTAAAATTACCTTTTTTCAAATGAAAAGATATTTTAGCTATCTGAATATATAGGTAGTAATAAAATAAACGTTTGTGTACCCATCACTCAGTATAAGATATAAAATCTTATAGGTTTAAATGGAGCTCCTTCATACCCCTTCCTGCCGGCCTTCCCAAGAGGGAGCTGCTTTTCTGAATTTACTGGTTATTCCAAACATGTTTTCATGCTTTACTTAAACATGAAAATATTTGTAAATAAAAGAATGTTATTTGGTATGATTTTAAATTCAATATTAATGACATCCTTTTACAATTTGCTTTTCCACTTAATATTATTATACCTCATGAGAACAGTCTATTCATTTTTTTCTCTGTAATCCATAGTATTCCATTGTATGCACATATCAAATTATTTAGCCAGTCTTCTGGGTAACAGAAATTGGGCTGGCTTTCTAACTCTTAAAAGCCATGCTTTTAACGAATATTCCTGAACACAGCTCCTTTCTGTAGGTGCCATATTTCCTCTAGATTTACCTAGGAATGAAACTGCTGGGTCATAGGGTAAGTGCATCTTCAGTTTTACTAGATAGTACCAAATTGCCCTCCAAAGTGTGCAAAAAGAAAAAAAACAAGTACAAAGTAATAAAACAATACTTATTCTATATATTGCACTCTAAAACAAAACAAAACAAAACAAAAAAGTATGCATACCAATTTAACCCCCACCGTTAGTGAATGGGAGTTATCTGATGAGTGTGAAATTATGTCTCCCTGTGGTTTAAATAAGGTATTTCCGCAATTCCAAGCAAAGTTGAACATCTTTTCCTATGCTTATTATTCCACAGCATCATTTCACTGTTAGAATTACATTTGCATGCTCTGAAAATACAAAAGATTCATTCTTGTAATTTATCGAAGTCTGAGCAAGTTGGGTATTTCATCACTTCTTCATTGGAAAACTGGGAGAGGGAGGAAGAGCTGTGGATACAGGCAAAGGGAAGACTTCCCTTTGCATACTGGCTTTGAGACAGGAATTTTTCAAATGAGCCTGAACTTTAGAGATCAAGCACATGAAGCAGGAATTCCAACAGTCCCTGGGCAATGTAGAGAATACATCGTTTTAGACCTTGTCAACATTGTCCAGGAAAGGTTCAGAATGTTTTTGCTGTGCCCTTCTCCTCTGTAAGACACACACTAGGTGGACACCATGAATGGACTGAAGGAACCATAGGAACCATCTGTCCATCTTCCTGCTGCAGGAAGCACCACGTATTTACCATTCCAACACATAAAATCTCTCCTCTAATAACACAAGCCTGAAAGGAGATTTCAGTTTCCTCACATTCCCAAATACTCTTCAGTGGAATCTAAATTTCTCTACTTTGAACACCTCCCTCTCATAGCATTGATGTCATAGAATAGTACTCTTCACTTCTAGATCTTTCCTTGACAACATGGTTAGTACTTTGAGGACTCATCTGAATGCCTCCTGTCCCTGGGACAAGGATGGATGAACTAGTTTGGAAATGCACAAGGGCCAGGACCATATCTTATTCAGCTTCAAAATTCTAGGAGACATTTGATTTATGTTTCTTAGGGGAAGGCATTTCTTCCCCTAAAATCTTTTCCAAGCCCGAAGACCACAGTAATCATGGAAATAGACCTTTTTGCTCAGGGCATAGAACTCTAGAAAATATCTTGGAAATCTTCTTCTCCATGAGTCCTTCCTTGACTTCTCCTGTCTCAAAACAATCATTCCTCCTCTATGTATTACATCAGTACCACATAGTCTCCTGTATCCCGATGGAAAGCAAATTATTTGGCAAACAACAATCACAAAGATTTACAGAGTACATACCATGTTCCAGGCACAATTTTAAGTGCGTTACAAGTATTAATTTTGTCCTCCTTTGGAGGTAAGTACTATTACTGTCCCCATTTTACAGTTGAGAAACTGAGTCTCAGGGAGGATACAATTCTAGACGTAGTCGGACTTAAAGTTGATGCTAGAAGTTTGACCCAGGACCCGTACCAGAAGCCACTATGCTAACCAAAGCTACTGCTAGCTACACATACATAAGCAGTTCAAATGCTTCTTGCTGTTGTTCTAGTGAAAATGCAGCTGTGCGCTTAATGAGAAATTAATTATCCTTGGATCTTTATCTCTGACACCCACATCAAATCCCCAAGGCCCTGAAGAATTTGCTGATCCCTTTCTTATTTATTAATGAAAGCTCCCAGGCACATGGACAGGCCACATACGTACTGGGTCTGCCTCAATTGAGGCCAGTGAGGCCCCAGAGGGAGGCGGAGCAAATGTGGCTCACAGCGCCTCCCCCCTCCCCTCATCCCCACACCAGTGCTTCTCAGATAATCCTTGAGCCACCACCACTGATACACAGCACTTCGTACTTTTCATAGACCCTACATCAAAGACTCACTTCTCTCCTATGCCACAGGTATTACCAGCATTTTCATTTTACACATGACAAAAATCCCCGGCTCAGAAATTCTAAATTGCCAAATTCCTTATCTAAGGAAGCTCGGCTAATTAAGTAGATGCTGATATTCAAACCTAGATCCTGACTTGGAATCCCATGATACAGCATTGTTTGCTACTCATTAAGTTGGTCCCTTTTATTTTTTGTCCTTGGTGTGTGCACACACCCGCATAACTGACTTCTCTTTCTGGACCAGTGGAATAGGAGTCAGATCAAAAAAAAGAGGAAAGCACTCTAAACTAAGCTCTTGTTCTATGAACGGTGAACGAATGAGCACATGGATAAATGATATATACAGTCAATAATGATTCCCTGGATGCTAACTCTGTGCCTGTCAACCAGCTAGGGACCACAAATACCACAGGGGCTAAAGCACAGCCCTAGCCTTCTAGGAGCTTCTAGTCTGTTAGCATATGCCTCTCAACGGTAACTAGATCTGTCAAAGGAAGCTCACCTTGACAGAGCCTCCTCTGAGTAAGGAATGGTGTGCAGAGGGGAAGAAGAAAACCAGACCCTGTTTTAGCATAAACAGGAGCCTAGAAGTACATTGCGTCGGGGAAAACTCCAGACAGACAGTGTTCAGAAAGAGTTATAAAGCACCTGTAGGCCCCACTGACCAGGACAGCAATGTTCATTCAGCCTCCCAGTTGACCCGGGACAGAGGCAAAGGATGCCTGCTGCTTCCCCAGTGTCCCATCCAGTGACCCTTTCACTCTTGAAAGAGTCCTGGTTTAGACAGTAAATTACATGGTCATCCTTGCCTTCCAGGAAATTTATTACCTTTTCCAACAGCCCCCGGGCAGGAAAACAATTTGGCTTCTCAAGGTCATTGAGTTGCCTTCTTTCTGCTCCTTGTTACAGAGCTTCTCCTCACAGCCACCATCCCGGAACCAGCACAGGCTCAAGGGGCACAGCCCCCACATTGGTGTCTGTGTTTCCGCTCAGTGTTAACACTGAAGCCAAAACCATTCACCATCAGATGCCCAAATGCACAAGCTGTAGATTCAAGCATATCTGTCTTACAGCCTGACTCTGAAAGTTTCTTGCTGGGTGACAAGCCACTCAACCCCTCTGAGCCTCAGTTACCTCATCTATGAGGGGTAATGACACCCAACTCATCTCATGGGACTGCTGTGGGAAGGAGTATAAGTGAAAACACTCAGCACAGTACCTGGTCTAGGACACACCTACCTGCAGCAGGCTTTCTGGAACACATGAGCTCCCAGAGGTCAAGGGTGTGAAAGATATGAACATCTCAGGAACCCCAGTGTATTGCTGGGACTCAAGCCCCTGTCCTACCAAGTGGGAGCTGCTTATTCATCTTTACAGAAAATGGAAAACATGGCATGACCACTTCATAAAACTGACGGTCCTCCTGAAGCTGACCACACACATTCCCTAGGATCTAGCATTTCCACTCCCGAGACATACCAACAGGAATGCATTCATAGGTTCACCCAAGGACAAGTGCACAAATTCTCCTAGCAACACTGTTCACAACAGCCCCAAACTTAGAAACCAACCCTATGCCCATCAACAGAAGGGTGGATGCAGAAAGTGTGTTATGTCACATAACGGAATACTACACAACAGTGAGAACTAAAGTTCCACACAACAACACTATGCTGAGCAAAAGGAGCCAGACAAAAATGAGTACACACCGTATGATCCATTTATATGACATTCAAGAATAGGCAAACCTAATCCACAGTGTTAGAAGTCAGGATTATGGAAGGGTAGTAGCCAGAAGAGGGCGTGCATGCTGGGCTTCTCAGTGCAGAGACAGTGGAGGGGGCTTTAGAATATTCTGTTTCTTAAAAAAAAAAAAAAGAATTCCCAACACCAAAAAAAAAAAAAAAAAAAGAATATTCTGTTTCTTGATCTGGATGCTGGCTACACACAGGTGTGGTTCGGTGAAAATCCACCAAGCTTGAGCTATATAATTTATAAGCTGTGTATTTTTCTGAATCATCTTGAACTTCAATAAAAAGTTTTAAAAACTTGAAAATGCAAAATATATTTCCTTTTGCAGTAGAGAGTTGATCAGACGAAGTAGGCAGTTGACACTTAGCAAAAGGCAGTAGGATATTTCATTGAATAAATGTGTGTTGCCCCCTCTGCCCTCCCCATGCTGTGCCAGGCACTGTGCAGGATGCTGTGCAAACAGAGATAATGAGACTGGGTCCCTGTTCTCCTTCATCAACATCGTTAACATTTCATAGTGTCTCTACGTGTCAGCCATGGTTTCAAGTAGTTCCCTCTTCTTTTTCTTTTTTTACCAAATCATTCATGAACTTCACCCTCATCACAACCCATTTTACAGATAAGGTAACTAAGGCACAGAGAGGTGAAGTAACTCATGCATGGACACACAGCTAGTAAGAACTGGAACCTGAATCTGAGCCCAGGGCTGGTGCTCTGACCGACAGCCTTCTCCTCAGAAATCTGGTCTCTGGGCTCTGTTAGCCCCGGCTCCCACTTAGACAGCTGCACACATCGATAACATGACCCCTGTTCAGGGCAGCAGTGATGGAGAAGGATCAACTTTGTGTCTTGGAAAGACACAAAGTTCCTAACTCTGGGTGGTGGCCAGCCCCCTGCCACATGACAGGTGACACACTGATAAATATATTGACAGAGATTTAAAAAGGGAAGGTTAAAATGGCTTGGCCTTTCCACTGCCCCAAGTCCACAGAAACTCTGAATTTGCTTCAAACTGACTTCAAAGCCACCTCAGGCAGTGTGGAAATACTGACCGATCTTCCTGCTGACCCAGAGTCACTCCCTTCCCTCACTGCCTGGTCCTGGGACCTGGAGGCTGGGGACTGTGGTGTCTGGGAGGAAGTGAGGGAGGGTTGACGTGGACCCCCAGGAATGTGGTCAGATGTTGATCTGTGAGTCTAGGTCCCGGAGTCCCGTACATCAAGCATCCATCCCATAGGCAAGCTTTACTTTAGCACTCGGGCAGGTGATCAGTGTATGTGACCCAAAAGGCAGAAGGTTCAACACTGCACTGAAGCCTGCCTGTGCTTAGGACAAAGCAGAGTGAAACGGACACCCCTATGGGTGGGTCAGATTGGGCAGAGATCCATGCAGGCCTGGGTTCTCTGAGACTGCACCCCACTTTGTGTTACAGAAGCACTGGTAATATGGAAAGGAATTCCCAAAGGGCAACTTGTCCAGCCCCCCTTCCTCTGGTCATGCTTCTACCGACCTACACCTACACCCCTCAGCCTTGCATAGGGGGAAGTGTGGCAGGGGCAAATGCAAGTTAGGCAATAAAAATAAAAATGCTTGCTCCATCTGTCCAGTTAGGACACAACACGCTATTTGTAGGGAAATCAGTTGGGTCTCACCTAGAAAACAGACAGAGCACAAGAAAAAAATACACTTTTTCATATTCCAACACAGCCGCCAATGATTACCTAGAAAATAATGGGCTGTTCCAAAACGATTTCATATGAAAGAGTCAAAATTTCTGGAGCAGGTAGGGGGTTATTCGGAAGGGCTCTTGGAATCATTTCCCATGGGACAGAGGGACGGACAGGAGGGAGCACAGGGCAGAGGGAGAAGTGCAGTTGCCAGGCCCCCAGTGAAGGCCTCAGTCAGCCCCCACAAGGAGCCCTGAAGCTGGGATGCCCTTTAGAAACTCCCTGCATTGGTACAGAGGGGCCAGGCCTTCAACGCTCCTGCCATCATTGGATGCAGGTGACCCAGAAGGGGAGCATAGGCAGGAGTGACGGTGGGCAAGGCAACACTCTTCAGCTGAGGCAGGTCCAAAGTGGTCTGGCCGCTGGGGTCAGTCCTGAGCAAGGGTCAGGGCAGCACAGCATACGTCCGCCACTCGGGCATCTGGGCCCAGTCAGGCGACCTGAGTGCAGAGTCTGCACAGCTGACCATTACACGCTGCTGTCTCACCTGTTCCCTTGAGGACAGGCCTCCCATCTAATGCATCAGTCTTTGATACTTCCTGCTGCATTCCAGCACAGTCAGAGATGGAGGAGAACTAAGCAGGAAAGGCTAAATCTAATGGGGGGCAGGGCAGCCACAGGGCCCAGTGCTTGATAGCTTCCCCAGGGGACCAAGGAGGGCCACACAAAGCACGCAGTCCTATCCAAGATGGTCACCAGGCTAGGTACAGCAATCACTCAGCCTGTGTGCCAGAATGCAGCTTTTCTGGGTGATGGATGCTTGGTATGTCAGGAGCAGGGACCCAAACTGGTGATCATCCAGGATGAAACCATGTTTAATAACTGACTGATGGAAAAATAAATATCCCTACAAGAATGGCATGATCTCAAATATATAGAGGTGTGTGTGTGTGTGTGTGTGTGTGTGTGTGTGTGTGTGTGTGTGTGTCGGCCTAAAGAAATCAGAAAAAAATTAAAAAAAGCTTGATGCACGGCTAGGGTAACCTGATAGATGATCAAGGGGAAGAAAAGTATGCTGCAGAGTAACGTGCAAAGTTAGATTCAGTTCCGTGAAAAACAAACATGCAGACTACACTACCACTATACCTGCATATGCACCAGTAGGTATTTGTGTCAATAAAGTCAAAGGGAAGATGGCTTAATTCTGGGCTACTAACATTAATGCCGAGGGTGTGGAGGGGGCTGTTATTCATTCTCCACTTGTCTTTTTGTTTTTCTGCATGATATTGATTCACTTGTTTAAGTAAGTAAGAATTATTCAGAATTTGGAAAAATCAAAGAATATGCTTTTAAAATGATCAGCGTAGTGCCAGGTGCAGAGTGGGATCATATATAAAAGTATTTCATTCCCCCTCCCTGCCCCTCACCTCAATTAAGTAGCTCTGAATAGTTCACTGGGGGTTGATCAAAAGGCCAAGATTTTTCTGTGCCCTCCTCTTAATCATTAGAAGACAACTTTACTTTAGTATTCTTCCATGCACAATATGTATCCGCCATCAAAATAAATCTGCCACTAAAATCTGTAAAAATTATGCAACACATTCTGTAGTCAAATGGCAATGCTGTGAATTATCTGCTATTTGCTATTATCCATAACCATGCTTCTCTATGACTGAGCTAACGAAAGCCGACCATGCCAAGCCAACTCCCAATTATCTTGGCGCACATACATGCAAAGCCCAGAGAAGCCAAAACCCAACTTTTCACCACATCTGCTGACAAGAAGCCAAAAGGTTGGTTTTATGTTTCTTCCTTCTTTCCCGGTCCCTGGCTGCCCCTTAGGAGAGGTGTTCCGGAGGCAGGAAGCAGCAGAAAGCACAGGGGTGAGGACACAAGGGTCCCCACAGGCTATGAACTGAGTGGTTCTTCTCCATAGGGTGGGCTGTGGGGATCTGCTCTTGCAATCCCATTAGCACCTGGGTAAGCTTTACTCACTCCTCAAGAGTTAATTCAGATATCACTGAGTTGAATCAAGGATCTAACTGACATTGTTTGGCTACCAGGTGTGGAGTCAACATTGCAATTTGACTTTGATGAGCTCCACACATGGAGAAGGCATGAAGGAGACTCAGTTCTTATCTGCTAATCCAACAGGTTAGATGTTGTGACAGAGCTGGGTGCCATGTTTGTGGGAGTCAAGAGGAAACACTGATTGGGGGAAGCCTTGCAGAGGGTATTTGAGAGAGAAGCAGACACCTGAGTGAGCCTGGCAGGTAGACAGGACTGGGGAAGGGCCTTTCAGTCTATGAACTTCAAGGGTGCAGAGGCGGGATATGCTTATGACCAGATTGAGTGCAATAAAACCTAAGTGAACCTGGGAGGAATGATGGGGATTGCTGGTCAACACAACAGACATTCAGGAGCACCTCACTCACACACCCAGGAGCCTGACCTGTGTTGGCTTGAAAGGACACTCTTTATCTCAGAAACCTCAGAAACTTGTTTTTCTTCAACACACCAGCTCACCATCTGATTCTTTTAGCCCACCACATCCCTTATTTCTGTCCAAAATACTGGATTTGGATGTTTACTTTAATCTATTTCCTTTTCCTTTCACTTGGTTAATTGCCAGTAACTACAACCATGACAGCAACGGCCAACATTGGTTGAGTTCTTCCTCTAGGCCAGAGGCTGACAATCCTTTCAACCATCCTGCGAGGGATGTGCGATTTATTATCATCCCCTTTTTTCAGGTTAGAAAACTGAGACTCAGGGAGGTAAATAATACACAAGGTCTTACACCAGGTAAGTGGGGGAGCCAGGAAGCAAACACAGGTTTGCCTGATTCTAGAACCCATATTCTTGACCACCATGCTGTCCTGTCCCTCCACAAGATATACCCTCTGTCCCTGTCTGAGATCCGGAGCAGGAGCCATCAAACCTTTTCTGTTAAAGGGCCAGACAGTAAGTATTTTCAGCTCTGTGAGCCTGAGAGTCTCTGTCACGACACTCAACTCTTGCCCTTTTAGTGCGAAAGCAGCCACAGAGAATCTATCAACAACTGTCATGGCTATGTTCCAATAAAACTTTACTTATAAAACAAGGTGACAGGCTGGATTTTGGCTGTTGAAATTGCTGGCTCCTAATCTATTGTAGTTTGGTTCATTCATTCATTCATTCATTCACATAGCCAAAGTTCACTGAGTGATTTACCTTGAGCCCCGCACAGCTCCACGTTATGGGGCTGCAGGGAACACCACACAAGTGCCCGTCCTCTTGAAGCTAAAATCCAGGCAAAGTGGTAGCTGGTTTGTGTTTGTTTGTTTTTTTAACCCGTGCCTGACACCCTAAATCTTAACGTTGGTACTCTCCACTCTTCACTTAGACCTTAGGAGGTCTCACCTACACTTTGGATCACTTGGGGAATTATCAAGGCAAAACTATCCATGCCTGTGGAAAGAGCCAAGATGTCCATCGACAGATGAATGGATAAAGAAGATGTGGTATATATACACAAGGGAATATTATGCAGCCATCAAAAGGAATGAGATCTTGCCATTTGCAACGACGTGGATGGAACTGGAGGGTGTTATGCTGAGTGAAATAAGTCAATCAGAGAAAGATATGTATCATATGACCTCACTGATATGAGGAATTCTTAATCTCAGGAAACAAACTGAGTGTTGCTGGAGTGGTGGGGGGTGGGAGGGATGGGGTGGCTGGGTGATAGACATTGGGGAGGGTATGTGCTATGGAGAGTGCTGTGAATTGTGCAAGACTGTTGAATCACAGATCTGTACTTCTGAAACAAATAATGCAACATATGTCAAGAAAAAAGAAAAAGAAGAAGATAGCAGGAGGGGAAGAATGAAGGGGAGTAAGTTGGAGGAGGAGACGAACCATGAGAGACGATGGACTCTGAAAAACAGACTGAGGGTTCTAGAGGGGAGGGGGTGGGGGGATGGGTTAGCCTGGTGATGGGTATTAAAGAGGGCACCGTCTGTGTGGAGCACTGGGTGTTATGCACAAACAATGAATCATGGAACCCTACATCAAAAACTAATGATGTAATGTATGGTGATTAACATAACAATAAAAAAATAAAAAAAAACTATCCATGCCTGGGGCCCCACTTCCCACAGATTCTAATTTAATTGGTCTGGGGTGGGCCCAGGTTTTGAGACTTTTACAAGCTTCCCAGGTGATTCTAAAGAGCAGCCAGGGTTGTGCCCCATTGCCTGGGGAGCTGTTCCTCTATTTCCTCCACTCACTTACTGTGGGAAATAAGGTAAGTATTTTAAGCCCTTTTAAGAGTTTGAGCTGTAAAATATGGTCAATGCCAATCTCATAGGATTGTTCTAAGGATGAAATGAGGCCACATGCTTTTCAAACTGTAGGCTGTTACGCAAAGGTAAGGTACTGTTGTCATCGTGCCATTATTATTCAGTCTCAATGTTAGGTACTGCCTCAATGATTTTTCTCCCCAGTGTTGACTTTGATTCTTTGAACCAAGACCGCATTTGGGATTTCTAAAACACGCTCTATGGAGAGTTCACTAATAGCCCGAGTTCGTGGGTCAGTGAGTTGGTGGCCTTTCCTTTCTTCCCATAGAGGATCACATGGGGCTGCCGTTTGTTTGGCATGGGGAACACTGACCTGTGCCACCCCACTTTTGTATTAAAGGTCTCCATCTCTAGCCTGAGATTAGCTGAACTTTGAGCACTGCTGTTAAGTCTTGAATAAGTAGCTTATTTGCTTTGACTTGTGGACAAATGTCCAAACCCATGTACTTTCTTGAGCTTAGAACCAGAGGGGGATAAGTCACTAACATTTTGAGAAGCACTGTGTAGTTTGCTAGATCCTACCCATATATTATTGCATCTCATCTTCAGAACAAGCCTGGGAAGTGAGAAGAGTCACTGTTTTCATTTGACAGATGAAGAAGGATCAGAAAGGATGAAAACCTTGTGACCTGCTGGTGCCGAACTCAAATCTGAATCTACGTGATTCTGAGCCTCCTTCCACAGAACCGTGAGGCATCCTACAGATAACTCAGCTCTGCTCTGGCCAGGACCCAAAGAGATACCAAACTGCCTAAAGTTGATATTTTCCGGGTACTTTTTGTTCTTTGCTTTGCTTTTTTTTCTGCAGATGGGAGCCCCAGAAAGAATCCCACAACACCTGCTAAGACCTTAGTCTGATAAACCTTGCACATTACTGGCAGAATGACACACACAAGTCCAAAGAAAAATCATTCCCTCTCTGCATAGCATCTTGACAGTGCAGTTTTATAACCTCATAATGAAAGACAAAACAAACAAACAAACAAACAAACCAAAAAATGTGAGAAAGGAGCTGGAGAACTAGATACTGCCAGGAGTGAGGAATTCACTGACCCCCAATCTGGGCCATCTCAAGAGATGTTGGCCACGGGCTGAGCCTCTTAAAAGCTGAAAAGTCATCCCAGGCCATGGTTAAAGAGAGAGCTTGAACAAAACAGAAACAAATGTGACCTTCAACATCTTAAATGTCAACTTGATGGATAACTTAGAAGCTCTGAGATGGGCCAGGAGAACCTACAGCTGCTCTCTCCAGCATCCGATGCTCCTTCTGTCTGTCAGCCTAGCCACTGCCCGAGACAGTGTATCAATCGGGGGCTGCCTCCCCACCCCATACACACCAGAGATACTTATGGATAGCTTCCGTACTTTACAACCCATCAGAGTCTCCCCTTACTCTGACTCGAGCACCCTGAGGAGCAGTGGCTGCCTAACCAATCTCGGACCTCAGGCTGGTTCTTCGAGACTCACCTAGCTCTTGAACTTCTGGTCCCACCCCCACCAGACACATACCACTTGCTCGGCTGCCATCCTCCCTCCTGAGAGATCTCCAACACAGAAGTGGTTTCCAGGCCAAATACCCAAGATGCCTGTCACCTCTTCACACTGCTCAAGGTAACAGACCAGGCATGCTCACGGATCATCCCCACTGGTCACCTTCTCTAGAGGGAGGAAATGAGGGTGACTGGAGCCGTGGGACTGCCACCCACTGGCCTACAATAATGGAAAACCTGTAGCTAGATTTGGGGAGAGGTCCTTTCCAAAACACATGGACTCCTGATGGCTGAAAAATGAAGAAATAAAATGATGCTATTCCCTTCATTTAAGGACCCACAACATCGCTAGCTCTGTTCTTAGTCCTTTTGCATAAATATCATTTGTGTAATAACCTTGTGAGGTCATTATCCCCATTTTACAGATGAGGAAGCTGAGGCTCAGAAGGAATAAGTACTATATACCCCAGGTTCCTAATTCTTTCCCAGGGCCGTCTTCTCTGAGGTCCACACTCTCTCCGCTGTGCTGGGGTGTGTCTGAAGTCCAGAGCTGAAGGACTCTGGCTGTGGGAGCTCCTCTGTTATCAAAGCCAACTTGTTCTTCCTGCCAGGTGTATCTGCCCTTTGGACCTTCGGGAGAGAGCCTGAGGATGCTGGTCTCAGAGATAACCCAAGAGCAGGCCAGACGCTGGAGCTGACAGAAGAGGCAATGAGATCAGCCCAAGCGTCAGTGGCCTGGGAACCCGACCTGGGTCTGAAGTTGGTGACACATCTCCCAGAGCAAACCCAGAAAGGTCAGAACCCCATGGACGCTCCAGAGAAACCCCACATGATGAAAGAGTTGCAAGCCCAGTTCTTGCCCTCAGCCCTCCCTGGGACAAGAGTGTTTCTCAGAGTCTGCCTCCTGTGGGTCCCCCGTGTTCCCGAGTCTTCAGCCTTCTATTTGCATGTAGGGGGAATGAGTGGGAACATTTAAAACTGGCACTTCCATTGGCTCCACTAAAATCAAAGAAACAAGAGTCTGCCTCATTGCTTATCTTTGTAGCCTCCCGACCACCTGCCCTTAGGCTCGCCCTCTTCTTTACCCCTGGGTCCAGCGCTCTTTGGTGAGAGGAAGAGTTTAACCTGTTTAGTTTCGAAAACTCTGAGGGCGGGGGGTTGGGAAAGCAGACTGGGGAGAGAACATGTTCCCACAGAAAGCAGTAGGCTTTCCACCTCCCCCACACTCACCAAAAGAAAACACATTCACAGGCCTTCCTACTGGTCCTGCCCTCTCCGCCTCCCGCTTCCTGAACTCCTGACTTTCTTCTGAGTGCTAAGGCCCAGGAGAAGTTTCTCTCCTCTTTCTGTCCTGTTGGGGGCACGAGTATTCACTCAGCATCCAGGGTCTGGGGGAAAAGCTCTGAAAACTCTGGGAGTTAGGAGCCAGAACATGCGACAGGAGCGGGCAGCAAGACAATAATAGCACAGTTGTCTTTTGTAAGGAAGAAACAGGAGTCGGCTGCAGCTCCCAGCACAGAGGAGACATGGGCTGTTTGTGCTTTCATGCCCGAGGCCAGGACCGTCCCCGCACAGCCACGAAGGCATAAACATGTGCCTGCACGTGCATCTCGAGGTACCCAGCTAGCCCTGTTTACACGTACTTTTGTTTACACTGCCCTTGGGATGGTTTCTCTCTTCTTCATAACATTCAAGTTGAAGACACAACTTCCGAAGTGAAACGAGCCTTTCTGACAGTGCTGTCTAATCAGTCTTTTACAGCACTTCCCCAGGGGTCAATTTGTATAAGTTCTAAAATCCACCCCGAATCTCGAACTTCCTGTGGGTCCGTTCTTATATCCAGATGTCCTCCCTGTCCCTTCATTCCTTCATTTTTCTAGGACACAGGGAGAGTCCGGCAATCTTCCTCCCACCCAAACATTGTAGGGTGGCTCTATTGCAAAATATAAAACCAGAGACCCCATGAAGGCAAGGCGGAAAGGGCTCTCTTTGTGGTGGCCCCTGGTTCTTGGGTCCAACTACGGACATCCAGCACCGTGCATGGGGCAATTCAGGGCTAGCCGAGCCCTACAGCCCGCACCCCCTCCCGCCCACTCTGAGAGCACAATCTCCCCTCTGCTTCCTAGGGAAAATCCACTCCCTCCAGCAGCCCACTTTTCAGAGAAATCCAAGAAACTGACACCAAACCCGGAAGAGGGGAAACACAAAACTAAACTCTTGAAAGATGGGAAGTTGCTTTCATTCCCATGGAGACTTTAAGGAAAACCGCCAGGGACTCTTTCCTGGAGAGGGGAATTTTCCTTCCTACCTTCCCAGGAACTTTGCAAATCCACCACAGAGCCGTGAAAAAGTGGCCAAGGCAGAGAAAGAAGAGTTAAATCAAACCCAGGCCTCAGCAATCTGTGTTCAATTTTGATAAAAATCTCTCTCCCTCTCCCCCACCACCCCCCTTCCTCCACTCCACAGTTCAGACATGTCTCTTTATGTTAGGAGCTTGCATCTTGTTTGGGGCACCGCAGCGCTCCCCGAGAACCGGGCTCGTTCCTCCTGGTGGGCCCATGTGGCAGACGCATCCCTCCGACTCCCGGGGCAGGACTGGCCACCGCACCCCAGTGTCCTGGCCAACGCAGCCTCCTCCTCCTCATCCTCCTTACAATTACCTGCCTCCAGACCGGATCCTTCCTTCCTCAGTTAAGTCAAAGTCCCATTGCCTGGCGATGTCAGGGCCCCAGCAGGAGGCTGGGCAGCTGCGGCAGGTGCTGAGGTCCCCAGAGTCAGGACCCCCTTTCTGGGATGCTCCTTCCCCTCGCCTAAGGTCCCACTGCGGCTGAGAGCAAGAACCTCCCGCTCCCTCTGCCCTGCCTGCTGGCCAGAGGCCAGACTTGCAAGTGGGAGCTGGGGCTGGGCACAAGCTGAGCCGGGAAAAGCCACCACCAAAAAGTTGTCAGTTTGGGGGATACCATCTATGTTCGTCCACTTGTGACAACAAGGAATCAGATTTCAAAGCCACAAAAAAAAAAACATTTTTTTCCCTAAGTTTTCCAAAGACATTTCCTGTGTCCAGATGTGCCAATACAGACAGACAGAGACACACACGCAAATCACACCCGGACGCGCACAGACACGCACACAGGCCCCGGGAGCCCACTCAAAGACCGGTGGCTCCTGCAAACACTTTGCAGAAACAAAACAAGCAGCCTGCTGCGGAGCGGCCGCCTTTCCAGTCCCCTTTCAGCGCTGCAAAGAAAGCGGGGAGTGGGGGGGGAGAAGTGTGGAGGTGCCGGCAGAAAGCGCCCGCCGCCCCGCCCGGCCCGGCCCGGCGCGAAGCGGAGCAGAGGCAGGGCCGCGCACTTACTCCGAGGACCCCATGGCGCGGCCGCCGCTCCCCGCAGCCCCGAAGCCGCCGCCGCCGGCCGCCGCTCGCCCTGGCTCCTCTGGGCGCCCCCGGGCTCCGAGAGCGGGGCGGCGCGGCTCCCCGCCCGGCCGGCCCGCGCCCCCGCCCGCCCCGCTCTGACGTCAGGCGTCTTGGAGCGGGATATTTATGGCAAAGATCCTCTGAACGTTCCCTAGGTAGAGTTCTGATTGCAGTTCCTTGGGATTTGTAATTTTCACACTTTCAGGCAGAAAGGAGGGGAGGGAGGAAGGGCGAGCGCGGCCGGCAGGGCGAGGCAGACAATGAGGGTAGCTGTTTCCAGCTTTGGCAGGGAGCCTTCTCAGGGCTCCCTCTGTTTGGGAAACAAGGGAGGGTCAAGGAGGCAAGAGTGGCGACCTGGGCAGCGGGTTTCGGGCTGCTCCCCTGGGGAAGGGGCGAGAAGACCTGGTCTGAGCCGGCCGTGGGGGGTCAGGTGCTGGGGGATGCCTCTCGTTCCCCAAAGTGTTCCTCCGGGGGACCAGAAGTCCCAGGAAGGTGCTGGGGCAAGGACGGAGATAAATCAGGCAGACCAGAACAGCTAATTAGAAGCCCTGGTCCACACCCTGACAACTTTTCCATTTCTTCTTTGGGAGTGTGTATGTATTTAAAAAAAAAAAAAAAAAAAAAGTTTATTTTTATTAAATTACTTTCCACACTCCCTGCCTCTGTATAGCTTTTTCAACTCAGTGCCAGTCAATTCATCTTACTTCACTGCTTATATACAGAGTTTGAGCCGTTTACAATAGCTCTTATTCATACTTTTAAAAAAAATTACTTTTAATTTTTTTTTCTTAAATGTGATGGTGATCCATCTCCTTGACTCCACTGGAAATCGCCTCAGTCAAGAACAATCTTGTCCTCCATGACTGGCACCATGGTCAGGGTGAGTATTTGATCTCTGTGCCCCCCCCCCGCCCCCAATCCCAGTAGCGTGCAAGCAAAGGGTGCCCCCACTAGGTGATGACCTTTGCAGAGTTTTGTAGGTGTTTAGGACTGGGTTCTAGTGGTCATCTGTCCCTCCACCCAGCTAAAGGGGCTTAAGAAAATGGCTTGGCTTAAGAACCATCTTTCAAGAGTGGAAAAAACAAGGTATAATGCTTTATCCTTCATGATTCCCACAGACTGGAGAATAAACATAAATGTGATTCACATGATTGGACAAATTGCTTCTGTAGTTCCATAACAGAAATGTGTAGGTATTCAACTCCCCGTTAATAGGAAGGAGCATGGATAACCGCAAAACATCACTAAAAAAACACAACTCTGGTGAACTTTCCATTAGCCCAGATGGGGTAGAGGTGGGGGGATGCCTTAGCCACAGTTATAGTGCAGCAGGGATTCAAGGAGTTGGAATGTGTTTACCCCTTTGGCAGGAGCTGGTTAGGGCTGATTGCCAGAAGGAGCCAAGTCTTGGGGCTGAGCCTCTCGGTGGGGGACAGCCAGAATGTTCTGGTCCAAGCCGCAGAGGGCCCACAGCCCTGCTGTTTGGTCGCTGTCAGTTTGCTCTCCTGAGCATGATATCCCACTGCCACCTCCCTCCATCCCCTTCCTCACATCAGGGCTCCCCTGGCAGGATGAGCTCTGCTAAGAAATGGCTTCCAAAAGCCATTGACAGACCCCCTTCTCCCTTGCCTTCCTCAACTAAAGAAACTGGAAGTCTATAATATTCACTGCCCTGGACTCCCTGGTAGCTTGGGATAGCTAAGAAACCCAGTTCTGGCCAGTGAGTTGGCATGCAGAAGGTAAGAGTCAGCTTCCAGAAAAACTCTTTTAGGAAAAGGTCAGATTCAGATGGCATGCCCCCACAACTTTTTGACACTCCCTATTCCTTCTTCCACCATTTCTTATCTTTTGGACATGATGCCTGGAGACACAGCAGCCATCCTGTAACCTTGAGAACAAAAGCCACTCACTTGAGGATGGTGGCACAGGAAGGCAGAAGGAGTTGAGGCCCTAGATGACATCGTAAGTGACTGTGCCTTCCTCTGACTTCTTGTCAGGTGAGAAAAATAAACTCGTATGTGTTAAAATTATAATTGAGTCTTCTGTTGTTTACAGCCAAATATAATCTTACAGATACGTCTCGATCAACTCACCAAGATATAATATTGGGACAATTCCTGAGCATTAGCTTATAGGTATGATGTTTTTTTTAAAGATTTTATTTATTTATTTGACAGAGAGAGACACAGCGAGAGAGGGAACACAAGCAGGGGAAGTGGGAGAGGGAGAAGCAGGCTTCCTGCAGAGCAGGGAGCCCGATGTGGGGCTCGATCCCAGGACCCCGAGATCATGACCTGAGCCAAAGGCAGACGCTTAACTGACTGAGCCACTCAGGTGCCCCAGGTATGATGATTATTTTTAACATGAAACTTTGCACTGGCATAATTCTTTATAGTTTTCAAAGCCTATATATATATATCTCCTCTGAACCTCACAATTTGGGGAGTTATCACTATAACCTCCATTTTTTTTTATATAAGAGAAGCCAGATCTTATAACTGTCCTGCCCAAGGTCACACAGTCAGCAAACAAGTTACCTTGAATGCTAACCTAGTTCCTCTGAATCCAATTCTGTGGATTTTCCACAACATCTTTATAATAACACAACAAAAACATCCAATGAAGAATCCATATTCCTACTAAGCTGACATGAATTTTATTTATTTCAACCTAGATGAAGCAGTTTGCAAGTAAATTCTGGAACTGGAAAGTGCCACAGTCCACTAGGGAATTAAGTTCCTGGATTCCCCTTCACCTTCCAGCTCCCCTCTGGCATCCTGCCTTGAATCCCTACAACTGCTCTTTCTAAAGTCAGTGACCTTTTCTGTGAATTGGTCTTGTCCCTCTTCATTCCCACATCCTTTAAAATGCTTATACCACCCCTTTCTTGAGGTTCTTTTCTCTCAGGGACATCTTCCCATCACTTCGACTTCCTTGTGTGGTTTCTGTTCCTGGTTCTTCCTTCACCTAGATGTCACCGTTCTGGAATTTGTCAGCAGCTGTCCTTCTGAGAGTCATAGACTGTCCCATGATTTGACCTTTTCTTGTGAATTCCACCACAAGCTCTTGGGGAAAGTCAACCATTGTTTCTACAACCAAATGTATACACCAACCACCATTTTTCTCTCAATTTTGATCCTACTTTCCCAAGTATTTATTGTCATATTGCCCAGCATGTGGCAATGATTAAATAAAGGGTATGTATTTTTAATTATTATCGTTTTAAAAAAGACGCAGGAAAGTTACTAAGGCAGAAGAGACTTTTATGACTGACTCATTTCTAGTATCAGGAACTATGATGTGACTATTCTCCCTTGAAAATCATGCCACAGGCCAATTGAATTGTCCACAGTCATAAGAAGATGTAGTATAATTCATGGAAATTAGCAGCGGCATTCCAAATAGAAATGAAGTGACAGACCTAATGAGAAATAGAATATCCTCATCAACTGCTTTTAGAACTAACTCTTTTTACAATATCCTCATTAACTCATTCCAGGCAAAGTGAAAGAAAGGAAGGAATTAAAAATGAGGTGGGACAGGGTCAGACACTTAGCAGTGGTGGGTGGGAATAGGGGAAGTGAGGCTGGGTAACAGAATATTCCAGGTCTGGGAGAAGGAAGTCTGTCCCTGCCCAGGTGAGCTTACTCAGGTTCTGCTGGGAAAAGGAGCAGGAGAAGCTCATAAAACGTGTGGATTTCAGTGCCGAGGAGCTGTTTTTGAAGCTGGTAAGCCCTGAGGAGTCCACAAAGTGGGAGGGGACTTTCCGAGGTCATGTGTTTCACCCTCTACCCCACTCCCCACCATTGATTTCTAAGGTAGGGAAGTGTTTCCTCTTCTCAAGATTGCCAGGGAGGGAGCCCCTTCTTCCTTCACCTGTCAGTCATCAACATGTTCCAGGCATGTTCCCTGAGCACACGGTGACATTCTGTGCAGCACACTGCTCATCTGGAAAAGTCTGCCTCTTCACTGAGAGATCCTCAAACAGTTCGCCAAGCTTGCTCCAGCTTCCAGAGTCGACCATGTACTTCCAAGACTCAGCCTATTCATGGGGAGAAGTAGGCTTCACAAAGATTCCTCCTTGCTCACTCCCCAGGGGTACAGCTCCTGGTCTATACCACATGGACCTTGGTAGCACTTAGTGAAGACCTTTTGGAGAATGAATGAGAAGCCAGTGACTATGCCATCTAATCAAGATGAGCCTCTCTATGTATAACATGTCCCTTTCCCTGATTTACTGACATGCGCTATAGAAGATCATGAAGAGAACTCCTTAGAATCAGAGACCTTGGTTAAATGCCCGGCCTTGCTTCTCAATGCTGTGTGACATCAGCATGGCAGGTAACTCTCTGAAGCTTAGTGTTTGTGATTGTTAATTTTATGTGTCAACATGGCTCAGGCACAATGCCCAGATATTTGGTCAGCCATTATTCCAGATGTCCTATAAGGATGTTTTAGGATGAGATTAACAATTAAATTGGGGAACCCCCATAATGTGAGTGGGCTTCAACCAATCAGTGGAAGGCCTTAATAGAACAAAGATTGATCTCCAGGACTCTGCCAGCAGATGGCCTTCAGACTTGAACTGCAAGTCTTCCCCAGTCTCCAGCCTGTCAGCCTCCCCCATCAGATTTTGTACTTCTCAACCCTCCACAATCGCATGAGCCAATTTCTTTTTTTTTAAGATTTTATTTATTTATTTATTTATTTATTTATTTATTTATTTATTGGGGAGTGGAGAGAGAGAGAGAGCACAAGCAGGGGGAGCTGCAGAGGGAAAAGCAGGCTCCCCACTGAGCAGGGAGCCCAATGTGGGACTTGATCCCAGGACCCCGGGATCATGACCTGAGCTGAAGGCAGACGCTTAACCAACTGAGCCACCCAGGCGTCCAATGAGCTAATTTCTTAAAATAAATCCATCTGTCCATCTGTGCATGCATGCGCACATGCACACACACACACACACACACACACACACATCCTGTTGGTTTTGTTTCTCTGGAGAATCCTAGATTCCTCATCAATAACATGAGATGAAGATCATTGCATCCCAAAGGATTGTTGAAATGAGGCAAAGCATATTGAAAGTCCCTACCCCAATGAGTGCTTCTGAAACTGGGAAGGAAAGGACCACTGATTTGTGAGGTTCCTCTGATCCCACCACGTGTGCTGTCAGAATCACCCCACTGATGCCCAGGCTCTGATCAGGAAAGTGCAAAACTCTGTATCAAGGGCACTGTTAATGCCTAGAAAGCAGAAGAAGCTTGTTCTAAACTGGACCCAGTTCAGTAGGGACACGTCGCACATCAGCCATTTTGATCATAGGCCCCATCCCACTTCTCTCACTTATAATAAGGGATGAATTCTCCCTTGTTTAGAACAGGCCTCCTGGCCTTCTATTATCAGACAGTAACATCCAAGGATACAATTAAAGAGAGAAAAAGTCCAGATCTACCACAGTTTCTTCCTGGAAAGGATCAGCAGGACATGAACTGCTCAAGGATGGTTCAGGTCCTCATTGTGGTACATAGTAGAAAAGCCTCCAAATATGGCATCAGGAAAACCTGGTTTCTAATCCCAGCTCTGGCTTTTAAGCTGAGTAAGAACATCATTTGTCTTCTCTGAAAAATACAGATTAACAGGAGGATCAACTCCATGGTACAAAGTGAGAACTGAATTACAGAACCTTTGTACCTTACAGATGGCCATTGTTCTTATATGCTGGTCCCACTCTTTGTCCTGTCCGTTTCCTGCCCGCCCCACCCCCAACACACACGGCTGCTGTGTTAGTTAATACCAAGAATGCACTTAACATTAATGTACAATTCACCAGGTTTCTGGTATCCAGCTCTCTGCAAACATCTTTGCCCGGAGTTAAGAAACTTCCCTGGAATCAGACATGACCACACCAAATAGGCAGCGATTGGAAAATTGCCCCATAAAAGCTGTCTCCTTCCGAGGCGCAGGGCTACATTTTTTGAGAAACCTTCTCAGGTTGTTTGCAATGGCTTTGAGGGTCGGCTCTGCTGCCTTGCCTACGTCAAAACCCTAAGTGTTTAACCACAAGACACACAATCCTGGGACATGGTGGCGGCAGCCCTCCACCCCCACAGCGAGGCAGGCCACGCGTGTGTCTAATCTGGTATGTGGCCCCCCAGCAGGGCCAGTGAGGCACCGCACCTGGCAACATGTAGGATGGAATATCACACAGTGTGCAGAGTGCTTGAGTGGGCAAGGAAGGGGGTGAGATTCCTTCTCAACGCCCCCACCCCCACCCCAGAATGTGTGATCGGAGCCTAAGGTCCCCAGGCTGGGGAAGGCCATGCCCACTAGTAGCCACAGCTGCTCATGTTATTTCTGGAGTCAGAATACTTGCCCACTCACAACGGCATACAAACTCCCATTCTAGTCCCATTTTCAGTAGCTCAAAACCCTGTGAAAAATAATGCTCAGGGCCAAGTGTTGCAGTTAGCTTCAGGGTAAAGTTGTATTTTGAAATGTGAGAGAAAGGAATCTTTCCACTGATCTCTACTGAGAGTAAGGATGGGTAACACATACACACACACACACACACAAGCACACGCACACACACACACACACACACACATACACACTTTTCTCCATTGAAAAATAATTTGGGGCTGCTTACAATCTCCAAGCATGTGTGACTCTGGGCTGGCATATATATGTGTGTACAACTGAGCAGGAACTTGTGTAAGACTAAGGGACTTCAGGAGAAGCATGACATGTTTCATCATTTGGTGGTTTTGTCTTTTAAAGGAAAATATCTTAAAAATGGCAAAGTGATGATGTTAGGAGTCTGTTCTTAATTACCACTCAGTAACTTGGCAATCTGGTTTATCCCATTCATTTCTTTTGGAAAGTTCTCAGTAACTTGTCTTTTCAGCTGTGTGTACACAATCAGACACACAGATAGAAAGAAAGATAAAACCCATCCTGGTTTCCCTTGGAAAGAGCACAGGACGTTTGCACACTTAACGAATTCTCCTGTAAATTTGCACAAGCACAGATTTTCCCACACTGGGGAGTTTCATAGACACCCAATAGGTGTATTTGATGCTGTATATATGTGGTTTGGGACTCTGGTGAGATTTTTCTTACTTTCTTTAAAGAAGAGGAAAAAGGAGGAGGAGGAGGGGAAGGTGGAGGAAGAGAAGAAGAAAGACAAGGAGAAGGAGAAATCCTCCTCTAATGCTATTTGTTCATTCATTCCTATTAGGTGCCAAGCACTGTGGTAAGCCTTGGAGATGCAAAGATGAGGAAGATGGGATTCTTATCAATAAGTAATTTGGTCTAACGGAGACACCATGCAATCAAGATCTACTACATTCAGGTTAAAAAAAAAATAGAACTGCATGAAACTTTCAGAATTGTTGTGATTAGCAGGAGGTAAAAGGCAGTAACATATTTCCTGCCTTAGGGGAGTTCCCTGGATGAAGAAGAAAATACTGTCCCTTTTGCTGGTAAATTCCAGGCCAGTATTTCCAAACTGTATTCCACAAAATACTAATCCCTTTAAATGGCTTGCCAAAAAGGTAGGGGGAGAATTCCTCATGGTCAAATAAATAAAATAAATAATAAAATATAAATAAATAAAAATATAAATAAATAAATAAAAATTATAAATTCTATGAGCCCCACCCCCTTCAAATTATACAATGCATATTAGTATATTGAAGGTTCTGAGAAGGTCTGCAGAAAAAGAGATCTGCCTATCTTTGCTTAGCACAGTATTCCCCAAAGTTATTTCCTCACAGGACCCATTTTTCACATAACATCTATGAACATTCCATAACTTTAAGAAACACTGTTTAGTCTGAAGGGGACCGTAAGATATTTCTAAAAATAAACACAAGTGTAACAGGATGCTGAATTGGAATTTTTAATGAGGCAGCAAGATACAATAGATAAGAAATTCTAAAATAATGTTTCAGAGTGAGAAGCAGATTTTCAAAAGGAAATATCTGTGTACTGGTTTTATGCCTCCAAAAACCCCCTCCTATAAAAAGAATTGGAAGTGTGGAAGTTGAGAAAGAATGTTATGAGGAGGATTTCTTTGAGAGACCTGCACTAGAATTCCATCCCTTTACCCCCACAATGAGAACAGCTTGAGGGTGATGAGTCAAGGACCTCACTGACTGCTTCCCAAAGCCAGGAATTGTGGACAGTGTTGGAGTCCAGCCTGGAAATCTAGAGGGCAGGAGACAGATGATGAATTGATTTCATGGTGGATCAAAGGAGAGCAGTTCCTTTATTGGGAAGGTTGGCACTCTCTGAGCTTGCTAGGACATGGATTAATACATGTTTCCTGAGGACCATATGTGTGCCACATGGGAGAGAAAGTGAGCCAGGAGCCCTTTTTAGATCCTATCAAAGAGGACTACCTGGAAGAATTATGGGGTCACAATATCAAGAGTTGATGTGGAGTGGACCATTGGAAAACCAAACTAAGTGGGGGGAAAGCAGATGAAGGAGGAAAATGCACAGCCCATATCATTGGAGTTGCAGGAGCCCAAATGAGTAATTTCTAAAGAATCCACCAAAGGGCTCACAGGAAAAAGAATCTGATATATGCAAAGCCATTTCACAACTACACCAATCAAGTAAAAATTTCTCTGTCAAAGGAGAGACTTCCAACCATGGCTGAGTAAGGAGATTAGCATACATTGTGTCCCCAAAGCAACTATAAATCTGGATTAAATTGACAAAAATAACCATTCCAGCCTTCTGGAAATCAACTAAATGCATATGACAATCTGAGAGGTGTTTATACTTCAAAAACTGATGAACTTTGGGTAAGAATAATGAGAATCTTTGATGTTCTGGCTTGAGGCTCTGTGAAATCACTGACTGACCACTAAGAAGACACAAGGGTGACCTTTGGGAAGCCAATTTTATAAATAGAAGTAAGACTATTCAAAACAAAACTGAGCTGAGACTTCAGTGTCCATATACTTCAGGTTTCATAGATTTAGCCAAGGCAAGTTACAAAACAAACAAACATAACAGCTACAGCAAACTTCAGTATGGGGGAGGGGATAAGAATCCAAAGTTGCTATGAAAGGCCATCTAAAATGTCTAATTTTCAACAAAAATAATTTACAAGCCACACAAAGAAACAGTAAACTGTAACCCATATGCAAGAAAAAAAAAAAAAAAAAAAAGCAGTCAGTAGAAACTGTTTGAGTGTCTTCAAATGCTGGGTTTAGTAAAAACTTAAATTTTTTTTTAAAGAAGAAAACTAAACTAAACTGAAAAAAGCCATCTTTAAAAAATTAAAAGAAAGAGTGACAACAATGAATGAACAAATAGGGATTCTCAATCAGGACATAGGTATTATAGTTTTAAAAAGAACCAGATGAAAATTCTGGATTTAAAAAATACAACTAAAATGAAAAATCCATTGTAAGGCTCAGGAGGAGATTCAAGATGGTACAAGAAAGAATCAATGAACTTGAGGATAGATGAATAGAAATTACCAATCTGGGGGTGCCTGAGTGGCTCAGTCAGTTAAGTGTCCAACTCTTGATTTTGGCTCAGTTCATGATCTCAGGGTTGTGAGATCAAGCCCTGAGCTGGGCCCCATGCTGGGTATGGAGCCTTCCTAAGATTCTCTCTCTCCCTCTCCTTCTGCCCCTCCTCACTCTCTCTCTCTTAAAAAAAAAGTAAAATAATTTTTTTTTTAAAAAGAGAAATGACCCATCTGATGAACAGAGAGAAAAAAAGAAGAAAAACAAATGGAGCCTCAGAGACCTGTGGAACATCAACTGTGTCAATATACATATAATGGAAGTCCCAAAAGAGAAAAAATAGAAATAGATCTCCCCAAACTTGAATATATGGTGGCATAAATGTTCCAAAATTTAATGAAAATCTACTGATCTACTTAAGCTACTGATCCAAAAAGCTCAAAAACTCTAAGTGGAATAAACACAAAGGAATTCAGACCTAGACATATCACAGTCAAGTTCTTCAAAGCCAAGACAAAGAGAAAATCTTGAAAGAAGTCGGGAAAAAAGACTCATTACATGCAAGGAGTATCAATAGGATAATAGCTGGCTTCTCATCTGAAACAATGGAGGCCAGAAGACAGTAAAATGACATATTCAAACAGCTGAAAGAAAAATATTCTTAACTAATAAATTCTAAATCCAGCAAAAATAGTCTTCAAAAATCTAGGCAAAATAATCCCAATAGCATAGTTAAAAT
This sequence comes from Eumetopias jubatus, assembly GCF_037043125.1. Classification (NCBI taxonomy): domain Eukaryota; kingdom Metazoa; phylum Chordata; class Mammalia; order Carnivora; family Otariidae; genus Eumetopias; species Eumetopias jubatus. The sequence continues at coordinate 112,706,058 of NW_028274812.1, forward strand.
AAAAAGAAATTAAAATGACACTCCTTAAAAACTTATTTAACACACACACAAAGCTGCCAAGGAGGAACAGGAAACAAACAGAAAAGAATGAAATAAATAGCAAAATGCTCAATGTAAATCCAACCATAAAAATAAGTACATAAAATGTGAATGAACATGTAGAATCAACTACACACTATCTGCAAGAAAAGCATCTTAGATTCAAAGACACAACAGGTTGAAAGTAAAAGTTTGGAAAAACAATATACTGTGCAAACAGCATCCACAAAAAATCTGGAGTGGCAATATAAATGTTGGGCAACACATACTTCAAAACCAGAAATAGTATTATAGGCAAAGAATATTTCATAATGATAAAACAGTCAATGTTTCAGAAAGATACAAAAAATTACAGAACCTCAAAAGTCATCAAGTAAAAAGTAACAGAATTGAAAGAAGAAATAGAAAATTCAATAATAATATTAATCAAATCACTAGACAGTAAATTAGCAAGGATATAGAAGACTTGAACAGCTCTATCAACCAACTTGCCATAATTAACATCTGGTATGTATGTGTATGTACATGTGTGTGTGTCTTAAAGGCTACTTTGTCTGATACTATAATTTAATTCCTTTGTGGTCAAACACCATATTTTGTGTGATTTCAATCTTTTTAATGTACTGATACTTGTTTTATGGCCTAGTGTATGGTCTTTCCTGAAGAATATTTCAAGTGTGCTTTATAATCTGCAGCCATTTTATCATTAGGAAGTATCTTCCTCTCTAATACTATTTCTGTTTAGCAGACCTGGAACATTCTTTAACAAAGACCATATACTGGGCGAAAAATGTTTCGATAAATTTAAAGGATTGAAATCATGCAAAGTATGATATCTGACCACAAAGGAATTACATTATGAAACAACAACAAAAGAAATCTGGGAAGTCCCCAAATATTTGGAAATTAAACAACATACAGTAGTACCCTCCCTTATCTGTAGGGGATATGTTCCAAGACCCTTAGTGGATGCCTGAAACCACAAATAGTACTGAACCCTATATATAATATGTGTTTTCCTAAACATGCATACTTAAGATAAAGTTAAATTTATAAATTAAACACAGTAAGAGATTAGCAACAACTAATAATAAAATAGAATAATTATAACTATATACTATAATAAAAGTTATATGAATGTGGTCTCTCAAAATATCAATTGTACTCTGTTCGCCCTTCTTGTGGTGATGTGAGATGATAAAATGTCTACATGATGAGACGAAGTGAGGGGAATGATGTAAGCATTATGACATAGGATTAGGCTACTATTGACAATATGTCAGAAGGAGGATCATCTGCTTCAGGACTTCAACTGACCATGGGTAACTGAAACCATGGACAGTGAAACCACAGATAAGGGCAGACTTCTAAGTGTTTGTGGATTGAAAGACTCAGTATTATTAAATGATATTTCTCTCCAGATTGATGTATAAATTCAGTGCACTCCTATCAAAATCTAACCAAAGTTTGAATATTTGTTTGTTTTGGGCAAAGGAAACAAATTGGCAGGCTTTATATGAATTCTTAAAATTCATATAGAATACAAAGGAACTAGAATAACTGAAACAAAATTGAAAATGAAGAACAAAGTTGGAGGATTTACATTACCAGACTTCAAACCCTACTATAAATCTACAATATCAAGTCAGCATGGTGTTGGAATATGAATGGGCATATAGTATCTACATGCGATCTATATTATAGATCAATGGGACAGAAATGAGGGTCCAAAAAAAAAAAACTTTACATTTCTGTACAATTGACTTCCAACAATTCAATGGGGAAAGGATATTTTTTTCAACAAATGGTGCTGAAAAATTGGAGATATACATGAAAAAAAATTAACTCAAATCATGGACTTAAATGAAAGAACTAAAACTATAGAACTTCTTAGAATAAAAATAAGAGGACTTTTGTGACCTTGGGTTTAGCAAAGAGTTCTTAAATATGACACTAAAAGCATAATCCATAGGAGAAAAAAAGTCACAAATTGGACTTCATTAAAAGTTTCAAGTTTCGCATTTCAAAAGACACTACGGGAATGAAAAGACAAGCCATATATGGAGAAAATACTTGTAAATCATTTATCTAATAAAGGACTTATATCCAAAAATATAAGTAAATTTTATAACTCAACCAGAAAAAGACTAATAACCCAATTTAAAAATAGACAAAAGATTTGAATAGACTTTTAGGAGAGGAGTTACACAGCTAATAAGTACATGAAGAGGTACTCAACATCACTGGTCATTAGGGAAATGAGAATTAAAACCACAATGAGATACCTCTATACATACATCCACTAGAGTGACTAGTATTAAAAAGACAGACAACACACTATATTGTACACCCAAAACTAGTATAACACTGTATGTTAACTATAATGGTATTAAAATAAAGAACTTAGTGAGGATGTGAAGAGACTGTACTCATCAGACATTGATGATGGGAATGAAAAATGGTGCAGCCTATTTGGAAGACAGTCAGCATGTTTCTTAGAAACTTAAATATAAACTTATGGTTAGACTCAAAAATTCCTTTTCTAGGAACAAACCCAAGAGAATAAAAAGATATATCCACAAAGACACATATGTGGATGTTCTTAACAGCATCGTTCGTAATAGCCCAAAACTGAAAACAATCCAAATATTCATCAACTGGTGAGTGAATAAATAACATGATATAGCCATACAATAGAATACTATTCAGCAATAAAAAAGGACAGATTTCTGATTCATATCATGATAAATGATAAATATCAAAAATTAATAATAAGTGAAAGAATCCAGATACAAAATAGTACATAGTATATGATTCCATTTATAGGAAATACCCAGAAAAGGCAAATTTAGAAAGACAGAAAGCAGATCAGTGGTTGCCTTCGACTGGGAGTAGGAATGGGGTTTAACTGCAAGTTAAGGTCAAGAACACTTTTTGGAGTAATAGAAATGTTCTAACAAAGTTGAAATTATGGTGGTGGCACATCTCTACATATATACTAAAAATCACTGAGTTATACACTTAGATGAATTTTATGGCATATAAACTATGGTATGCAAAACTGTTTAAAAACAAACAAACAAAATGATTTTCCTGTCTCTCTTCTCTCCTCCCAGCTCCAATCCTGGAGGGACAAGGAGGGAAAGAGTCAGGCCAGAAAGAGAGAAGTATGCTAACCACATCCTTTCTCCAAAGGTAGGCAGTTATACGGCAGTTAGGTGGGAGGAGATGGGTGTAGGGGGTCAGAGAAGAAGAGAGTCTTACTCTAAACTATAAATGAAAATTGCCAATTAATATACAGAATTGGATATCCCCCTAACATGTTTGTAGAACGTGATATTGCCTACTAATGAAGAGAAAAGTCACTGGGCCTGAGATTTTACCTGACAGCCAAGAAAAGATACCCCCATTTTGCAGGTATGAAAGGGTAGAAGGATACAAAGGTAAAGTTGATTTCATGATCACCTTCATGAAAACTAATTTTTAGTTTCAGCTCTGGTGCCACAAGGATCAGAAGCAGTGACAGAACACAAATTCAGTTATATAATGAATTAGAGATTCAGAGTGTTTGGGAAACAGAAGAATTTTGAACTTAGGCTTAGTCCTGGTTTGGAGTCCTAGCTTGGCTATTTAATAGCTTCAGGAATATTACTTAACCTCTCTGATTTCAAATTTCTTATCTTCAGAATTATAACAGTAATATCTACCTCAAGGGGATACTATAAGGTTAAGTAGATAATGAATATAAAAGAATTTTGAGAGAGGATTTATCGGTATAGGTATATCCGTCAAGGTCCACTCAGGGAAGATGAACAACTATGCATGATAGAGAATAAGAAATTTATTATAGGAATGAGACCTAGTGTGGAGGATGGTAATGCTATATATTTAAGGCTGTTACTTCTATATCTTGTGTTGGGTCCAAAGTCAGTAGAGCTAGAAGCTGTAAAGGGAGGATGGATGTGAATTGGGGAAACTAAGATTCAGCTGGAACTTGGAAGAGCAGACTAGAACTATGTCTGTATTTCACCACGTCTGTTCTCAATGACCCAAACATCCTGCAGTATAAGTTGGCACCTTTACCACACAGCTTCACATGTACCTAACTTAGGATTAAGAGAAGGAAGGAGGGTATCTAGTGGGAGATGGTAGAACTGTGTGCCCAGCTTCTACCCCTCACCAACAAGGTGAGCCAGCATGTCAGTCACAAGGCACTTGAGTTGCAACAGCATCTGCCTTATAACAACTTTCAGAGCATAACAAAATGACTAGTTTCACTTCTACCTTTCAAATCTTGTGCAAATTTCTCTTGTGGCCAACCTTAACCTGGAACCATGCAGGGAAGAGAATTCTGGGAAATATAGTTTCAACTTAGTTAAGTTGACATAATACAGTATCACTACAGTCCACCCCATGACAACTAGGCATCCATACATATTTTTTCAATCACATTTAATGTCCAAATTAAGACAATAGCAAGATTACACTTTGCCTCACAATGCAACTATTTCATGTACCACCAAAAACACAGGAACTTTCTCTGTAAAAGAAGATACAGAGTTCTTTTACTTGTCTTTAGGTGATGTTCATTCCTCCTCTAGCTGAGTCAAGTTCATCTGGGGCTGTCTTGTAACTTAAATACTAAGATATCAAGCTAACTACTATTAACTCATTTTATGTTAGAGGTAAATAAATGGGAGAGGGGAAGAAAAGGAGAAAAATAGGTTAACATATTCATAGAAAAATAAGGAAGAAATACTCATAACTATTAGGGGATATGTTCCAAGACCACCAGTGGTTGCCTGAAACCCCAGATGGTACCAAATTCCATATATGCCATGTCCTCTCTTATACATATATACATCCCTATGATAAAGTTACTTATAAATTAGACACAGTAAGAGATTAACAATAATAACTACTAATAAAATAGAGCAATTACAATAATGTACTGTAATAAAGTTTGTATGAATGTGGTCTCTCTCAAAATATCTTATTATACTGCACTTACCCTTCTTCTTGTGATAATGTATGATAATAAAATGCCTACATGATGAGATGAAGTGAGGTGAATGACATAGGCATTGTGATGCAGTGTTAGGCTACCATTGGCCTTCTGATGATACGTCAGGAAGATCATCTGCTTCTAGATGGCAGTTGACCATGGGTAACTGAAACTGCAGAAAAAAATCACAGATAAGGGGGAACTACTCTATTATAGTCCCCATTTCTGCAACGGGTCATGTGGCTGTAGCTGGTATTTATAACTACCTTCTTCTACTACCCATTCAATATTCCCTTTGCCCTCAATGAGCATTTTCAGGTAGCCAAAATTTCTTAGCTGATTGGAGTGACCCAACCTTTATCTTTAAAGGGTTGGACCACTAGCAGTACAACCTGTACTAGATTGCTGTAGTTTACCGTTGATTTTTGTCATTGGACATTGGAGAACTAAGAGATGCCCCAGGGGATCTCCTGCATTCCAGGGATATGAGCATATTCCTCCTTACCCCCGTTGTATATTAGCAACAAATTTCCCCTTGATAAGGTAAATCACTTAACGCTAGCATGGAAGTCCTTCTTTGCCTATTGATTCTCTAGCATGAAGAGCTTAAAGAGGTCATGAGGCAGTACCAACTTCTAGTTGGTACTAGAATGGAATCATTGCTGTGGTAGATGCATTTTTCTTTTGGAAACTAAGACCTCCAGACAAGAAGAGTCCGGATATGCAGGGACAAAATGCAAAAGTTTCACTAGTGATATCACTAGTGGTAATAGTGAGAGAACACACTCCCACTTCCACTTCTTGCTTCAAGAACCCATGAATCCTGACTATGGAAGAAAAAGCACTATGTAGTTGACCCTTGAACAACATGGTTTGAACTTCACAGATTCACTTATACATGGATTTTTTTTCAGTAAATACAGTATAGTAAGTAAATGTATTTTTCTCTTCCTATGATTTTCTTAATGATATTTTATTTTCTGTAGCTTACTTTATTGTAAGAATACAGCACATAATGCATATAACATATGAAATATGTGCTAACCAACTATTCATGTTGTCAGTAAGGCTTCCAGTCAACAGTAGGCTATTAGCAGTCAAGTCTAGGGGAAGTCAAAAGTCATATGCAGATTTTCAACTATGTGGGGGTCGGCACCCCTCGGCACCACTAATCTTTGTGTTGTTCAAGGGTCAACTGTATATTGGTCACTGATTTAGAGCATATGCTTCATCCTGTAGAACACAGCCCCATCTCTGCAAAGTATTGTCACCCAGATAATGCCATTACTATGTCTTCAAAAGGACATTTCATTATTCTGTCAGGTCAGTTGCTTCAGGGTGATGGAGAACAGGGTAAGATCGGGAAACTCCATGAGCATGAGCTCATCACTGTACTTCATTGGCTGTGAAATGATTTCCTCGGTCAGAAACAATACTGTATTGAATACCATGACAGTGAATAAGGCACTCTGTAGTTCCACGTAGAGTGGTTTTGGCAGAAGTATTATGAGCAGGAAAGGCAAATCTATTTCTAAGGAAAGTATTTACTCCAGTAAGAACAAAGTGCTACCTCCTTCCATGATGAAAGCAGTTCGTTTTAATTGACCTGTTGTCAGGTGGCTGGCTGATTCCCCACAAGAAATGGTATACTATCAAGTGCTCATTGTTAGTTTCTGCTATTGCCATATCAGGCACTCAGCAGTGGCTACAGTCAGATTAGCCTTGGTGAAGGGAAATCTCTGTTGCTGAGCCCATGCATAGCCTCCACCCCTACCACCATGGCCACATTGTTCACAAGCCAGTTAGTCAAGGAAAGGTGGCTGGGGAAGGAGGCCAGCTGATCTCTAGAATGAGTCATCTTGTCTGTCAGATTATTAGGTTCCTCCTCTGCTGAAGTTATACTTTGGTGGGCAAAGATACAAATATTTTTACATTGTGTGCCCATTCAGAGAAGGCAATCCATACACCTCTTCCCAGGCCTCCTTGCCACCAGTTTGTCAAGTCCCTGTCCGTCCAGCCAAACCATTATCCACTATGCATGAATCAGTATAGATCCCAAACTTTGGCAAGCTCTTCTTTCAGGAAAGATGAATAATTCTGTACATTGAAAGGATATTTTTTCATCATTGTCCTACAGGGACACTCGAGAGGGGCTACTGTTTTGTAGCCATCCATCTTCGGGTAATGTCAGCATCTTGCAAGGATCATATATAAACCAAGCTTGAACTTTTTCTTCTTCAGTCAATTGGTCATTGAAAACTCCCCATGCAATCACAGATGCATGTTAAGAGGGAGGAGGCAATTTGGCAGGAACAGGACTGGCTACACAATTTGTGGCACCCAGACCAAAATGAAAGTGAAGGACCCCTTATTGAAAAATTATTAAGAATTTCAAGACAGGGACAGCAGAACATTAAACCAAATGTGGGGCCCATCTGAACATAGGCCCTGTGAGAATGCCAGGGCCATATGGCAATGAAGCTGACCCTCAGCAGGAATATGGGCCATGGCATCTGGGCTATTTGTTCATGCAACATGCACCTGACTTGTGCTTTAAGACCTGTCTGAACCTAATTTCATATACTACTTCCATTTGATGATGGAATGATGCATGCATGCCCAACTTTATGGTTTAACATATCATACAATTAACACCCAGTTCATAATGAGCCACTGAAGTCACATGGTAACCTGCTGGTTCATAGTTACCTATGTTTAGCTTCTACTAGGGCCAAGGAGCAAGCCAAGGCTGTTTTCTCAAAGGAAAATGGTTATCCATATAAGATGGCCTATCTACTCAAAATGCTGATGATTTTTGCTGTGATTCACTAATTAAGACCTGCCACAGGCTTCACATACGCAGCCCAATCTGCCACAGATACTTCAGGCACCTTTGAACATGCTGGGTCATACAGCCCAAGTGGCAAAGCAGCTTGCACAGCAGCCTGGATCCATTGAGATGCCCTTTCTCATTTTGGGCCTCATCCAAAACTATGCAAGCATGAGTTAAAAAATTAAGTACGTTATATGTATTAAGCATGGGTCACAAGTATGGACACAAAGTGGAGCAGACCAGAAATTATGAATAGATCCATGTGACTCGATCCATGTGACTCTATCATGACCCAAGAAAGCTCACTCCAGGGACATGGTCTGTTGATGTTTGGTGAGTAGTACCGGATTCCTTGAACAGAAGAGCTAAGATATTAAAAGTCTAGAAGGCTGTGTAGTACAGTGGTTAAGACTGGGGACTCTGGAGTCAGACTGCAAGAACATCTAGACCCAAATCTAAGCCCCATCACTTTCAAGCTGTGTGAGTTTGGGCAAGCCACTTATAACTTAATCCCTCCAAGCCTCAGAGGGGATGATAATAGTTATCTATAAATTGTAACTATTAATAGTTATAATAGTTATCTAATATAACCTTATAAGGTTGTTGCAAGGATCAGAGGAACCTCATGTGTGAAGCACAGAGCAGAGGCACAGAGTGAGGGTTCAACAAATGAATAGCTGTTCTTACAGATGAACAGAATTTAGAGGTCACTGAATTTGGGTAAGAAGAGATCATAGGTGAGGCTCATGGGAGGGATGCCAATTAAATAAGGAGGTTGGACTCTGTATGTCTGACTTTAAGTATAAAGAGAGAAGAGTGAACATCGGATATGTTCAAGTTACTGCTCTGCCATTCTAAGCTGTGAGACCTTGGGCAAGTCATTCCCCATCTCTGTAATCTCGGGTGTAAAGCAGTAGGGCTGATCTCCATTATTTCCTGGTCTCTCCCATCTGTGACACTCTGTGACAGTGTGGGTACTCCTAACTGCTGTGAGATGGGTGTTCCTCCCTCCCTGCTGCCGTAGGAGCCCACCCATGATGCCAGCAGAGAGATCATCACTAGGTCCCTGCAACTTTTTGTCCCAGAAGCAGGTCCAGCAAAGACCAAAAAGAGGTTTTGGTATTTATTACAGTTCTGGCAATGGCTCCCAAATATACAACTGAACTATTTTAAGTCCCAGCTATTTTCTTTTTCTTTTGAAGAGTGGGTGGATATTAAGACAAACAGACTAATTAGGTATATGTTAGCATTGCCACAAAAGCAAAACAGTCAGATTTCCCAACACAACACGAAGTTAGGATTTGGAATTTGAAGGATTCGAAGGGAAGCCCAGTGGTGGTTCCATTTCTCACATCCAGGGGTCTTGGCTTTCTGACTGGCTGTCCTCACACTAGGATTAGAAAGGGGAGTTTCTAAGAGGGTCTCCATTCTGGGGGTAACAGGATGGGGACAGTGAGATTCCCTCCTTCCATTCTCCAGGCCCCCAAGTTAAAAGCAACGACACCACAAACACTTAAGCAATTAGAGAATAATTTAAAACAAATGTGTGCTGGAGTCTACACAGAGCAAAGTAGGCTTGGCTTAATGTGCAATGTAGCAAGAGTCCTCCTAGTGCTGTATCTTTCACTGGGGAAAAGAGACTCCTTCCTGCATAAAACACACCCAGGGTTCTGCTGAAACCTTCCCCCAACCACAAGTACACAAAGGCCCCTCATTATTTTATTTGCTGTTCTAAAGCAGCCTCTGGCCCAGTGGAGCTGCCCTTGAACATAAATTCTCTGGTGTATCAACTAAATAAATTTTGACTGCATAAAGCAGAAAATCCAAAATAACAGCAGCATAAATGAAATAGAAGATTATTTTTTCTTCACGTCAAAGAAGTCCAGAGGTAGGGAGTCCAAGTCTGTGCATGATATAGAGGATGTAAAGGATGTAACCAGGTGTACCCAGGAATGAGGCTGCCCTGTCGAAACTTCTAAGGACATGACTCTGACCTTGAGCCTTTATCAGACCAACAAAGATGAGGGCATCTGCCTCAATCTACCTATTGTCTGCCTATTAGATGTTTATTATTTTTCATCCATCCATCCTACAAAATACTTACTGAGCAGTCACTATATGCCTGTACTACGCTAGGTGGTAGGGCACAGTGTGACTAAGGCAACTATGTTCACACTCTTATGAAGCTCACAATCAAGTGGGAAAGACAGATAAGAAGTAAACAAGTAAAATGAAAATTGTGGTTCAGTGGCTTGTAGGAAAGAGCCAGGATGCCGTGATATAGAATAGCATGAGAGACCTACAGAAATGGTAGGGGAAAGATATCCATGGAGGTCTGCAGGCCAGCCAGGACTCTCAAGAAGCAGATAGAAATGATGGCAGATCTTCTGAGCATGGTTGCTGCTAACCAAGTAGCAGTCAGCTACTCTGCACAGAAACTCAGATGATTTAGGAGAACACGTAACACTCTAACCACATGCCAAGCCCATGCCAGCCCTGCACAATTCTGTTAAGCCTGGATGGTAGAGAAGATGAAGCCCATTTAATGCCACGGAGACTCACTCAGGGCAGCTGTAATGACTGGCCCTACTTCAGATTAAATAGCAAGAAAGAAACAAAGCTGAAATTTGAACTCAGGTCCTTAGGAGCCAAGTCCAGGCCCTTTGTACACATAACCACCCAACTCCTAAGAGGAAACTGATCTATTTTGGAGCATCTGTTTGGGTTAGGGAGAGCAAGGTACTGGCCCGAAATGCTCCGTGCTGATGCCCATGGAGAACTGACAGATCCACAAAGGCCACAAAGGCCAGCCAGCCTAAAGCATCGCATTACACTCTGCAGACCTAATTGCTTTACAGACTAAACAGCAAAATTTAATCAGCTCTGGGATAATGACCTCTCCCCTTCCAGTTCTGCTCTGTTCCGAGGGATTCCAGCATTTTCCTCTGAGACATTAGACAGAGGCCTGCAAGACTGAGGATCTTTAGGCTCAAAGGCAACCATTGTGAAAGACCCCAAGGAAGGGTCTGTTGGGAGGAAGAAGAACTAAGTGCTATTGCAGGCTCTATACCACAACAGAGTGGCCACCCCAGATAAATGTTGCCAGAACTCCTCTGCAGAAAAAATGATGACACAGAGGTCAACCAGAAAGCCGACAAATTAACCGCCTTGTGTCCATTCAAGTTTTTAAGTAATCAAATTATTCAAACCCAGGTAGACAGTCTTAATCCCCACAAATAGCTTCCATTATAAATCACCCACAGAAAGCTATTCCTATTTCCCTAAGTCTCCCTTTTTACTAGAAAGTAGTTGTTTTTAGATTAAAAATAAACCCTTTCAAACAAGTCAGATTATCTTTCTTGTCATCCATTTAAAAAATAAAACCTGAACTTCATAAAGTGTTCTTTCCTTTTTCTACAGGGTACCATTCTCATTCACTTGTAGGCCATGCCTTTTTATTTATTACCCTGAAGGCCAAATGTTATGAACACCATGACATTATGTGTAGAGATGTCAACATGAGAATTCTTACCATTCTTATGTAAGTGTGCACTCAGAATGTGAGAGAGGGTGCAAAGCCATTGTCAGTAGACTTCCCAGTTCTCTTTATTTTTCTTTTTCCAACTTTCCTTTGAAGCTAAGGAAAAATGCATACATACTGTATAAAATTGGGGAAGAATAAGTAAGAATATAGGTTGAAGCTAAGCTGGTACCATATTTATCTATTCGTGGAGTTTTCATCTGTTGTTCAGTTGTCTGTGCTTACATTAAGGTTGGGCATGCAACTGTCATCAGCCTTATAATGAGGCCGGATTGTAGTCACTCCGAGGGCCAGGGCTCTCTCCACTATATTGTTATTCTTAAGTGTCCTCGGGCACCTTCTTCCTTTCTGAAGTGGAGAGTCCATAATTCTGCTAGCCTTGTTTTATCAAACTTCTCGGCATTTTGGCATGTCTGCAACAGCAACCAACATCAGGCAGCAATGTGAGTGAGTAAAAGGTGAATTCAGGGGGCTGCCAGACCTGGGTTTGAATCTGTTCACTATGCCTTAGTAGCTATATGGTTATGATCATGTTATCTAACCTCTCTGTGCTTTGATTTTCTCCTCCACTAAATGGGAATGATTGAAATGGTAACAACTTAATGCATGTGGGCATAGTGCATGGCACAAAAAAACACTAACTACTGTTGTTAGAGTAATAATAATTATTATTATGTTATTTATTATTATTATCAAGATGAACGGCCCTAGAATGGACAGCATTGAAATATGCTCTTTAGAGAATATGGATGTCTTCACTTGACACAAATCACACACACAGATATTTATATACTATTTTTCTATCTTTTTATCTGATAAATCTAGGCAATAAATAAACTCATGCATATAGATGAAAAACCCTATAAACAGGACAATGAAAAGGAGCAGTGGTGTGAACAATCCTAACTGGCAGGTCATCAGTACTTGATTGTTTGACAGTTTGACATGTGCAAGATCTGCTGAGTAGAGAGACCCAGGGCATTTCTTGCTCGTATTTGCAGTAGAATTAAGGGTGTGATCCAAATGGCAGGACAATCATGCTCCTTCTAGAATAGACCATCAGCCCTTGGACCTGGGACAGAGGGGATAGAAGAATGTGCTCTTCAAGTCAGAGTCTGAAGGGCCTGTTCCAAACCAGAGACTTAGGGCCTGGTCAAGCCAGAGAAGCCAGGTCACAGAGAAGAATCCATGAAGAGAAGCTGGGTTGTGGCAGACAACATCAATGCTCTAAGGCAGTCCCCTAGGATCACTTTGTATCATGTCTCTGTCTACTTTTTTTTTTTTAATGTGTGATTTCAATCACCTACACCTGCAATTCATCTTTGGAGGCCTGTCTTCTGGCTATTAGAGCCATTTGTCCCCTCCCACAGAGAACTGGGAGGATTGCTTTATGACCCTCTCCCCACCCCTAAGGTCCTTAACTCATGACTACAGCATGGAGAGTATAAATGCCCAGGTCATTTGCCTCAGATTTTGACCACTCAGATACAGAACTTCCAAGCCAGAGGTCTCCTGCCAAATCAGGCTGATCCCTTTTCCCTGTAGCTTTTTGCCTGAGATAGCTCCTTGCTCCCCATCCTCCCCTTCCCTATTCAGCCTCCTAGCTCCCCTAGGGGTATCCTTGGAGCAATTTCTTTAAAAATTACTCATATACAAGTCATTGTCTCAGATATGCTCCTGGGGAATTCTACATAAACCATAGGTCAAAGCAAGAGCCCAGAGCAAGGGAAGCTGCTAATGTCGCTCTTAGAATTCCCTTCCTTCAGCCAGATACTGAATCTGCATTTCAGTCTTTACTTTGTGTTGTAGGATTTGATCTCTTTCAGATGAAGCAAGACTCTTTCTTGGGTGTGCAGCATTATAACCCCTGGTTCTGACTCTAGCATCTTCAAACCCATCTTCAAACATGTAACAGTGACACATGGGGTCCTGGGGCTGGGAGAGCCCCTACCAAGGGGCCAGGCAAGCCTTCCTATTCTGGGACAGGGGGTGAAGCCTTTGCAAAGTGAGACAGCACTTTCCAACCTCACCAGCAAGTGCCCCATAGCCCTCTTTCTGTGATAGGCAGTTCAAACTCAGGTGTCTTTCTGCATCCATATGTTAGCCTGATCCAGTAATGGATGAGATCCTTTGGGTACTGGGGTTCCTGATTGGCTCTATAACTTATCTGCTTGCCCTAAATATCTCAGTAAAGAGACTCAGTCTGTTTCCAGGACCCACACTGAGGGTCCTGGAGAATAAAGCCCTGTTGAGTTCCCTAGCAACTCCCTTGCTGATGAGACATTTGAAAGAAGATCAGGAGAGTGCTTATCCTGTGCTCTCTCTGGTGTCTCATCTGTGTATAGGGGTAAATGGGGAATCCAAGTTTGGGAAAGATAACAGAATTCAGGAACTCTGAACTCAGGAGTGGAGCTGGTAATCATGCCTCTCAGAAACCTAAGCAAGCAGTGAGGAATTGGACAGGATGCACATTGGGAGAAAAAAGGGAAACAGCTCTAACAACTAGATCTGATGTCCTAAAACATCCCAACAAGTCCCAAAGTGCCATCAATAGCAATCAACACTTGTGAGAAGGATGTAATAGCATCATGACATTCTGAGTTAATATAATTCTAGCCACAAGCAAAGAAATCTATTCTTCAACCAACATGTACAATCTTATTACTGAAGAAATAGGCTTTTTTTTTTTTTAAAGCTTCCTTGAAACACTGAAAACAACCCATCACTTTTGATGGACCCCGCACAGCCTGGAAACCCTAGACAAGGAAGCACTGGGGTAGACCTTTTCAAGGGTGTTGTTATCATTGATGATGTCGTCGGTGGGGGACTTAGGAGCAGATCCAAGTGGATACAGTCTGTCATACTGATTTCCCCTGAATCTCCCCTGCCAGCATAGGAGCTACTGTAGGGTGATGAGAATACCTGAAGTCTTTGGGGATCAGGGTCAGACAACCCCTTTAAGGTAGCTAAAACCTCATGTGGTTTCCAGTGGTTTGAAGGGGTATCACCAGTAGCAGTTTCCTCTGTTACTCTGGTCTCACCCAGTGGCACTGGGCCACTTCCCCACTGCCCAACTGCATGTCTGCTTTGGCAATTTTTTTTCTGCAAAAAGGAGATAAATAAACATGGGCAAACCTACCTTGTGAGCAGGCTAAGAAGCTCACTCCAAAAAATATCCCGGGGAAACAACAGATAGGGTTCTTGTCTTCATATGCCCCAACAGCCATACATGACACCTCCACAGACATTGGATTTGCAGCATTCCAGGTGTCTGGAAGCCCCAGACAGCAGACTCAGGGATATTCGGCTGCAGCACAAATGGCTTTCCTCCACTGTGCACTACTTGTTTCTTTTTATCTTGCCCCTAATTTTTTATGGGATTCTGCATGTAAGGCCAAAGTTATAGTGCCAGCAAGCACACAATGTATCCATGGGGAAATCATTATTCTTGTGTGCTTGAAGGGCTTGTTTGAACCGTCTTTAAATTATTTCTCTGGAAATCAGTCTGGCTTAAATGTGTTTATCCCTCTGCCTTTGTTAGTCCTTGTTTGCATTCACTGGGCATTAGTAACAGATGAGCACAGTCAGAGTAAGGTATTTAGCTCTTTGAGGCACTGTAGTTGCTTCCACATTTCTAGCCTAGATAAAGTCAACAAGAAGTAGGGAAGGGTACTATGCCTAGAAGCCCATGGAGAGGAAAGTAGGATTTGACTGGGGATAGAGAACTCACGATGGAGAAGCTGGGGATATATCTTCACTTATATAACTGAGTGTGCATATGTATACACCTACACACATTTTTCCTTTTTCTTCTGAAATATAGTAGATCTTGCAGAAATCCCAAATCAGAAGTGAGATAACAAGGGGCTAATGAGTGAGAATTTACATCCAGAAACATGAAGAAAAAACAATGTGGAAGTTCTATGTTGGGCCTTGTCTGATCTCCTGTGTGATTCTGAATAAGTCACTTTCCTTCTCAGAACAGTGGGAAACTGGACCAGAGCCAAGAGCCCTCCCAATTTTGATTTTCCAGGGCTCCAAAATATAGAAGAGTTAATGGTGAAAAAAAAAATCCCCAGGTTGGCCAGGCAGAGGGGCTCTGCAAGACCCAGAAGGTACACTGTGAGGGAATAAGGCAATGGCAGGAAGTGTGGCATCATAGTTAATAGTGTGGGTTCCAGAGTTCCAAAGCAGAGGTTCATATCCAGGGTCTGCTACTCTCTAGCTCTGCAACCTTGAGCTGGTTCTTAACTTCTCTGTGCCTTTATGTCCTCATCTGTAAATTGGGGCTAATAATAATAACTACCTCAGAGGACTTGAGTGGGGAATAAATAATGTGCATAAGGCATTTAGTATACATACCCTCACAGTAAGTGCTCAGCAGATATTTTCATATACGTATACACCTCTACCTGCATTTATGTTTGTATGTGTACATATATATATCATTCCAGCAATGTTGGAGGGTCTATCAATGTGTGAGGCAGAGATTGACAGATACCTCCAAAGAGTCTTTCACCCTTAGGGTAAAAACAAACAAAACACTTGGCGCAAGATGCCAGGATTCAAAGCTTGGCAAGCTGATCCCAGAGCCTAAACTGCAGGGTTTGAGGAGGATTGAGGGACTATGAGGTTAGGGAGGTAGGTTGTAGGTTGAAGTGTGAAGGACCAACAAGTTTGGTCTGTGTCCTGCAGACAACAAGGAAGCCTCTACAGCTAGAGAGCGGGGTGTGGCTGTTATCTAGAGGGTTTAGGAAGGGCAGTGCAGGCTCGGTGGAGGCTGTGCTCAATGGTGGATAAAGACTGTGGTGGATAAAGCCAATGGCAAGTTGTTTTAATCCTCCATGGAGATGAACAAGACCTGAGTTAAGACAGCTACAGAGAGAATGTGCATTACAGTGGGGTCTGGGCCTCAGAGGACCCTCAATCAGAGGATTCTGAATTCTCCCACTTGGGAGAATTGGAAAGAATCATGCCAATGACCAATATGAGAAACAAAGGAGAAGGATATCTGAAGAGGAGAAAATGGCAAGCTCAGTTTGGGATATTAAACTGGAGGTGTCCATAGGGCCCCCAAGGAGACATGTTCAGTGGTTGTTAAAATAGGAGGAGTCTGTTGCATAGGAAAGCATTCCAGGCTGGACATAGAAATCAAAATGGAGGGAGGGCAATCTTGATCAAGGTGGAGACCAAAGCCCTGGGAAGGGATAGAATAGCTCAGGAAGGTCTCACAGAGCAGAAGATAGTGTGGTGAGAGTCCAGCTTATGTGGGGTTCTGTCCTTTTCTTAGCACATCCAAGGCATCAGATGCCAACTTTGGGAAGCAAATCAGCTCCCAGATCTTCACTGTCCTGGTGTACTCTGTGGTTCCTCTGAACCAACCCTGGGGCCTGCCATCTAGTGCCTTGGCTCACTTTCAAAGACTTGCTAGTCCTGCACTGGAATACTCTTACCAACCACTGACCACACGGCCCAACCTTCCCTCTGATCTCCATCCATGGCGGGTAGCCTCCCTCAGCTGGGTTCTCATTCCCAGATGAGTCTAAGGCTCTCTCCAAAGAGACCAGCCTGAAGAGGGACTCTGCTTTGATCCTCCAACCACAACAGGGGCTCCACTGAGCCACTCATATACTCAGCCAGGTGTGTCTAATGATACCTGAAGTGCCAGGCAGGAGAGGAGGCCTCCTTAGCTCTCCTGACCTTCCATGCTCCTATCAGCTTGATCTTCACAAGCACATTTTTCAATAAAAAAAAAAGTTTAATACAACAATTACTGTTTATATCCAATCCAATTCATTTCATTTCCTATTTTTGTCTCTTTACCTATCTTTTAATTCAAGGGTGGTGGGGAATAATCTGGTAAGACAGGGAGTAGAGAGACAACTGGGAGTGTGGAGAAGATTGCTAAGAATACTGAAGATTTATTCTAGGTTGAATTTTCAGACTAGAGAGGTCAGGAAAGGTTAAAACTTATACTGAGTTCCCTCAGACAAGATGGATGTTCTCTGGCTGCTCAGTTGTCTCGTCTGAGAGGACGAGTTCTCCCCTCCACAGAGGGGAGGGGTAGGCAAGCAACTACTTCACAAACCACAGGTCTGAGAGGTGATTTGATGTTTAGCTATTCTCCCTCTATAGTAAGAGTGTAGCAAGAAAGAAGGCTTCCAAGTAAAGCAAGGACTATTTGGGTCAAAAAAAAAGGACTTCCAGGCAATGAGAACCATTAGGAGAAAGTTCTAGAAATAGTATGTATCTGAGGTACTGTGGATGTAGTTTCATGGGAAGGCAAAAGAATGGTTGGGGTAAGAGCTACCCTCCAGCCCCAGTAATGCATACCCAAGAAGAAAGTTAAATATTCCTAAATTCTGGGGAAAAATTAGTTGGTGTGGCAGTGAAATGCATGATGCCTGGGCTTTGGAGCCAGATGGACATAATGTTTCATCCCAGCTTCAACACTTGTTAACTGGGTGGCCCTGCCCACGTGAAAAATACCATTCTGAACCTTGGTTTTCTCATCTATAAACTAGGGATAATAGGGCTAATAGTAAATTTGCAGGATTATTTTAGTTGCTAAAGAAAATATATGTAAGGCAATCCACACACAGTGGTACTCAATTTTTTAAAACTTGGATTGGGTTTTCCGTTTACTCCTGTTTTTTTGCACACATAATAAAACCCCAAAGCACTCAGCTCTGGTTTCTATTACATTTGAAAATGCATTCACATCTGACTGGGAGTGAGCGCAGATTCTCAGGGCAAAAAACAAACTCCATTGTCTGCTTGTTTATAATTAGTGACATATTACCCATTACGTCTAGGACTGGTTGTGACTGGTGAAGGAAACAAAGGCCCTGTGAAGTGTCTAGTTTGTGCTCCAATTTAAGCTGCAGAGTTTTATGACACAACATCCATGGCTTATTGTAATGGAAGCATGGTCCAGGTCCCAGTGAAAATGCCCAACATCCAAATGGCCCCTGGGGAATGTAAATGAAGGGGAATTTCACTTCACAGTAAAGTGAAAGCCAATCCTTTGTCTTTTCATCATGTCTCCAATGCTTACCACATTGCTTCTCCAAAGCACAGCTTCAATTCCCTCTCTTGGGCCAGAAGGAGATTTTTAAAAGTTTACATTGACAGCTACTCGAAAACCTAGGCATTGATGTTGTGTTGTATTTGTGAACTCAGGGGAGCAAAGACAGCAAAACAGTATCTCAATATTAAGTGTATTTGGCAAATGAAAAAGACCTACCACCTGCAGGTCTTTAACAAGCAGCATGGATCCATTTACATCATCTCATCTGGACTGTGATAGGAACTCGATGTGTGAGATGGCTGGCAGGGCCAGGTATCCTTCATGCTCATGAGCAGATATGAACAAGCATCTACATGCTGGACCCAGATCTTTGTCTTATACTTGGTACAGCAACCTGTTTAGCCCACACTGGTACATAGGTCTCAAAGTGGCTGAGTTCTTGGGCATATTCTGAGGCACTAAATGTCATGTCTTTCTGAGTTTTGTTCTCATTCTGTCCCAGAAGGACCTCCTAAATCCTGGAGGTAAAAGAAGAAAAATTCTCTTAGATCGCAGACCCCTCACATAAAATCCCCAGTTGGTGTTCAAATCTCCCCATCAGTTAATATGTGTTGGGCTATATGAGACACATGGTTTGTATATATACTGGCAAAACCTATTTCACTTTGTGTATCAAGAACATATCATGACCCACAAACAGATGGAACGCTATTCCATGGTCTTGGATTAGAAGCATTAATATTGCTTAAATGTCCATATTACCTAGAGCAATCTACAGATTCAATGCAATAACTATCAAAATATCAACAGCATTTTTTTTTATGAAACTAGAACAAATAATCCTAAAATTTGTATGAAACCACGAAAGACCTGGAATAGCCAAAGCAATTTTGAGAAAGAAGAACAAAGCTGAAGGTATCACAATTCCAGATTTCAAGATACACTACAAGCTATAGTAATCAAAACAATATGGTACCGGCACAAAAATAGACACATAGATCGATGGAAGAGAATAGAGAATCCAGAAACAAACTTACACTAAATGGTCAATTAATCTACAATATGGGGCACAAGAATGTACAATGGGGAAAAGACAGTCTCTCTTCAATAAATGGTGCTGGGAAAACTAGATAGCTACATGCAAAAGAATGAAACTTAACCACTTTCTTACACCATACACAAAAGTAAACTCAAAATGGATTAAAGACCTAAAAATGAGACCTGAAACCATAAAACTCTTAAAAGAAAACATAGGCAGTAATATCTTTGACATTGGCCTTAGCAACATTTTTCTATATATGTTTCCTCTGACCAGGGGAACAAAGGCAGAAATAAACTATTGGGACAACACCAAAATAAAAAGTTTTTGCACAGTGAAGGGAACCATCAACAAAACAAAGGCAATCTACTGAATGGGAAAAGATGTCTGCAAATGATAATACCCAACAAGGGGTAACATCCAAAATATATAAAAACCTGTATAACTCAACACCAAAAAATCAAATAATCTGATTTAAAAATTGTCAGAGGACCTGAATAGACATTTTTCCAAAGAAGACGTAAAGATGGCCAACAGACACATGAAAAGATGTTCAACATCACTACATCATCAAAGAAATGCAAATCAAACTTCAATGAAATATCACCTAACACCTGTCAGAATGGCTAAAATCAAGAAGATAAGAAACAACAAATGTTGGTGAGGATGTGGAGAAAAAAGGAACCCTTATACACTGTTGGTGGGAATGTAAATTGGTACAGCTACGGTGGAAAAGAGTATGGAGGGTTCTCAAAAAATAAAAATAGAAATACCATATGAACCAATAATTCTACTATTGTGCATTTACCCAAAGAAAATTAAACACTAATTCAAAGATATAAGCACCTCTGTATTTATTGCAGTATTATCTACAATAGCCAAGATATGGAAGCAACCTAAGTGTTGCTATTCATCGATAGATGAATGGATAAAGAAGATTTGGTACACACACACACACACACACACACACACACACACACACACACACACAGGAGTAGTATGCAGCCATAAAAATGATGAGATTTTTCCAGTTAACACAATGTGGATGCACCTAGAGGGTACTATACTAAGTGATATAAGTCAAACTGAGAAAGACAAATACCATATAATCTCACTCATATGTGGACTCTTAAAAAAAAGTGAATAAACAAACAAAAAGTAGAATCAGACCTATAAATACAAAGTGATGGTTGCCAGGGAGCAGGGGAGGTTGGGAAAAATGGGTGAAGGGGGTGGGAGATATAGACTTCCAGTTATGCAATGAATAAGCCACAGGAATAAGAGGCACAGTATAAGGAATATAGTCAATGATATTGTAATAGTGATGGATCAGGACAGATAGTAGCTCTGCTTGTGGTGAATGTAGCATAATGTGTAAACTTGTCAAATCACTATGTTGTACTCCTGAGACTAATGTAACATGTGAGTCAACTATACTCAAATTAAAAGAAAGAAAGAAAGAAAGAAAAGAGACACTGCATAAACAAAAAAATATGTCCTGGCCACTTAGTAAATATCTGGATGAGTATCTTTAGGGCTTTTAAATAGAGCAGGGTATATCAGTCAGGGTACCAGAAGGAAAGAGGCAGCTGTTTAAATGGGATAACTGACAAGAGTGTAAAGACATGATGTGGGCAAAGTGAAGAGAACAACCAGAAGTGGTGCTGTACCCAAAGACTAGCAACAGTGGAAAACCATTACTACCTGTATTTATTTTCTACTGCTCCCATAACAATTATTGCAAATTTAGTGGCTTAGAATGACACCAATTGAATAAGTCAAAAGTCTACTTGTAGTGTGATTCAGCTGGGTCCTTTACTTCGTCTCACAAGGCTAAAATTAATGTGCTGCCAAATCTATGTTCCTTTCAGGAGGCTCTAGGAATGAGTCTGTTTCCAAGCTCATGCAGGTTATTGGCAGGATGCAGTTCCTTATGAGTGTAGGATAGAGGCCTGTTTCCTTACTATCTGTTAGCTGGGGGTTGCCCTTAGCTCCTAGGGCCTCCTCTTCTCTGGCCCTTACATCTCAGCACCAGTATTATATCCTTCTTACACTTGGAATCTCTCTGATTTATTCCACTGCAGCATCTTACTCCAGCTAGAGAAAGTTTTCTGCTTTTATAGGTTCATGTGATTAGATTGGGCCCACCCGGATAATCCTAGCTATTCTGTGTAAAGGGCCATGACCTTGGGTACCTAGGTAGCTCAGTTGGTTAAGCATCCAACTCTTGATTTTGGCTCTGGTCATGATCTCAGGGTTGTGAGATCAAGCACTGCCTCAGGCTTTGCACTGAGCATGGAGCCCACTTGGGATTCTCTTTCTCCATTTGGCCCTGCCCCCCTGCTAGAGCTCTCTCTCTCCAAAAAATAAAAGGGCCATGACATTAATCACATTTCCAAATTCCTTTTGCCATGTCATGTAACATATTCACAGGTTCCAGGGATTAGGGTGTGGTTGTTTTGGGGGAACTATTCTGCCTACCATGCCACCCCTAGGACTGAAAATACTGAAGGAGGGCACTCTTACCAGAATGCAGCAAAAACTGTAGCCATGGTAGAGAGCTAGGGCCATACACTGAGTGAACAACTCCTGGCAAACAGCACCCTGACAGGGAGGAGCGGAGAATAAATATTCTGAGATCTTTCTCTGCTCACTCTCTGATGTCTTATCACTACCTTCCATTTCCTAGGCCCAACTGGCATTGAGAGGGCAAGGAAGCCCAGGTGATGGAGTCCATAGAGTTTAGCTTCCCCAGGCTCAGTTTGGGACAGATAAGAGCAGAGTGAGTATCAAGAGGCAAAAGTAGAATGGCCAGCATATGAAGGTATCAAGTGACTCTAAGCTGTATTCCCCTTGGGATCCAGACTTTCCTAGGCAGGTCTGGAAAAATAAATAATAGGACAGCCAAGCAGGGCACTGTTTACATATGCAACTTGACTACTGAGAAATAATACAGGCAAGGATGAGTAGAGGTAGGGACGTTGGCTTAAGGACAAGGGGCTAATAAACCAAAGGGAGGCCTGATTCTAAGATGGGTGTATTATCTGTCACTCAGATTAAACTCAGAGCCATTCTATTGGACTCATGCCCGAGTCTTTGGCCAAAAGGCCTCTGTCTGATAAAGAGCAAGCAAAGATGAAGAATATCATTTCCATGGAACACCAAAAGCGTGAAGAGGAGAGCATGGCCACATGAATTGGTGATGGCTGCTGTAGTTTGTAAGTCATTATGTATAACCTGTGGAGGTGCATTTAGTGTCTGCATCAGGGACCTTGGCCCAAACACTCTGTAGCAGCTGAACCATGAATACCACGAGGAGGAAAACTGTTACTGCTGCCTTTTGAGATGGCTAGAACTGTCAGCACACTGAGCTGAAGCAGGAAGGGAAGAAGGTAGTACGTCCAACAGGTTACATCAAGGGAACTTGTTGTAGGGCAAGGAGCATGAGAGAAGAGAAGCAGAAATATTCTTTTGTGTCTGTTATTATTATAGTACAGCCTGTAAAATGTGGAGTTACCTATAAAGACAGGTGGGGCTAAGTCTGTGTTCATCAGAGTTCCAGCAGGAAACAGGCTATCACACTCAAACTAAGTTATTTAAGGCCAGCTTAATGAAGAGGCTTTTTCCAAATTTGTGGGTGGGAGAAAGAATCCACAAAAGGTAGTGCTATGTCCTGGGAGCTAGGTAGCCACAGCCGGGAACTATTACAATTCCTAGGCCTGAAAGGTTGAAGGGAGAAAGTGGTTACTAGAAGCCAGAAGACAGAGTGAGCTGCAGACTTCAGCAGAGGGAAGTAGCTACACAGGTTAGAAACCGTGGGTGGATACGATCCAGCAATTGCACTACTGGGTATTTACCCCAAAGATACAAATGTAGGGATCCGAAGGGGTACATACACCCCAATGTTTATAGCAGCAATGTCCACAATAGCCAAACTGTGGAAAGAGCCAAGATGTCCATCGACAGATGAATAGATAAAGAAGATGTGGTATATGTACACAATGGAATATTATGCAGCCATCAAAAGGAATGAGATCTTGCCATTTGCAACGATGTGGATGGAACTGGAGGGTGCTATGGTGAGTGAAATAAGTCAATCAGAGAAAGATATGTATCATATGACCTCACTGATATGAGGAATTCTTAATCTCAGGAAACAAACTGAGTGTTGCTGGAGTGGTGGGGGGTGGGAGGGACGGGGTGGCTGGGTGACAGACACTGGGAAGGGTATGTGCTATGGTGAGCGCTGTGAATTGTGCAAGACTATTGAATCACAGATCTGTACTTCTGAACCAAATAATGCAACATATGTTAAGAAAAAAGAAAAAGAAGAAGATAGCAGGAGGGGAAGAATGAAGGGGAGTAAGTCGGAGGGGGAGACGAACCATGAGAGACGATGGACTCTGAAAAACAAACCGAGGGTTCTAGAGGGGAGGGGGTGGGGGGATGGGTTAGCCTGGTGATGGGTATTAAAGAGGGCACCGTCTGCGTGGAGCACTGGGTGTTATGCACAAACAATGAATCATGGAACACTACATTAAGAACTAGTGATGTAACGTATGGTGATTAACATAACAATAAAAATTACAAAAAAAAAGAAACCAGGGGTGGGAGGGCCAAACTGATCTCCCTTTCTTTGAGTCTCACGGTGCTGGTACACTCACATGGGGCAAATCTAAGGTCAATTTCCCCAGGGAATAGAGGACTGTAGGAGGGAATAGGGAATGGATCTAGAATGGAAAGTTCAAGATACCCAGAGAAATCACTAGATAGAAATATATTCTACCACCAGCTGCCTGGCACTCTGTAGCCAGGATGAGATAAACTCAGTAGGGTTCAGTCTATCACACAGCTCACTCCACTGGTCTTGAGAAATGGGTGAGAAAAAAACCCATCAACTCTGAGGTAATTAGCATTACCACCATGGAGTTTTCCTATGTTTTGGTGAACTTCTTAGCATGACCCAATTTAGATATCTGTTTACCAGGGTCTAAGGCAAATGATAGTATTAAAAGGTGGTGTCAGGTCAATGCATTCAGAATAAAGGGTCATGATAGTTCCTGAACTGCTTTTGAATTTGCCACAGAAAGATTAGGTCTGATGTTCCATGTGCAGTAGGAGGTCCATGGGAATTGAATCAGTGCCATGAAGTAAAAAGCCACTAAACAGTTCCCTAGTGACCTGAGTTAATCAGATTTCACCAAATGCTTAACCATATTGTGGAAAAGAGTTTACATATGGGAGATGCTGGCTTGTTGCATCTACATTTGATCTCTTTCTCCTTTGAAGCAGCATGTTTCCTACAGGGCAACTTTTTAAATCTCTAACCATTTAATTTAGGAGAACAAAAAAAATTTTTTTATAAAGGAAAAACTCAACTTCATATGTTTTCCTCCAGATCCTCTGACTTTCTGAGATTATGTATTTTGCTGTTGGGGAGCTTTTTCCTCCTCAGTTATACAATAAACTCTTTGTTGTTCAACATTCTATTAACCACAACCCTCTAGTAACCAGCACATCTGTAAATCTCCAGTACAATAATTGTTGTTCATAATCATGACCCTGGGGCTCTGCGTGGTCTCAAATGCCTTCCAAGCCATCAAAGAAAATGCACTAAAATGAGTTTGCATTTCCAGAGCACACATCAACCAACCACAAAGGGCAGGAGTCCAGATAAGCGCTAGGTAGAAGAGGAAATAAAGTGGGGATTTCAAATTTGTCACAGGTAATTCAATGTGTGGATAATAAAAATCTGTACTACATCTGTTAGAGCTTCCCTTTCTCAGTGACTTTCTTCATGGTCAACATAAACTCAACTAAAATACCCAAGTACTATTTTCGATCTGTAAAAGCAGATGTCAATGTACCCCATTAAATCACTGCTGTTTGTGTCTAATCTGTATTATCCATTGACAAATTAGAAGAGGTTAAAAAGACTTTAAAATTTAAAACTATCTGAGCTTAAGAATGTGTGAGACATACTTTCTCCCTCTGGGCACTACTAATTTATGATTCCCATCTGCTGACCACACAGCAGCAAACTCTCAAGCCATTTCCAGACCTTGGGATGGACAATACCAAGCTTCACATGGAATGCTCCCCTCCCTCTGAGGAAATCTCTGTATTAGTCATGGCCACATATAAGAATGAAAGCATAAAAAGAAGGAAGGAGAAGAAGAAAGAGATTGAAGTTGGGATGGAGCAATTTTCTGAGCAGACCAATCAGGACTCCCAAACTCAAGCTTGATTCTTAGATAAAGCACTGCAAGAGTATGTTTCTACAGCATGAGGTGAATTTCATTCTGGAAGAGAACCAACTCATTATGTCTCATGTAAGGGTTTTTTATATGTCAATTTCAACTGCCATCAAAGACTGGATGAGACAATGTATAGCTAGTTGATTGGCACAGGGGGAACAATCCATTGCATTAGGGAAGAATAAAATATGATCCCAAACATAGTAAGCAGACACATCTCTTCACAGCAAAACTGAACATATTGGTTTTAACAAGAACAGCAAAAATAGGACACCATGATTTCCACAGTTGGAGATAAGCCAATCCCTAGAAGGATGTGTTCAAAAGATTATGGTAGAGTCTTATTTCTATAAAAAAAATATGTATATATAACCTTTCTTGATTCTCCATTTAACATTTCAGAAGGGTTGAGATAAGTGAGAAAATGCATGTTTCCAATGGTGGCATTTTTTGTTATGTGATCTAAAGAGTGTATCTTCTGTAGGCACCATACTTCCTACAATTTAGCATCATGCTTGACTCTGGTCTTACCAGAAGACAATGGTCTATCATGGGATCTTACAGTCCTTGCATCTTCCAAATTCCATGTTTTCCACACAAATATTCTACATCAACCCAATTGTCTACCTTAGTGTTTCTCAACTGGGGTGCTGTTTGCACTTTGGCTAGAACAATTCTCCCCAAGTGTGTGGGGTGTTTGGATGTTTAGCATCTCCAGCCCTTATCCACTAAATGCCAGTAGCACTCCTACACCACCCAAAGTCTTTAGGACCTACACCACATTTACAAACACTCCCTACTTCTATCTCCCATATGAGAACAACTGGCTACTTCATCTGAAGACTCCAAAGCAGCAACAAGGAAGCCAACTGCAACCAGGACATGGCCAGGCAACTGATTGTTTATCTCACCCCCTCTTTTCTGGGTCACTCATCTCCCTGCTCTTTTCCTAAAGCCACAAGTTAAGAGTTATTGGTGATACAAAGATGATACAAAAAGGCTTTGTATCTGTATAGACATTTAATTATTTTTTTAAAAATTAAAAAAAATTTAATATATTTTAAAATTATACTTTAAAAAGTTTTATGGCAAATCTGATTCATGTTAGTATAGTTTTCCTAGCTCCCTTTTCTCCTATCCCCTGGGATTCCTCCAGATTAACTTCCTGTATCTCTGAACTTCTACCTAAAGTTTGGTGCCAAGTTGCCCAAGGCTTAAAAAGCTTTTCACACCACCTTTGCCTCCAGATAGGGCTCTCCCTGCTTAGACTGATCTCATTCTCCCCCCACCCCCCACAAAGCTGTCCATTGCCAGCCCCTTCTAAGACTACGTAGAGACTCTCCAAAGAGAGCTGCCCTTGATTCTTTTCTCTTTGTATGTACACGCTGCTCCATCAAGATGAGGGATCTATTTTTCTTCCCTTTGAATTTGGGCTGACCTTTTTTCTTGCTTTGACCAATAAAATGCAAAAGAAATGATGAGTAGTAACTTTTGAGACGTGGCAAAACCAGTTGCCATGTCAGAAGTCAGACTACCAGAAGGAGCACTAAGTCAGCTGACCTATTAGCATAGCTTTCCTAGACCTGCCAGCCCAAGCACCAGCTGAATGCTAAGTATCCCAGCTGATACCACATGGAGAAGAAAATTGCTCAATGGAGTCCAAAATTATGAAAAATAAATTGTTGTTTTAAGCCACTAAGTTTTGGGATGATTTCTTATACAGCAGTAAATAACTAAAACACGGCTGTGGGGGCTGGAGCAAGATGGCGGAGGAGTAGGAGACCTGGATTTCATCTAGTCTCAGGAATTCAGCTGAATAGGGATCAAACCATTCTGAACACCTACGAACTCAACAGGAGTTCGAAGAGAAGAATAGCAACAACTCTCTGAACAAAAAAGCGACCACTTTCTGGAAGGTAGGATGTGTGGTGAAGTGAATCTGAGGCGATATTCGGGAGGATAGACGGCAGGGGAGGGGGCCTCCCTCAGCCGCTTCTGGCAAGTGATAGAGCCGCGGAGCACAAAATCGGAACTGTTAGAAGTTGGCTCCACTGAGGGACGTCGCTCCAGTGGCTAAGCGGGGGGTGGAACCCTCGCGAGACAGTGTGGTCTCAGGACCCTCAGGGTCACAGAAAGACTGGAGGTGCCTGAGTGCGGCAGAGCTCCCAGGTATCGGAGCCGGGAAGCCGGCTGCAGAGAAGGAGCCGAGGCGCGGGCTCTCAGCTCAGGGTTGCCATAAACTGTGATCCACGGCCCAATCGGGCCACTGCTCCTCCAGCAGGGACCCAACAAGCGGCAGAGCCGGGGAGACTCCCATTCCTCCCCGGAGAGGAGCGGCGCGGGAGCGCACCGCAGGGATCTGCTGGGTTTGGAGACTCCACACGTGGTCGGGTGCCAGAGATAGAAATGCTCAGTAACAGGCTGGGTGAGCATGCAGTGCGGCTAGAGACCAGGGAGACGGGAGTGACTGCTTTTCTCTGGGGGCGCACTGAGGAGTGGGGACCTGAGGTCTCAGCTCCTCCGGGTGGAGATTGGGAGGCCACGATTTTCACCCTGGTCCTCCAAAGCTGTACCGAGAGCTTGCATGGAACAAAAGCTCCTGAGAGCAAACCCAAGCACCTTGCTTAGGCCGGACCGACAAGGGTGGGGCAATTCCGCCTCCGGCAAACTCATTTGGGAACCACGGCAACAGGCCCCTCCCCCAGAAGATCAGCAGAAACAGCCAGCAAGCCAAGACCAAGTTTACTGATCAAGGAGAACGAGAGAACTCCAGCGCTAGGGGAATACTGCACAAAGAATTCATGGCTTTTTTTTTTTTTTTACCATGATTCATTAGTTTTTCAAAATTAATTTTTATAACTGTTTTATTTTATTTTTCTTTTTCCCTTTTTCAACCAGCATCTTATCAATCTCTTTTTTTAAAAAACATTTTTTATTTTTCATTTCTACAGTCATATTTTATCCCTTCATAGTAGTTACCCTTATTTTTGGCATATATATATATATAAGTTGTTCTCTTTTTAAAATTTCGAGATACAGTTTCTTCTAACAGATAAAAATATACCCTAAATCACTAGTGTATGGCTTTATTCTAGTCTCCTGCCTGATCACATTCTCTCCTTTTTTTTTCTTTTTTTTTAAATCGTCTTTCTTTTTCCAAACACCTCTTATCTTATCAATTCCTTTTATAAAATCTTTTATACTTTTCATCTTTACAGTCATCTTCCATTCTTTCATTGTATCAACCCTTATTTTGTATATATAAGTCTTTCTTCCTTTAAAATTTTAGGAGGCACTTTTTTCTAACAGACCAAAATACACCCAAAATCTGGTGTGTGGCACTGATCTATGCACTAGCCTGATCATATTTGATCATATTCTGGGTTTTTTTTTTTTTGGAATTGTTCTGTTTTTGTTTTTGTTTTTATCTTTTTGGTTTTTTTTCTCTTACTTTTTTCTTTCTTTCCCTTTCTTTTCCCCTGGTTTCAGGTCTTTTCTGATTTGTATAGAGTATATTTGCTGGGGACGTTGTTAACCTGTTAGCATTTTGTTCTCTCATTCATCTATTCTCCTCTGGACAAAATGACAAGATGAAAAAAATCACCTCAGCAAAAAGAACAAGAGGTAGTACCGTCTGCCAGGGACCTACTCAACGGACATTAGTATGATGTCAGGCCTAGAATTCAGAATCATGACTTTAAACATACTAGCTGGCTTGAAAAAAGTGTGGAAGTTATTAGAGAAACACTTTCTGGAGAAATAAAAGAACCAAAATCTAACCAAGTCGAAATCAAAGAGGCTATTAATGAGGTGCAATCCAAAATGGGGCCACTAACTGCTAGGATAAATGAGGCAGAAGAGAAAATCAGCGATATAGAAGACCAAATGATGGAAAATAAAGAGGCTGAGAAAAAGAGGGAGAAACAACTACAGGATCACAAGGGCAGAATTCGAGAGATAAGTGATACAATAAGATGAAACAACATTAAAATAATTGGGATCCCAGAAGAAGAAGAAAGAGAGAGAGGGCCAGAAGGTATTTTGGAGCAAATAATAGCAGAGAACTTCCCTAATGTGAGGAAGGAAACAGGCATCAAAATCCAGGAAGCAAAGAGAACCCCTCTCAAAATCAATAAAAATAGGTCAACACCCCGACATCTAATAGTGAAACTTACAGGTCTCAGAGACAAAGAGAAAATCCTGAAAGCAGCAGGGATATGTAACCTACAATGGTAGAAATATTAGATTGGCAACAGACCTATCCACAGAGACCTGGCAGGCCAGAAAGGACTGGCATGAGATCTTCAGAGCACTAAACAAGAAAAATAACAGCCAAGAATACTATATCCAGCTAGGCTGTGATTGAAAAAAGAAGGAGAGATAAAAAGCTTCCAGGACAAACAAAAACTAAAGGAATTTGCAAACACGAAACCAGTCCTCCAAGAAACCTTGAAAGGGGTCCTCTAAGCAAAGAGAGAGCCTAAAAGCAACATAGATCAGAAAGGAACACAGGCAATATACAGTAACAGTCACCTTACAGGCAGTACAATGGCACTAAATTCATACCTTTCAATAGTTACCCTGAATGTCAATGGGCTAAATGCCCAATCAAAAGACACAGGCTATCAGATTGGATTAAAAAAGAAGACACATCAATATGCTGTCTGCAAGAGACTCATTTTAGACCCAAAGACACCCCCAGACACCCACAGATTGAAAATGAGGGGGTGGAAAACCATTTACCATGCTAATGGACACCAAAAGAAAGCTGGGGTCGCAATCCTTATATCAGACAAATTGGATTTTAAAACAAAGACTGTAATAAGAGATGAAGAAGGACAGTATGTCCCACTTAAAGGGTCTATCCAACAAGAAGATCTAACAATTGTAAATATCTACACCCCGAACATGAGAGCAGCCAATGATATAAGGCAATTAATAACAAAAGCAAAGAAACACATTGACAACAATACAATAATAGTGGGGGACTTTAACACCCCCCTGACTGAAATGGACAGATCATCTAAGCAAAAGATCAACAAGGAAATAAAGACTTTCAATGACACACTGGACCAAATGGACTTCACAGACGTATGCACAACATTCCATCCCAAAGCAACGGAATACACATTCTTCTCTAGTGCCCATGGAACATTCTCCAGAATTGATCACATCCTAGGTCACAAATCAGGTCTCAACCGGTACCAAAAGATTGGGATTATTCCCTGCATATTTTCAGACCACAGTGCTTTGAAACTAGAACTCAATCACAAGAGGAAAGTTGGAAAGAACTCAAATACATGGAGGCTAAAGAGCATCCTACTAAGGAATGAATGGGTCAACCAGGAAATTAAAGAAGAATTAAAAAAATTCATGGAAACCAATGAAAATGAAAACACAATGGTTCAAAATCTTTGGGATACAGCAAAGGCAGTCCTGAGAGGAAAGTAGATAGCAATACAAGCCTTTCCCAAGAAACAAGAAAGGTCTCAAATACACAACCTAACCCTACACCTAAAGGAGCTGGAGAAAGAACAGCAAATAAAGCCTAAACCCAGCAGGAGAAGAGAAATCATAAAGATCAGAGCAGAAATCAATGAAATAGAAACCAAAAGAACAGTAGAACAGATCAACGAAACTAGGAGCTGTTTCTTTGAAAGAATTAACAAGATTGATAAACCCATGGCCAGACATCCAAAAGAAAAGCAAAATGACCCAAATCAACAAAATCATGAATGAAAGAGGAGAGATCACAACCAACACCAAAGAAATACAAACAATTATAAGCACATATTATGAGCAAATCTATGCCAGCAAATTAGGTAACCTGGAAGAAATGGGTGCATTCCTAGAGATGTATCAACTACCAAAATTGAACCAGGAAGAAATAGAAAACCTGAACAGACCTATAACCACTAAGGAAATTGAAGCAGTCATCAAAAATCTCCCAAGAAACAAAAGCCCAGGGCCAGATGGCTTCCCAGGGGAATTCTATCAGACATTTCAAGAAGAATGAATACCTATTCTCCTGAAACTGTTCCAAAAAATAGAAATGGAAGGAAAACTTCCAAACTCATTTTATGAGGCCACCATTACCTTGATCCCAAAACCAGACAAACACCCCATCAAAAAGGAGAATTACAGACCAACATCCTTGATGAACATGGATGCAAAAATCCTCACCAAAATACTAGCTAATAGGATCCAACAGTACATTAAAAGGATTATTCACCATGACCAAGTGGGATTTATCCCTGGGCTGCAAGGTTGGTTCAACATCCAGAAATCAATCTACGTGATACAATACATTAACAAGAGAAAGAACAAGAATCATATGATCCTCTCAATAGATGCAGAAAAAGCATTTGACAAAGTACAGCATCCTTTCTTGATCAAAACTCTTCAGAGTCTAGGGATAGAGGGTACATACCTCAATATCATAAAAGCCATCTATGAAAAACCTACAGCGAATATCATTCTCAATGGGGAAAAACTGAGAGCTTTTCCCCTAAGGTCAGGAACGCGGCAGGGATGTCCACTATCACCTGCTATTCAACATAGTATTAGAAGGACTAGCCACAGCAATCAGACAACAAAAAGAAATCAAAGGCATCAAAATCAGCAAAGAGGATGTCAAACTCTCACTCTTTGCAGATGATATGATACTGTATGTGGAAAACCCAAAAGACTCCACCCCAAAACTGCTAGAACTCATACAAGAATTCAGTAAAGTAGCAGGATATAAAATCAATACACAGAAATCAGTGGCATTCCTATACACCAACAACAAGACAGAAGAGAGACAAATCAAGGAGTCAATCCCATTTACAGTTGCACCCAAAACCATAAGATACCTAGGAATAAATCTAACCAAAGAGGCAAAGGATCTGTACTCAGAAGACTATAAAATACTCATGAAAGAAATTGAAGAAGACACAAAGAAATGGAAAAACGTTCCATGCTCATGGATTGGAAGAACAAACTTTGTGAAGATGTCAATGCTTCCTAGAGCAATCTACACATTCAATGCAATCCCCATCAAAATACCATCCACTTTTTTCAAAGAAATGGAACAAATAATCCTAAAATTCATATGGAACCAGAAGAGACGCCGAATCGCCAGAGGAATACTGAAAAAGAAAAGCAAAGCTGGCGGCATCACAATTCCGGACTTCCAGCTTTATTACAAAGCTGTCATCATCAAGACAGTATGGTATTGGCACAAAAACAGACACATCGATAAATGGAACAGAATCGAGAGCCCAGAAATGGACCCTCAACTCTATGGTCAACTAATCTTTGACAAAGCAGGAAAGAACATCCAGTGGAAAAAAGACAGTCTCTTCAACGAATGGTGTTTGGAAAATTGGACAGCCACATGGAGAAGAATGAAACTGGACCATTTCCTTACACCACACACAAAAATAGACTCCAAATGGTTGAAAGACCTAAACGTGAGACAGGAGTGCATCAAAATCCTAAAGGAGAACACAGGTAGCAACCTCTTCGACCTCAGCCGCAGCAGCTTCTTCCTAGAAAGATCGCCAAAAGCAAGGGAAGCAAGGGCAAAAATGAACTCTTGGGATTTCATCAAGATAAGAAGCTTTGCACAGCAAAAGAAACAGTCCACAAAACCAAAAGACAACCGACAGAATGGGAGAAAATATGTGCAAATGACATATCAGATAAAGGGCTAGTATCCAAAATCTATAAAGAACTTATCAAACTCAACACCCAAAGAACAAATAATCCAATCAAAAAATGGGCAGAAGACATGAACAGACATTTTTCCAAAGAAGACATCCAAATGGCCAACAGACACATGAAAAAGTGCTCAACATCACTCGGCATCAGGGAAATCCAAATCAAAACCTCAATGAGATACTACCTCACACCAGTCAGAATGGCTAAAATTAACAAGTCAGGAAACAACAGATGTTGGCGGGGATGCAGAGAAAGGGGAACCCTCCTACACTGTTGGTGGGAATGCAAGCTGGTGTAACCACTCTGGAAAACAGTATGGAGGTTCCTCAAAAATTTGAAAATAGAGCTACCCTACGATCCAGCAATTGCACTACTGGGTATTTACCCCAAAGATACAAATGTAGGGATCCGAAGGGGTACGTGCACCCCAATGTTTATAGCAGCAATGTCCACAATAGCCAAACTGTGGAAAGAGCCAGATGTCCATCGATAGATGAATGGATAAAGAAGAGGTGGTATATATACACAATAGAATATTATGCAGCCATCAAAAGGAATGAGATCTTGCCATTTGCAATGACGTGGCTGGAACTGGAGGGTGTTATGCTGAGTGAAATAAGTCAATCAGAGAAAGACATGTATCATATGACCTCACTGATATGAGGAATTCTTAATCTCAGGAAACAAACTGAGGGTTGCTGGAGTGGTGGGGTGTGGGAGGGATGGGGTGGCTGGGTGATAGACATTGGGGAGGGTATGTGCTATGGTGAGTGCTGTGAATTGTGCAAGACTGTTGAATCACAGATCTGTACTTCTGAACCAAATAATGCAACATATGTTAAGAAAAAAGAAAAAGAAGAAGATAGCAGGAGGGGAAGAATGAAGGGGAGTAAGTCGGAGGGGGAGACGAACCATGAGAGATGATGGACTCTGAAAAACAAACTGAGGGTTCTAGAGGGGAAGAGCCTGGTGGGATGGGTTAGCCTGGTGATGGATATTAAAGAGGGCACGTTCTGTGTGGAGCACTGGGTGTTATGCACAAACAATGAATCATGGAACACTACAACAAAAACTAATGATGTTATGTATGGTGATTAACATAACAATAAAAAATTAAAAAAGAAGATTATTTTACCAATGACTGCTGCTTTGGTGATTATTACTTACTCTCCTGTTCCAACGTTCACTTTGGAAACTCTGAAAACACTTTGAGGACATGTTTATAAATGCCATATGTGCTCAGCATAGAGGCAGAGGGCAAGAATTCAAAATCATGTTGATGAAACCAAAACCAAAGCTTGGGGAAATAATTGGGTTTGTTGAGCTGAGATGTATTTCTATCAGTATTTTTAAATGGCCCTGGAACTGCCACTCCCAGACTATAGGAGTAAATGATAAGGCAATACAAGAATAAGGTGTAGGAAGTCCCATGCACCACAGAGACATCCAAAGTGAAGATGGATTATTTGAATTATAGATCTGGCAGTTTGGGGAAGCCTTTTTGGTTTTGCAACTCTGCTCTCACAGGGATACAGCTGGGGCTCATTCAGGCTCTGAGGGTGGGTTAATTTAGTGAATAAAATAAGATGGGACAGCTCTTTCTCCAGCCTCTACCATGTGCCTGGAGCTTACATACATCATATCAGTTAAGCTTCACAATAGCCCAGAGAGGTAGAAAACATTCAGAAATTAAGGAAACAAAAGCTCAGAGAGCTTAAATAATTTGCTCAAGGTCATTCCTTACTCTAATGAGATATCCTGGGACTTGAACTCTGATCTGATGACTCAGAGACTCTTTCCTGTACACATCAGAACCCCTCTGAAGCCAAGATCAAAGACTGTTAGTCTCTGCACCAACACAGACCCCACTTTTCATCTTGGTGGATATCTGCCAAATACGTGCCCTGGGTAATCAAGATTAGATAGAAGAAAGTGAATGGGTAAGAAAAAAACTCACGAGTTATGAGCAGATGGTAGGTTTTGCTTGTTTCTATATCCTAGCCCTACCCTCACAAACACACTGTCTCTACATTAGACCCTCACATAATATGGGCAGGTGTTCATGATCTTTGTTGAGTTCGATCCGTAAATAAAGAGAATGATGATGATGATGACGGCAATAAAAACAATAATAAAGAGTTAAAATTTAAAGAGCAATTTAGTGCATGACAGATACAGTCCTATCTGCTTTGTAACCATTAACTCTTTGGGTGCTCATAGTAACCTATGCTGGAAGTACTATGCATTATCACATTTTACAGATAAGAAAACTAATGCACAGAAATTTTAAGGAACTTGTCCAAGACTACACAGCAAGGCAGAATAAAAAATCAAACTGAATCAGGCTGGCTTTAGTACCCGTACATATTCTTGATCATTCTAACAGTGCTTCTCAAACATCCTAAGAATTACTTGAAGCACTTGTTAAAAATACTCTTCCCAGTGCCT
The DNA here is from genome assembly GCF_037043125.1 of Eumetopias jubatus. Classification (NCBI taxonomy): domain Eukaryota; kingdom Metazoa; phylum Chordata; class Mammalia; order Carnivora; family Otariidae; genus Eumetopias; species Eumetopias jubatus. The sequence continues at coordinate 112,741,954 of NW_028274812.1, forward strand.
TTCTCTGGAGACTCTTGTCTATAAGGTTTGAGTTGTGACCCAGAGCACTATAATTTCAGAATCACGTGAGATCCTGACAATGAGAAACACTTCACTTCCTTCTGCTGTCTCTCACTGCTAAAGAAACCAGTCCAAAAGCATATTTGTGCAACTGTCAGGAGCAGCATTTTTGCAAGGAAGAACGAATTTATCTAAGGGTACAAGAAGAATAACTTCCATGGGGAAAAAGTTCATTTTTTCTTTCTCCTTCCAACACCCTTAGTTCAAAAGAAGGTGTTGGGGGTCCATGGGGTAGGGGCTGAGTTTTCCTTGGAGTCCCTGCTCTTCCGACTCACACAAGGCTTTCTTGGGACATTATTGGAGCCTTTCTAATATTGCACATTGATCTTTCTTCTGCTGCCTCAGGAGCTTGAGCAAAAGAGAGGAATCTTGGGTAAAGTAGAGGAAGCCCTTTTCCCTCCATGGTCATGGTATTTGGAAAGGGTAGACACAGCTCACTGATGACTAAGTATTCAGCAAGATTGTAGTGGGATCTGGATTAAGAATGACCTCACCTGTTGTGTCAGTTTAGATGTTCTGAGAAGCAGATATACAGTTAGGATTAGACATGCAAGAGATCTATTGAGTAAGACACCTGTAAGGATAAAGAGAAAGGAAACAGGCAAAGGCTAGGGCACCCTTTGGATTGTGATGTAGGTTTGACATCTGTGAAAGGAAAGAGGGAAGGAGGGATTGTGTTGGAAAGGCTTCCGACTGCAGCAAAGTCCTGAGAAAGCTTAGAAGTTCCCAAGCAAAGGGTGCCTGTCAGGAGAGTCTTGCACTGTGCAGGCTGGCTTGGTTCTAGTATTACCACCGTGCTCAGTCATTGTCTAGGTGCAGTGGAGCAAGAGAAGCCTTGGAGTGAGTGCTATGGTGGATCCACAGCTGTGGTAGCTGGAAGCTCTCAGCCAGCCATACTCTCTGCTGCAGGTTCTCTGGGAAGAGATCTGAGGGGCCCCTCCATAGATGTCACATATGCATGGCTAAGAAATTTGTATTTAATCCTTCAAGCAAAGGGCATTTTAGAAAATGCACTGTGGAGACAAAGAGACCACTCAGTAGGATACTGCAGAAATCCAGCCAAGAATGGAAAAGAACTGAATTTGAGGAAGTAACTCTGGGAAGGGAGGCACAAGCTAGATTCAAAAAAGTTAAGAAGTTAAAAATGTTGGCTCTTCAAAAGACAATATTCAGAAGATGGAAAGGCAAGTCACAGACTGTGCAAAAATGTTGGCAAAACATACAACTGATAAAGGTTTGTATCCAGAAAATTTAAACAACTTTTACAACTCTATAATTAGAGACAAACAACTCAACAAAAAAGAGAAAAAGATGTCAAATAGATACCACATCAAAGAAGATAAATGGATGACAAATTTCTTGAAAAGCTAATCAACATCATTAGTCATTACAGAAATACAAATTAAATAATAATGAAATGCCCCATTACTCCTATTAAAATGCTACTATTAAAAACTAGACTATACCAAGTGTTGACGAGAATGTGGAAAAACTGGAACCTAAATACACTGTTGGTGGGATTGTAAAAGACAACTTCTCACTTGTAAAATAGTTTGGCAGTTTCTTAGAAAGTTAAAAACCCAATTACCATGTAAACCAGCAATTCCAGGCCTAGATATCTACCCAAGAGAAATGAAAATCTATATCCACACTAAGATTTGTTTGAGAATATTCATAGCAATACTAGCCATAGTAGCCAGAAACTGGAAAGGCAACCCAAATATTCATAGACAAGCAAAAGGTGGTATACCCATATGATGGAATACTATCAACTATAAAAAGGAACTAATCATTAATACATGCAACAAGATGGATGAATCTCAAAAACATGAAAAAGTGAAAGAAGCCAGACATGAAAGACTTCATATTGTGTGAATTGATTTACATGAAATTTCCAGAAAAGGGAAAACTGTAGAAACAGTTAAGTGGTTATTTGAGGTATAGGGAACTTTTTGGTGTAATGAGAGTATTTTAAAACTGGATTGTGATGATGGCTGCACAATTATATACATTTATTAAGACACCTTGAAGAACATATTTAACATGGGTGAGTTTTATGGAATGTAAATTAAATCTCATATAATTGTTAAAAATAAAAAGAGCTAAGAAGGCAAACAAGATGGGCTATAGTAACTGAATCACTAGAGAGTAAGAATGAAGGAAATGTCATAAACAATGACAAGCTCTCATTGGGTAGGGTCCAGTAGGAGGATAAAATAATATTTGGAATATAAGCAAGAGCAGATTTGGAGTTTAGCTGTGGACATAGTAAATTTGAGCTGGCTGTTGAATACTTAAATGGAGGTTTCCAATAAAGAGTTGGGATGAGTGGTCTAGAGGTCATGAAAGGGATAAGAGTTGCATAGTGATTTGAGAATCATACACTTTTAGGAGGCAGCTAAAGCTATATGAGTGGCTGAGATCATAGAGGGAGAATATTTGGTGTAAGGGATCCTAGTTCAATTGAAATACATTTGCAACTAATTATGAGTTGCCCAATGAAGGTCAGTTTCCCTAAAGAGTGTTTCACTATTTATGTGCTGATAGGAAGGAATTTCCCTGTATTTCATATATTTTTCTGGTAGCTCAAGGTGTTGGAAATTCCGCTTCTGAATGTCAGAACAATTATGCAGAGGTAACTTAATCTAGCCTGTGTTGTCAAATATTTATCTTATGTCACATAACTGGAAGCCGAACTATAGCAAATTAACAGTATCTGAGGATTTACCATCTGCATGACAATGGACTAAAACACTCTTAGGATTGAAAGGGAATTTGAGTCTCAGAATCTGATTACAAGAAGTATATAATCCAGTCCTACAGATTCTATACTTTTTCAGCATATGGATCCTGAGGTGGGCAGGGAGTGATGGAAAAGGGACTAGAAAATTCATTGCCATACTAGGATAAGAAAAAGCCTACAAAGATCTGTTGGGTTGTTTGTCTCTAAAATAAGCCTTGACTGGAAGTAAATTGGGGGAAGCTGCTCAGGCCAAAAGGGCTTCTGTTTTGTTTCAAAAAAGTTAGTTTCTTGTGGGTTTCTTTTTTAAGCTCGCATTGGTCATTTTATTTGAAGTGAATTTCATCCTGATTTTCCAAGAGGCATGGTAAGCATTATTTTCAGAAGCCATTAATATGTTGTGCAATTCCGTGCAAAATGGGTGTGTTCCAGACAACGGAGAAATGAGGGAGGCCCCTTAGCCCTTTCATAAACAACCTTCCTACATGGAAATACAGATGCATGAGCTTGAGCTGGATCTGACACGTGAGTTGAGCTGTGAAAGAGAAAGGCAGCTCTATAAAACTCTAGCCAGAGGGAAAGAGCTTATTGGCTGAGATTGACAAATGGGTAATAAGGCCTCTGAAAGCCATTGAGAAGAAAAAGAAGCAGCTATTAAGAAGTGGGAACACAGAGAGGCAACATGTTCTGACAATATTGGATAGCATCCCCCTGCAATGCATTATGTGGACAACTACAGTCATGCTCTGAATGATCCAATAACTCCAGGTGAGAGAGGGCTGGAGTGGGCCATTGCTTCCACTGTCAGACAAGAGAAGGAACCCACATACTGTTAGGTCCATGACAACTCTGAGTAAGCTTGAAATAAAATGTGGCCAAGTTTTCTCCCCAAAGAATAGCATGTACCTGCTGTCCTCCAGTTAATTGTCAGCCAAGAGTTCCAAAGGATGACCTGGAGGAAGGACCACACCACCACATCAGCATCCACAGTTTATGCTTCAGTGTGACCCAGACCCAATGCCCCACCACTAAGCTAGATATATCTCCAAAGATACACTTTCAGATCTGTCTCTGGCAATTGAATATCACTGCAAAAAAGCAAAACGTATTACCATCCTTTGGAAATTTCTTTTTCCTTCTGCAAGCAAAATGGATTTTTTTTTTCCAAATCCAAGTTCTTCAGCTTAAGCTATATTTTTAAATTATTTAAAAATCACTTTCAAGAGGAAGAATTTTGTATAGTTACCCTCTGTAGTTTTTTTTTTTACACATGTAAATTTGGATTTACTTCTGGTTTACACAAGCTCTATTAAATTATGTTCACAGTATTTCTTTACTGCTTACAAATCTTAAATGGACTCCTACCACCATAAAAGAAAACTTTCATGACTTAAAAAAAATAGGCAGATGATCTCTGTATAACCTTGGTGATTATCAGGATAAATAACAGAGATTCTTACATAGTTATTGTAATCACCACATTTTGCTTCAGAATTGTCATTGTTCTTGTTGTTCTTAAGGGTATTGCTACCAGAATATACGGGGCAAAAAAAACTTGGTGTGAGGTTAAGGAGTTCACACATTCCTGAGCGCTTGAGTGGACATGAGCAGGGATCCAGCAAGAGGACCTGAAAGAGTCCCACGGAGGGAACTGCACATCTACTGAGGCTCCCATAAAGCATTTGGCCCCACCCACATATCCACCTGCGCTGGATAGAACTGTACATTCTTGTGTCTATGTCTGGCTTTGAGGCCTCTGAATTCTGTAATTATGATCATTTTCTTCAAGAAAAATTTTGCTAGTTGCTCACAAGTGCTTTTGCACACACTGGGGACTTGGATTTTATTTTTAATACATATTGATTTTCTTCCTGAGTTGGATTTTATTGAGCCTGTTTGGTTTGAAATTTGTCCTATCTCATTGGATGCATAATGTGACAGATGATCTAACACAGTGGAGACTCACAAGCCAGCTTATTCTTCACCATTCAGGCTTTACATTTAATCTTGAAACCAGAATCCTAGGGAAAGCCAGAAAACAGAACATTCCTTAATATTTCAGACTTTTTAGATGCCATATCAAAAAGGCACAATATGTCATAATCTGTTGGTTTGTTATAGGTGTTAGTTTCATCTCATAAATAAAATGCCTAATCTGGTCTCATTGACCACTTTTGTTGAAAGATCATATCTGTGTCTCTTAAGTTTCATCTTTTGTTGTCATTGTTTTTCAGTGACACTAAGGGCCCATTTAATGTTCTCCAAACTTCCTGTCTTGTGTCATAAATTACACTTAAGAACCAAATTGCCAACACAGATATGCCCTTTATATCAAAGAATCTGCCTGCTTAATGAAAAACATTGTCCTACAGCTGCACTCTCAATTTGGTGCTTGAGTATAAAGATCAATCATTATATTTAAAATAAATTTTTTTCTTCCATCAGAATGAGTGTCCTACTGTAAAATATTGGAATGCATTTTATAAATTATTCAAAACATATTTATAAGGATTGTTAATTTTAAAGTCATTTGCATTTATGTAAATTAATATATGTTTGTTATTACTCTACGTAAAGATGCATATTTTTTGTTAACCATATTTTTAGGTTAAAAAAGAATATCATTCACATTTTATAGAGTGCCTAAATCACCACGTTTATTTCTATTGGCTTCAGTGCAACACAGAAATGAACTTTTATATATTCCATCTGAACCATATTATATTTTCCAATATATATTCCATCTCATATTGTTTTCTTACAATGTGACTGTCTCCCCTTGAGCTGCATGGAGGCTTGTGATTGCTTCAATGAACTGAAAATGGCAGAAAAGATGCTATATGACTTCCCAGCTAGATGGTAATAGTTTCAGCCTTATTCTTTCTTTCTCTCTATCTCTTTTTTTCCTCTCTCTCTAAAAGTGCTGATTCTGAAGGAAGCCAACTCTGTGAGGAAGGTCAAACTACTCCATGAAGAAAGTCTCATGGAGAAGTCCTCATGGAGAGTTGCTGAGACTCCTAGCTAATGGTCATCATGAATAGCCAGACATGTGCATGGAAGAGAGTATAGGAGCCTTCAGATGATTACATGATTCCTATCCCCTGCTTCAAGTCTTCCAGTGGAGACTCCAGACATTGTGAAGCAAAGAGAAGCCTTGCTCACTCTACCCTTTCTGAATTCCTGACCCATAGAATCCATGAGCAAAATAAATGATTGTTTTATGCCACTAAGTCTTAGGTGATTTGTTACACATCCATAGTACATAGAACACCTTCTTTTTTATTTCCCATTTTCCCTTTCTTAGTCCTTAAATGTTAGTACAGAATGGCACTGGGAATGTCAAGGAGGATGTGATAGTAAGACTGGTAGAGGCATACTTCTTGATACTTTTGTTTTATTTTTCTTTCCTGCTTCCTTTTTTTGATAAAGCAGTAGTTAAGAAAGTGAATTCTAGAGCTAAACAGCTTTGTTAGAATCCTGCTCATGCATCTCACTAATTGTGTGACCATGGAAAAGTTATTTAACACTTTTCTCATCTGTAAAGTAGTAATAATAATTGTACCTATCAAAGAGGGTTATGAGATAACTAAATAAGCTAATACACTTAAAGAGCTTAGAATAGGACCTGGTACATAGTAAGAGCTCATTAAAATATTAGTTATTACCATTTTACCTTTACCTTAAAGCTTCATTTTATTTTTTATTATTTATGTTTAATACACAAATATATTTCAATATAAGTAGAAAATTTAAACACACACAATGCCAACATCCTATCAATTAATTTCATTTTTCCATGTTTTCTTTAGGTCCCCATCTATACACAAACATTATTATTACTATTATTATTATTATATTATTATTATTATTTTAGAGAGAGAGAGCATGAATGTGTGTGCATGAGTTGGGGGAAGGGGCAGAGGGAGAGGGAAAGAGAGAATCTTAAGTAGGCTCCGTGCCCAGCACAGAACCTGACATGAGGCTTGATCTCATGACCCTGAGATCATGACCTAAGCTGATATCAAAAGCCAGAAGCTTCTATGGTAAGCGCTGTAAATTGTGTAAGACTGACGAATCACAGACCTGTACCTCTAAAACAAATAATACATTATATGTTAAAAAAAAAGAAGAAGAAGAAGAAGATAGCAGGAAGGGTAAAATGAAGGGGGAATTGGAGGGGGAGACAGACCATGAGAGACGATGGACTCTGAGAAACAAACTGAGGGTTCTAGAGGGAGGGGGGTAGGGGTAGGGGTTAGCCTGGTGATGGATATTAAAGAGGGCACGTACTGAATGGAGCCCTGGGTGTTATAGCAAACAATGAATCATGGAACACTACATCAAAACTAATGATGTAATGTTTGGTGATTAACATAACAAAATAAAATAAAATAAAAAAAGAATCAGAAGCTTTACTGACTGAGGCACCCAGGCACCCCTGCACAAACATTATTTTTAAAGCCATAATCATTGCAAAGATCGAGGAGGACAGATATAATTACTTAGGGTCCCCTCTATGAGAAGATTATCGTTGTGAGCCAAGAAGCTGCCCCAAGAGGTGGGAATATCCCATCTTACTGATGAGTAAACTATCTTTTGATCAATAGAATATTATACAGATATCGTAAATTATAAGTAAGGAGACTAAGTAACACTTTGTGTATAATGTAATATGAAGTGAAAAGAGTAGGATGTAGAACTCCAGATACTAGAATTCTTAGAGACAGACTACTAAAAAATCTGCATTTGATATATTCAATATATTCAATGAACTAAGAAGACAGACTGAAAATTACAGCATGGAACTGGAACCCGTAAAAAGTGACCAAACATGTTTGAAAAGTAATCGAATAAAAATTCTAGGAGTGAAAAGTATAATTGCCAAACTAAGACCTCAGTGGATAGATGTAGTAGCATCTGAACAGGGACTTAGAGAATTGGAAAATGGGGTCAAAAATATTAAAAATGAAGCATGTAGAAACAAACACACAAACCCCCCCCTAGAAAATCCAGAAGCAAAGATAAGGGGCTTAGAGTATATAATGAGGAATTTTAGGATGTTTAGTTGGATTCAAGAAGAAAAAGTGAAAAAGAAAGGATAAGAAGCAATATTTGAAGAATGATGGATGAGAATTTGATAGCACTGATGTAAACCATCAATCTGGGGTTTCATGCTCCCATTCAAGGAGCTTACTGAATCCAGAACAAGATAAATAAAGGAAATTCACACCTGGTACATTAAGAGAAACTACAGGAAACCAAGACAAAATAAAAAAGAATCTTAAAAGTAGCCAAAGAAAAAAATGAGACTGCCTTAAAATAAGCCAAAATTAGACTGACAGCTAACTTATCAACATAGCAATGGAAGCCAGAAGCCAATGGATTGATGTCATTGATGTTAACTGTTAACGTAGAATTCTTCACCAGGAAAAATATTTTTCAGGAAAGATATTTTTTTTAAGAATTTGTTTTTATTTTTATTTTATTTTATTTTATTTTATTTTATTTTATTTTAGGGAGAGAGCATGCACAAGTGAGGTGGGGTAGGGGGGAGGCAGAGGGAGAGAAGAATCCTAAGCAGGTTCCAAGCCTAGTGTGAAGCCCACTGCAGAGCTCAATTTCACAACCCTGAGATTATGACCTGAGCCGAAATCAAGAGTGGGATGTTTAACCAACTGAGCCACCCAGGTGCCTCAGGAAAGATACTTTCTTTCAAACATTGAGATAGGTCATCACTCACTGACCACAGTGAAGGATTTTCTAAAGGTTCTCCATAGGTAGAAGAAAATAATCCCAAATCTCAAACTACATAATCTGAATGGTCAGGTTAAGTTTTAAATATATTTTTAAAATCTGATCTTTAGATTTTTTAAGAAGGGAAGGAGAGATAATTTTCACTATGTACCATTTTTGTTCCTTTTGATTGTATTCCTGACTTAAGAAGCCTATATAGAAAGTATTTCTCTTAGTATACTCCATATGTTAATATAACTAGAGTAAATGAAATTTAACCCAAAAGTTGTTGTGGTCAGAAAATAGAAAAGAAAGTAACAAGCTCCCTTCAGGACCACTATGGGAAGTAGTATATTAACATTATCTCAGCCATAAAGATGTTTGTATATTTGTCTCTAGACAGTGGAGATCAGGCTAGGTATGATGAAAAATTAGCTAGCAGAATGCAAAGAAATGGAATACTTTCTATCTTACATATTATCTTTTAATTTATATTCCACAGAAGCCAGGACTTTTCAGAAGGACATACTGGATTCAAGACTACAAATTTTGCTTGTCATTTCCATTTAACCATAGAATCATAAAAATGTTATGGCCGTTATCCCACACTATAAAAAGCTCACGTTAATAAACTATAGAGAATCAAATCGATCAAATCATGGTAGTTTAGAGTTGGAAATTACTCAGAAACATAGGTATTATATCTCTATTATGTCTGAGAAGCTTGAGCACATCCACCAATGAGGAGCTCATTGCTTTCTGTTTTATTACTGAACATTAGCAATTGCTTGAAAGATTTGTAAGTAAGCCCAATTTTCCTTCCCATGACTTGTTATTGGTGTAACCCTGTTCTTTCTATGGCAAGACAGGACAATCATACTCCCTCTTCTACATCACAGACCACCAAATATTATTAAAACGTGACTACAATGTCCCCTTTTAGTGTTTACTGTTATAGGCTAAATATCTATCATGCAATTAAGCCTTGCCCAATCTGCCTATTTTGGGCTAGTCAGAAGAGAAACAATCTGATTCAAGGAAGGGATGGGATGAAAATGGTGGGATGAGAAGTAGAAAAGATCAAGGCAGAGAAGGGGAGGAGAGTTTTGAGGAAATGAACAGAGCCAACCTATGTTTTATAAGGTTAAATATAACTTTTATGTTCTTGGTGACTATTTTTTTTTAATTCAGGACTCCTATTAAAAGTAGGAAGACTAGTTTTGACCATGTGGTAAAGATACAAATTTGTGGCTCAAGGTAACCTAGGAACTTTCCCTGATAAGATGATGGCATCTTATTCCGAGATATACTTCTAAAGGGAGTATCAATCTATGGCCTTAAATTTGAAACAGCACACTATAAGAAAAGATCCAATTAAAATTATCTAACTAATGATCTCAGTTTAAGGAAATATACTTGTGAGGTCTGGCCAACCCCAGTAATGTAACTGGAAATGGACCCGTGGAGCAAGGAATTCCAGAAAATGCATTTCTCTCTTTGGGGATATAGGTAAAACAAGGGACAGCCTGTCATTTCATGTTGAGGCTCACTGAACATTGCAATGAACACTTGAACAATAACTAATGATCAGAGATTGTTACTATTCTTGGGGAAAGGCTGAATTTTAATGGCTTTTCCTATTGTCAAGAAGCTTGACTTTTACAGCTCAAAACCTGTGCCATCACTCATGTATAAATCATAACATAACAACTTGCTAGACGCTGCAGTTGTTGGGACCTATCACCAGTGAGGACAACTAAGAAATGACAGCCTTTACATTCTATAATTCTATACAGACTAATTCTATTAAAGGAAACTCAGAATATCTGCTCAGAGCAGATTCATGAAGAATGGGCTAGGCTGGAAAAAAAAAAAAACCATGAGAAGAGGGTAACCTGCCCAATCCATGGCTGCAAATATTCACTTGTGTGTTCATCCTGGCAAATTAACAATTTGTGCTGGGTTTTATATTGACTCTACTGTCTGTGGGACACATGAGTAGACGATGAGTAAGTTTATCAGCCAGATATTGTTGTAATATGCTGTGTAACAAAACTCAGTGACTTATAAACAACAAGCATTTTATTTTTCTTATTCACTGGTGTGTGGACTGGTCAGGACAGCTCTGCTTCAGGTTGCAGTTTGGCTAGTTCAGGTCAAGGTTGCAAATCAGGTTTGGGTAAGCTTAATGTGTTACATTCTGGGCCCAAATTGAAGGGATAGAAGCTAGCTGGGTCCTGCTCTTCCCATGGTGGTCACAGGAGTACAAGAATGCAAGCCAATCCATGTAGGCATGCATAGAGCCTATTCGTGTCATTTTCACTACATTCCATTGGTCAAGCCAATTGCCAATAAAGTGGAGTTTGGAGGGAAAAAAAGTCCCTCTACTGCCCCATTGCCCTGGTGGGGTGCAGTGCCAAGATGTAAGGGAAAGGGTATAGATGTATAATTCTTTTGCAGGGGAGCAAAGAGTTGGAACAAATAGTTCAATCCTCCAGAGTAAGGTGTGTGTGTGTGGGGGGGGGGGTTGTGAAAGGTGGCCTAGATAACTGCTTTTTTAAAAATTTTTTATTATTTTTTAAAGATTTTTATTTATTTATTTGAGAGAGAGAATGAGATAGAGAGAGAGCATGAGAGGGGAGAGGATCAGAGGGAGAAGCAGATTCCCTGCTGAGCAGGGAGCCCGATGCGGGACTCAGTCCCAGGACTCCAGGATCATGACCTGAGATGAAGGCAATCACCTAACCAACTGAGCCACTCAGGCGCCCAGTAACTGCTTTTTTTAATGCAAGGATAATATTTTAGGCAAAAGCCTGACAGTGTTATATTAAGTGAACCCATAAGCGTGAAAGAATTGACAACAGTGAGAAAGTCGTTCTTCATAAATCCAAGAAATTTAAAATGTTCCCAGCTCTGTGTGAAGGTCTCCTCATGTACAGAAGTGATGGGGATGCCTCAGGCCCGAGTAGAGAAGTTACATTGCCATTCTGGCTGGTTCAGGGCAGGGCAGATGCACACAAGTTTCCTGACACAGCCAGTGGCTCCAGAGAGAGATGTGTTGGTTGCCAGTAAAAGTGCCATTAAAAAATGAAAGGGAAAAGTTGGGATCAAATGTCTAAGTGTGTTTATGGAAAGCCCTATCCATTTCTAAGTGATGTAATGGAAAATCCATCTTTGGTCTACCCAAATCAAGGACATTTTATAAACTGAGTAATGTGACAGTTTTGACAAACTCTAAAGCCACTAACCAAAATCTCCTGCCCCTAGGAAAAGGGTAGCTGGAATTACTGAATAAGTAAAATTATGACTTAAAGCTCTAGGGAGAGGCAATAACTCAGAAATATTTAAGACTGTGTAGATGTGTGTGCATGTATAAATGAATTGATGAATACATATAAATAAACATACATACTATATGTTGATTTTGCCAATCAATACTTACTTGTCAAAGAAAGGACTAGATATTTCAGTATCCTTACTCTTTATTCTTTATTAAGCCTCATTATAGTCATCTTGTCTGATTAAAATTAAACTTCCTTCAGTTCATATTTACACAGTCTCAAAGATCCTCCTAGAGTTATAACCTTGATGTAAGAAAATAGAGCATCTTAAAGCTTGCAATGGTCGAATTGGAAGCAGGGTGTTCTAAGGTAAAGGCAAAATGTCTCCAAAGGCACACAATTCAATTCAATGCACCTCACACCTTATATAAAAGGAAATGTAAAATGTATTAGAATGCATGATAGACTTAAATGTAAGGCTACTGGTGTAAAACTATAAAACTTGTAGAAAAAAAAAACAGTAGAAAAGTCTTCACGACCATGAATTAAGACAGTTCTTGGCTATAACACCAAAAGCATGGGCCATCAAAGAAAAAAAAAAGATAAATTAGACTTCATTAACATCTTAAAAACTTTTGCTCTATAAAAGACACTGTTCAGAGAATGAAAAGATAAGCTACAGACTAAAGAAAATATTTGTATATCATATGTATGTAGTACATATGTATGTATGTATATATGCATGCATATATAAACTCAACAAAAAGCAAATAAACAACCCGATTAAAAAGTGGCCAAAATGGGCGCCTGGGTGGCTCAGTTGGTTAAGCGACTGCCTTCGGCTCAGGTCATGATCCTGGAGTCCCGGGATCGAGTCCCGCATCGGGCTCCCTGCTCAGCGAGGAGCCCGCTTCTCCCTCTGACCCTCTTCCCTCTCGTGCTCTCTATCTCTCATTCTCTCTCTCTCTCAGATGAATAAATAAAATCTTTAAAAAAAAAAAAGTGGCCAAAAGGTTTGCACTTCACCAAAGACAATATACAGGTGGCAAATGAGCCCATTAAGAGAGGCTCAACATCATTTGTCACTAGGAGAATGAAAATTATAACCACCTGCGATACCAATACTTAATTGAATTCTAGAAAGTGTTTTTTTCTTTAAGTGTCAATACTAAAGGTTGATGAGGGCAGAGAGCAGCTGAAATTCTCAAATAATGCTGGTTGGAATGCAAAATTGTACACTTTGGGAAGTAGTTTTGGTCAGTTACTATAAATTGAATCTCATACTAACTACATGACCCAGCAATCCAGTAGGATTAACTAAGCATTGACCTGGATAAATGAAGACTTAGGTTTTGTAATGAGTGAATGAATAAACAATCTGTAGCACATCTATCCATGGACGACCGCTCAGGGATTTAAAAGAATGAACTGCTACATGCAACAAAATGGATGGATCCCAAATGCATCTCAAGGAGAGAAAGACGCCAGAATCAAAACTACCTAACATTTGATTCCATTCATGCCATTCTGGAAAAGGCAAAACCAAATAGATGGAAAACAGATCAGTGGTTGTCAAGGACCTAAAGAGAGGAGAGTGTTTGAGAACAAATGGGTAGCATGAGGGAATTTTTGGAGGATGATAGAATTGTTCGACATTCCAATTATCCTGATGGTTATATAACTCTACGCATGTGTCAAAACTCACAGAAATGTACACTTTTAAAAGTGAATTTTATTGTATGTAAATTCAAAAATAAATTTTAAAAATCCAGTTCAACAAATATTTAATGTTTAAGTGCCAGGAACTCTGCTAAGGTAGTACAGGATACAAAAATGAGGGTCAGAGCTCCTGTCCTTGAGGGAACTTAAATATAAAATAACAAGCCTTTAGGCTAGGGTGGAGAATGACACATTGTCACTAAAAACTGTGCTGGAGAGCAGTATATATAAAGAGCTTCGAGAGAAGTACACACAGGGGCAAGTTGCTTAAAGGCAAGAAAGTGGAGAGATCACTTTGTACACATGATGAGAAATGAAAACTTAGGGAATTGAAGATGGACTTTAAAATAGAAGCATCATGGGATGCCTGGGTGGCTCAGTCAGTTATGCATCTGCCTTCAGTTCAGGTCCTAGGATGGAGTCCCACATAGGGCTCCTTGCTCAGCAGGGAGTCTATTTCTCCCTCTGCCTGCCACTCCCCCTGCTTGTGCTCTCTTTCTCTCTCTGACAAATAAATTAAAAAAAAAATCTTAGAAAAATAAAAATTAAAAATAAAATAGAAGCATCATTTAGTAGACAGGGATCAGAGATGGGAGAGAAGAGAGGTCAGATCAGAAGGAAACATAATAGCATGGGTGCAGGTAGATAAGCAGGCTGTGTGAGAGAACAGTGAGTGACTTAGTTTGGAGAAAAAGTGGCAAGCGTTGGAGCTAATTTATGGAGTGTCTTGAATAGCATGGCAAGATGTTCTTAATTCAATAGACAGTGGAAAGTCAACAAAACCTTTCTTTAGGGTGGGACTTTAGGACAAAATTTCTCAAGATCATTTGACCATGGGGCGCTTAAAAAGTATAATGTGTAGATGGAATACCATCTGCTTGGGAGAGTTATTGCTAGCTTTTTGTTAAGATACGATTGATTTAGCAACTGATCCATAAGAAAAAATGCATAGTACAGATGTTTAGCATATAAAAAGCACTGAATATTACCATAAATATATGCTGACATCGTAAAACATGGCACAGACATAGACCAGGGTTCCTCAAGTAGGCAAGTAATACCAAAGGTATGGTTGGTTGGTAAATGTGGCCTATAAGCATCTATTCAGAGATTGGATGTCATGTGTTCCTATATAAGACAAATCTCATGTGGTTTCCTGTGACTGTATAAGATACTACACTATTATTTAGAAGTAGATACTATTACCTGGAGGTAGGTGATTATGTAAGATTTAGAACTATTTGGTAATTTTCTAACATACATTTTTAAAATGAAATTCAGAAGAAAAACATTAGTAGTGCATAGTGTAGAAGACATTGTTGGTGACCCATCGATATCTCCTTAGTTCACTTCATGTCACTGCAACTCTGATGGACATACCTATGCATGCCAACAGCCTCCTACCTCAGGCACTTAGAGCTCTCTCTACCCAAGTGCTTTCTTGGAATGTCAGGATGTTGGTACACCAGGTGGGCTGGAAGTGCTGGGGAGGGGGTTATCTGCACTCCCAGGAACAGCCCCCAAAATAATGAGGAGGAAGAGCTGCTGGATAAATAGTCCAGCTTCCTCGCCCCTCAGGGGAACAAGGTTGAGCTGTGTTATCTATAATCTTTCACAAGGTCCTGGGTGGGATTGTGCCCTAGTTTCCCACCATGACAATCCACCCATAAATGCACCCACCACTGGCTTTCCTCCCTTCCCAAATAAACTCCTTACACCCAAATCCTTACCTTAAAGTCTGTCTGAGGTGGATGGCAGGTCTAAGACAATGTTGATTCCTTTCCCCCGCCAAGGCATCTTTTCATCAAGTCAACAAATATATCAATTTTCATTAAATGTGTATTTACTAAGTACTTGCTATCTACATAGACTGAGAATCTGATGGTGAGTGAGTCGAGTGTTACAGGAAATAATGACAAAGTGGTGTAAGTACACAGTAGGGGTGTGTACAGGTACTAAGGGCACATGTAGTTAGAGCTCTGTATATGGTCTGAGAAGATCAGGAGAGGCTTCTCGGAGAAAGAGGTGTTTTACCTGCGGCCTGAACAATAAGCAAGGGCTGGAGAAAGACGAGGGAGAAAAGCACAACAGGCTGTGTAATTTAGGAAACATTTCTTTAATGTTTGAAGGAATAAAAATCATGAAGAGGAGGAAGAGCAGTTGATTGAAGTACCAAAGATTGCCTGTGTCAAACTTCAGAACAAACCTTTTATAATATGAAACAAAAGAAGGTGAGTAATCATTTAATTGGTTATTTGTAAATGGTTCATTCTTTTTATTTTTTATTTATTTTTTAATTTTTATTTATTTGTTTGAGAGAGAGAGTGAGATTCTTTTTAAATTAAAAAGGAGTTCATTCCTAGATTTATTAAATGGGTCCCAGATATCCTGGATGAAACTCACTAATTTAACAATGGGCTACTTTGCTTCTATACTTATCATTCTGTTTCTGTTATCTTCTACTGATACAAATATTAACCATGTTCCCTCTATTACCCTGGGAAATTTGTAACCATCTTTTTGTGCTTGAAGAAAGAGGGTTCCGAAATTGAAACAATGATACTGTATTTGTTTCCAACTCTTTCTCTTGTTCAGTATCTGCTCAGTTTGTAAATTACCTTTGTTCTCCTGGGTGAGAGGAGAAAGCAATTTTCACCATGGAAATATGAACCTCAGATAAAAATTTTAAATTGTAAGAGTTTGATTTTATTGATTTCTTGCAATGAGTTATGCATCCACTCATTCATTCATCAGACATGTAGAAATCTCTGGTATGTGCCTAAAACCCTGTTAGTCACTGGGAATACAGAGAGATAAACAGGAAGCAGCCATAGCCCTGAAATAATCTATGGTGTGATGGGGGGAGGGCAGATACCTACAGGCAACACTAATAAGACAAGAAATGTTATTCCAAAGGAACATATAAGATGTAGCGGCACAGAGGAGGGTCTCTAATTTGACTAGGGGACATGGGGCTGATGGTCTTTTCAGAGCAGGGGACATTTGAGTCAGATGCTGAAAGGAGGGGTTGAATTTTCCTAATGGACAATGTGGAAAATGGCATTGGCCCCAGAAGGAATAGCATGGACAAAGGCGTGGAGACATGCAAAACATGGTGTGTTTAGGAGCCGCAGGCAATCAGGGGCTGGAGTAGAGGCTCAGGGAAGCAGGGGTGGAGGACACGAGAAGGGCTATGAAATTGATGTAAAGACAGTTTGGGACCAGCTTATGAAGGCTCTTTGGACTAGATTCTATTTGTAAGGGAATGCTTTGGAGGTTTTCAAACAAGTAGTGACATGAACTGATTTGCCTTGTATAAAGTAACTTGGTAAAAGGTGTACAAGATGGGATAAAGGAGAGGAACAGATTAGAGGCAAGAAAAGCAGTCAGGGGACTTTTGCTAGTTTGGGCAGACACGAAAAGCCACACTCAGGCAATAAGCGGTGGGCGTGGGGAAGAGACAAAAGATCTCTGGGACGCAGGATCCTCAGGACTTGCAAACAGAATATAGCTATCTGAGGGACAGGACTCAGCAGGGGGCAGCTCTGAGGTCAAGCCTGGGCAGCTGGGTCTATCACGATGTTATTCCAGGGCATACAAACAGGAGGTATTACTCTGGAAATGCAAAGCTTAAACAGGTACCGTGGAGTGTGGGAGAAGCCAGACTACAGGAGGTTGAGAAGGGAAACAGCAGATGAGGAAGTAGAGGTCTGGATAGATTGGATTGCTAAGAAGCTAGATTCAGGATGGGGTACCATGTGGTTGGATTTTGTGGCAATCATAGTGAGCTAGATAACGGAACTCTGCTATGCGAACCATTTTCTTTGATGTCTTAAGTTATGCTATTTGTTGGTAAGCATTTCCTGTAATTCTGAAATATTCAGGGAAACACATTAAACACCCGGAGAAGATAGGACGGGGTGGGTAATTTACTTAGAAGAGAGGCATTCTGGAGCTATTTCTAACTCAGCCCATCCCTTGCTTCATTGGGATGTTGGTGAAACATTCAGGTTGTTTATGAGGAGCCTGAGTATAAATACACAAGCAGTCATATTTTCCATTCAAAACTGGAGGCCTTACCAGCCTTCCCTCCATGCCATGGCACTGTCATTTGATTCGTATGTTACACTCTGTAATCCAGCGAGAGCCTGGGCTGTAATTCCATATGGCTGGCCACCAGCTTCCAGCCATAAATGACTTTGATGTTGCTGTTCAGGAGGAGCCCCAGGAGGGCTGCAGGGAGAGGATCAGACAAGGCGGAAAGAAAGGAGCCTCTGCCTCTCTGCCAAAGAGGGGATGAACCCAAAGGAGAGAGAACCCAGTAGGGTGTCGAAAATCTACATCCACCATCTGATAGGAAAAGGGAGGTAGCGCATGCTTATGGAAACAGACTATTCCCACTGATTCTGTAAACCCAAGTGCTGCTAAGTATAAGAATTCCACTCTATGTGTGCAAAGATGGGTATGTTAATGAAATTATGCTTTGAATTAGCTGAACATATTCTCAAAAGAAAATTTTTTACTGAAATTATACATTACAGATTTTGTGGGACCCTTGCTCTGCAATTTAACAGCATGTTGCTGTTATTTAGCATTTAACGAGTACCAGAAAATGCTCTGTGTATTCTCTACTTGATTCAGAAACAATGGAATAAGTGGGTCTTTTTTAACTGATGGGAATAAGGGGATGCCTCTGGTAGTGACCACACATAAGGCAGATGGATGGGTACTCAGATGAGAAGGGGAATTTCCTAAGGAATGCATCCTCTTCAGGAGATATGTTCTTTCTTTCTCATCTTTTAAAATCCTCAACCAGGGACCCTCGGGAGTCATGTCCTCTGTCCTATTGATTATCCCCAAACACATTCTTACTGTGGATCGGAGCAGCTTTCATGAGCCTGTAGACACAGTAAACATCAGTTGATTTTTGTTCTATTAATATCATCATTTGCCAATAAGCAGCACAACTCTGGTTACTGGTCTTGCTTCTTGGAGTAAACCCCAATCAAATGCTTTCTGTCTTATTAGCGAGGGGTTTCCCACTCCTGTCTGAACACCCTTGTTTGTCTGATAGTAAGGGGGAGTGTCATGTTGTAGCAATGAAAGATTTTAGAACAATCATAAATCCCCCAAAGCCATGGATAAAATAGGGGAGGGAAAGTATGCTGCAATTAGGTAATTTTATGTCCATATTCTATAATATCAAAATTACCAGCCCATAAAATGTTAACTGGTCCCGTCAGACTTACAAAGAAAAATTATGCATTTTACAGTTGTAGCACCAACAGCTAAAGAGGTAATTGAAAACCAGAGCTGGTGCACAGTTTCAATTTTTCTTAAAAAACATACAAACAAAAACCAACTCACTGGCCTATGGACTAATTCACTTCAGGCACAGCTTAATTTCTTTCAGATTTGAGGCCTATAAACCCCGGCTAATTTGTGTGGTACAATTATACGTTATTTTGGCAACTACAGAGCTCAAGAAATCTTTTCAACAAAGACATCTTAATCCCCACATTTAAGCACGTAGGTAAGGTGCAAATAATAATAATACTGAATATATATCCAGTTGTGGTAAAGACACTGTAACTTGGAGATTTAATCTCAGAACTTATTTAATACCCATTAGGGCCATCTGTTTGAGATTTAGGTAAATCTGTCAGAGGCTTTAGCCTGGGAGGTATTGAAGTTGGCTATACCAGGAACAGAAAGAGGGGTTGTAAACTGGGGCTCACAAGTGTGCTTTATTTAGGCAGCCTTGTGCTTTAATGGTTTCAAATGTGAATGTTTTTCGTTGAGGGCACGTAGTCTCCAGTTCACAGTGGAACAACTCCCTATTGTCACTGACTTGTCTGTTCGGCACACTTACACCATCAGTGTGGGCCCAGGAGATATTTGAGTTTGTAATCCTCAGTATGGCTTACGTACGTACACATGGTAAGTTCTGCTCCTTAGGAGGTGTTTAGAATACAGTACAGACGCCATGGTAACGTTCTTATACACATGTCCATAGACAACCTGCGTGCCACCTTCATGAGGTAGCTGCTCAGTTATCCATCCCATGACTTGCCCAAGGTCACACCTTCAGGAGTGATACAAGCAGGATTTGAACCCACACATCCACCCCATTAATGCCCTTGATCAAAATACCTGGAGTTGAAGACAGGATGTATCAAGTTCCCACCTCTGGGACCCACAGATTTTCCTCCTAACCTCACACCACTACTCCATGTCAAAGATCATTAACATCTTTAAGCAGCCTGGACCTCATGATTCAACACTTACAATGATCTTTTGTCAATACCTTTGGCTTTTTTGCCTTCTCTGTTGCATTTTCTTGGTATAATGCCAACTTTTTATCGGAGACATACATTTTCTCCTCTCTTTCCTGTACCTTCAATCTCCCCTTCTTTATTGGCTTTTCCCACTTAGATAGGAACAAAAGACCCTTCCAGACCCTGGGTTCCTCAAGCTTTTACCCCATGCTTTCCTTCTTTACAACTCTACACCACCAAGCTTCTGGAAAAGTAGCCTCTCTTGGCTGCCTCCCCTCCCCAACCTCCCATTTACTCCTGGGCCTCCTGCAAACTGACTTAGACCCCCATGACCCCACTGGAGCCTTGTCTAGATTACAAGTGACTTTCCAGTTGTCAAAGTGGATGGACATTTTCAACACGTCCTCTGTAGTATCCAACACTGTTGAGTACTTTCTTCTTCTCAAACGGTCTTCCCTCAGCTTCCATGACAATGGCATTCCCCTTCCTCCCTCCAACCTCTCCTCTCCTGCTGCTCCCCTCTGTCCCTTTTGCAGCCCCACCTCCACCTCCAACCATCGGCACCAGGATTGCAGCCTCATTCCTCACAAGAGACTTGATCACTTTCTGGAAAAGAAACTCTGTGATGACTCCCAAATCTGTATTTTTAGCTAGAGCTTTCTCCTAAAGTTTATCCAACTACCCACTGAAGACCCACAGGCACATGACATCTAACACATCTGCAGCTCCTTATTTCCCGCCTCTCTATTCTAACCTATTTTCCTATCTGGGTACGTATCTGCACCATACACCCAATTGACTAATCTTTTTTTTTCTTTTCTTCTTCTTCTTCTTCTTTTTTTTTTGCTTCATTGAGGTATAATTGAAACAATAAAATTGTATATATTTAAAGTGTACAATGTGATGACTTAATATACATATGCATTGTGAAACATTTACCGCAGTCAGGCTAATTAACACAGGCATTACCTCACGTAGTTACCTTGTAAATTTTTCTGTGGTGAGAACACTTAAGATTGACTCTCTTAGCAGCTGTCAAGGATACAACACAGTATTATTAACTACAGTCAGCATGCTGTACATTAGGTCCTCAGAATGTATTTATCTTATAACTGAAAGTTTAGACCTTTTCACCAATGTTTTCCCATCACTGCCTCCACCCCGGCTCCCCAGTCCCTGGCAACCACCATTCCACTCTGTTTGACTTTTTTTTTTTTTATTCTACATATAAGTGAAATCCCACAGTATTTTTCTTCTCACTTATTTCACTTAGCATAATATCTTCAAGGTACACCTGTGTTGTCACAAATGGCAAGATTTTCTTCTTTTTATGGCTGAGTACTATTCTGTTTTGTGTATAGATAGATATAAATATATATTTCCCACATTTTCTTTATCCATTTATCCATAGACAAACACTTAGGCTGTCCCACTCCTGAAGGAAACAAGACCAGTATCTAGAAGGGATATCTGCACTCCCACGTTCTCTGCAGCATTACTCACAACAGCTAAGATGGAGGTGTTGCCCGATCTTAAATCATTTCTTCCTTACCACCCAGCACCAGGTGAAAAAGACCTTAAAGTCTACTTCATAAATACCTGGTTCTCTCGTGATTCTCTCCTCTTCTCCACCCCTGCTACTGCCACACCTGTTCATACCCCATCCTCTTTTTTTTTTTTTTTTTGGTTTTTCTTATACTAGTATAATGTGCATACCATGTAATTCACACTTTTAAGTTCTACGAGTTTTGACAAATGTATATAGTCATGTAACTGCAACTGCAATCAAGATATGAAAGTCCCACCACTCCCCACCCCCCAAACTCTCCCATGCCCGTTTGCAGTCAGTTTCTTCCCTGTCCTTAGCCCTGGCAAACACTGATCTGTTTTCTATCCCTATAGTTCTGCCTTTTCTAGAATGTCATATAAATGGAATTATACTGTGTGTAACTTTGAGTCTAGCATCTTTTACTTAGCATAATAAATTTAATATTCAACTACATTGTTGCAGATATCAGCAGTCTATTCCTTTTTATTGTGTATATGTATTAGTTTGTTTATCCAGGTCATCAGTTGAAGAACATTTACTTCATTTCTAGTTCAGGGCAATTGTGAATAAAACGATAATAATCATTCACATTTACCTTTCTGTGGGAATGTCAGTTTTCCTTGCACTGAGTAAACACTTAGGAGTGGGATTGCTGGGTGATATGGCAAGTGTGTATATAACTTTATATAATAAGCAACACTGAAGCTCTTTTTCAAAGTGGTCCATCTTGCATTCTCTCCAGCCATGTTTGAGAGTTCCAGATGTTCTCTACCCATGTCAGCTTTTGGTATTCCTAGTTTTATTTTCTTATTTTTAGCCATTCTAAGAGGTTTGTAGTAGTATCTCGTGCGTGAGTGTGTGTGTGTGTGTGTGTGTGTATGTGTGTGTCTAAAGATTTATTTATTTTAGAGAGAGAGAGATTGAGAGAGAGAGAGCACAGGGTTGGGGGCAGAGGAGAGAGAGTGTTAAGCAGACTCTGTGCTGAACTTGGAGACTGAGGCCAGGTTAGAACTCACAACCCTGAGATAAAGACCTGAACCAAAACCAAGAGTTGGATGCTCAACCATCTGCTCCACCCAGGCGTCCCTCATTGTGGTTTTAATTTGCATTTTGTTAATGATTAATTATGTTAACATCTTATGTTAAACATGCTTATTTGCCATCTGTATAGTGGGAAGTGTCTGTTGAAATCTTTGATCCCCTTCAAAAAAAAATTGGGTTGTTTTCCTATTTTTTTATTGGGTTTTGAGAGTTTTTAGGTATTCCAGATGCAAGTTCTTTATCAGATATGTGTTTTGCAAAAATGTTCTCCTAGTTTGTGGCTTGTCTTTTTATTCTCTAAGAGTTTCTTTTTAAAAACTTTGTCTTTTGAGATAATTGTAGATTCACATGCAGTTGTAAGATATAATACAGAGAGATTTTTGCTCCCCCCTTCCCCCAGTTTCCCCCAATGGTAACATCTTGCTTAACTATAATACATCATAACCAAGGAATGGACATTGATACAATCAATCCATCTTATTCAACTTTCACCAGCTTTATATCCAATCGTGTGTGTGTGTGTGTGTGTGTGTGTGTATGCTAGTGTGTTTCATTCTATGCAATTCTATCATACATGTAGATTTCTGTGACCATCACCACAGTCAAGATACTAACACTCCATCACCAGGATCCTTTTATAGCCATAGCCACCTTACGCCCTCCCTTCTTTCCTAACCCCTGGCAACCACTAATCTCCTCTTCATCTCTATAATTTTGCCATTTTAAGCATGTTATAGAAGTGGAATCATACAGTATTTGACTTTGAGTCAAGTCTGGCTTCTTTCACTCAGCATAATTCCCTGAAAATTCATCCAAGTTGTTATATGTACTAATAGTCCCTTCATTTTTATTGCTGAATAGTATTCCACAGCTTTTTAATCCATTCACTGGTTGAAGGACATCTTGGTCATTTCCATTTTGGAGCTATTACGAATAAAGCTGCTATGAGCATTTAAGTACAGTTTTTTTGTGTGAGCACAACTTTTCATTTCTCTGGGATAAACACTCATGAGCATAACTCCTTTGCAGTAGTTGCATTGTTAGTTTTGTAAGAAACTGCCAAACTGTTTTCTAGAATGGCTGTACCATTATCCATGATACATTTTACATTTCATAACACCACCAGTAACGTGTGTGTGATTCAGTTTCTCTGTATCCCAGTCATGACCTGGTTTTGTTGCTATATTTTATTTTAGCCATTCTGGGAGATGTGTAGTGACATCTCATTGTGGTTTTAATGTGTATTTTCCTGGTGGATAATGATGTCGAACATCTTTTCATGTGCTAACAGTGTCTTTTGAGGTACTCATCCTTCCTTATATATGTATGTATGTATGTATGTATGTATCTTTCCTAACCCCTGGTAACCACTAATCTCCTCTTCATCTCTATAATTTTGCCATTTTAAGCATGTTATAGAAGTGGAATCATACAGTATTTGACTTTGTAGATATGTATGTATGTGTGTATATATGTATTTTCCAGCTTTATTGAGATTTAATTGACATATAAGTTTAAGGTGTATAATTTGATAATTTGATCCATGTATATATAGATCTTCCTCAACTTGTGATGGGGTTATGTCCCAATAAACCTATCTTAAGTTGAAAATATCACAAATTGAAAATGCATGTAATACACCTAATCATCCGTAGCTTAGCCTAGCCTACCTTAAATGTGCTCAGAACACCTACATTAGCCTACAGTTGAGAAAAATCACCTAACACAAAGCCTATTTTATAATAAAGTATTGAACATCTCATGTAATGTATTGAACCATGCATTGAACGGTTGTATGGGTACAGAATGGTTGGAAATGTAGGTTGTTTAACCTTGTAATCATGTGGCTGACTGGGGACCGTGGCTCCCTGTTGCTGCCCAGCATCATGAGACAGCATGATACTGCATATCGTCAGCCTAGGAAAAGATCAAAATTCAAAATTCTAAGTAGTTTTTACTGAATGCATATCACTATGCATACCATCATAAAGTTGAAAAATCACTGGTCAAACCATCATAAGTCAGGGATCATCTGTACTGCAAAATTGTTATCACAATAAAGTTAACACCTCCATCATTTCACATAATTACCATCTATTTTTCTGGTGAGAATATTTAAGATTTACTGTCTTAGCAACTTTCAAGTATATAACAAAATACTGTTAACTAGAGTCACCATGCTATACATTAGATTCTCAGAACTTATTTGTCTTATGACTGGAAATTTGTACCTTTGACCAGTATCTATCCATTTGCTGCACCCTGCCCCCAGCCCCTGGCCACCCATTCTACTCTGTTTCTATGAGTTCAGCTCTTTTAGATTCTACAGATAAGTGAGATCATACACTATTTGCCTTTCTCCATCTAAGTTATTTCACTTAGCATAATGCCCTCCAGTTTCATCTGTGTAGCTGCAAATGGCAGGATTTCTTTTTTTTTTTTTTTGAGGCAGAAAAATATTCCGTTACTTATAGATGATAAATAATATATCAAATAATCTTCATATATACCCATATCACATTTTATTTATCCATTTATCCACTGATGAACACTTAAGTGTTTTCCATGTCTTGGTTAACACTGTGATGACTATGGGGGTGCAATGATCTCTTTGGCATCCAGATTTCAATTCTTTTGGATATATTTCTAGAGGTGGAATTGCACTTCTAATAGAAAGGCACTTCTATTTTTCATTTTTTGAGGAACCTCCATTCTGTTTTCCATAGTGACTGCACAAATTTGCCTTCCTACTAACCGTGCACAAGGGAACCCATCCATTCCTGACAGGGCCATTGCATGGCAAACGGTCCCTCTCTCTTCGAGTCTTGACCTCTTCCAAAACAGAGATAGAAGAGGCGCCTTCCACAGAATCCCATGCCCAATCCCGATGTAACTTGTAACTTCCTGTGGAAAAGCTACCTCCTTCATCAGACCCTCATCTCTAAGTGGGCAGAGGCAGTGGTGCTCAGCTCAGGATCATCCCCAGCCAGCATATTGCTTGTCACAGATCAAGTGACATTTCTTCAATGAATGAATAATAAAAAACAGAATGACTTCAGTGCTAAAAAGAGGTGTTGGCACAGAGAAAGAATGGATTAAGGAACCGGTCAGGGCATGGTGGTTGTCACCCCATTAACCACTAAGTAAGCCAGCTGTGGAGCTAAACCTGGCGCCGAGTTCTAGACCCGGCGCGTGCGCAGCGCTCTCCGTTCGGCCCCGCCCCAACCCCGCCCCAACCCCGCCCCAACCCCGCCCTAACCCCGCCCCTCAGTACTTCCCTTCAGCCCCCTCTACAGTCAGTAACCAATTAGGGAGAGGAGGCGGGCCTGGCTGGCGCGGTGCTCCTTGGGTAGTGTCCCTAGTTACTGTTGCTAAGGCTGCGGCTGGCCGGAAGTGGTGTGAGTCAGAAGTTTTGGGAGCCAGATCCTGAGACAGGTCAAGGGTCAGTGCAGAGCCGGTAGGAGATGGTGAAGCAGACCATACAGATTTTCGCGAGGGTGAAGCCCACTGTCCGGAAGCAGCAGCAAGGGGTACGGGCAGCGAGGGCGCCGGCGCGGCGGGGCCTCCCAGGCAGGGGAGGGACAGCACGCGGGGCCCTAGGCTAGGGTGGGGGTTTGGCGCAGGGCGCCGGATGTCTCCCCGAGTCTCGCACACTCTGCTGAGGCGCCCCGGTGGCCACGCAGACACCAGCTTCCCTCTGTCAGGGACGCGGGCAGACACCCGGGCCACTCCGCCCCGCAGCGCCCTGTGGGCACGAACCCTGTGCACAGAACCACGCACAGGCGCCCGGGCACACGTGTTCACGCAGGGGCCGACGCGTGCGTGTGTGCCTCTGTGCGCGCTCACAGGGGCCACGCCCCAACTTGCACCCTTCTCTCACCTTTCTGGGAAGCGGTCATGCAGCTCTGCACACTCTGCACACAGATAAGCCCAAGTGTGTTTCTCATTCGGGCAGAACGTGCCAGCAAGAGATGGGTGTCCATACACGTCTGAGATGATACAGATAATGTAGGTAGATACACAGACTAAAAACATACCACTGTGGTTCTGTGCACAATGGGCCCTGAGGAATTTGTTGCCTAACTACATCGTGCTTGTGCAACACAAACATGAACCTTTGACATAGTACTTTTTGCAGATATACATATTTATGCATCCCAAAGCAAAGAATACACATATACTTTTCATTCAGAAAACATTGAGCGTTCCCTCTAGTGTGCTTCCTCTAGTGTGCTAAACTCAGAGGTACAAGAAGTTTAAGACCTTGCTCTTGCCGTGAGTAGAGATACATGGTGTGCTTCTTAAATGTTTCAAAACATGTTTTTTTCTCCCGAGAAAGACCATAATCATTCTTACCACTTAGGCATTTTGTCTACATTATCTCTGATTCTCAGGAGAACTCTGCAAGGTTGATGTCATTTTCCTCATTTTGTAGATGAGGAAACTGAGTCTCAGATAGGTTAAATAATGTGGCCAAGTCATCCACCCAGTGAGTGGCAGAACCCTGATTTTAATGAAGGACTTTTTATTCCAAAGTTCTTGGCTCTTCAGACCAAACTTTTTTGCCTCCCAAAGTGAGGACTTAGGTAAGGGCAGTCTGGAATGGGTATATTATCAATAATATTTTATATCTATTCCATATCTACAATGTGTATATATGTAACATCATAGTATATCATAATGTAGCATTTGCCTCATGTTATTTATGTATTTGAAATGAATACAGCATCTTTGTCATCATCATCAAAAGATTTTTTACTCATGGATTACTTGAGGATAAGATGCCTGAGAAGACTCCAAAGAAAATACTTTTTTTTTTTTTTTAAGGAATAAAACAATGTAGAAAGGAACCATGGATATCCTTCCATTTTCTCTCCTCTTATATTCACTTATGAGAAGGTTTTTTAAAGTGCTTCATATATACCAAGTGTTTTATATGTAAAGTCCCTCTGTACCTCTTTAGATTTTTAGCCAAAAATATTGAGTTTGTCTACATAGACTCAGCAGTGGGAAGCAGGTGCTTGGATTTGGTAATGTTAGAGGATTGGTTGGGTGAGCAGGTGGGGGAAGGATGGGGGTGTTGATGGAGAATCTTGGGTGTAATTTGAACTTTCTCTTTTCTTAAATTGCAGTGTTTGGATATTTTACTGTGCCTTCTTTTGCATTTCTTTGGTGAGATTTTGTAGGGTGGATTGTTTGATACTCCAGGGAGTATTTTTAGGTCCTACTGTATTTTTATAATGGCAGATTCTTACCAAGATGCAACATTATTACACATACACAAAAATAAGAGAACACAGCTGAACACATTTTGAGTTAGTGTATCCCTGCTCTCCCTTAGAAATCCCACTTTTAGCACCCTATCTTTTTGCTCCTGAGATGTATAGTTGTTTCTTTGCTTGTAACAACCAGGAGTGATTCAAAGGTATTTTTTTTTTTAAGATTTTATTTATTTGAGAGCAAGAGAGAGCTGCAGAGGGAGAGGGAGAAGCAGGCTCCCACTGAGCAGGGAGCCCGATGTGGGGCTTGATCCCAGGACCTGAGATCATGACCCGAGCCAAAGGCAGACGCTTAACTGACTGAGCCACCCAGGTGCCCCTGTATTTTTTTTTTCCTCTTCATTTTGTGGTTCTATTACTTCGTTAGTCTTATTCCTTAAGGCACTATAAAGTAAGTTATAATAATCTATAGAATGGTAACTTAGAAGATGCATAAGACAAATCTCTTATAATTTTAGCAACGGCCATGCTTTTCATTTGTATAGTGTTCAGTACATTTCAAAACATGTTCACATTCGTCCTTGCATTTCTTATTATTGTCTTCTGGGTCTAAAAACCCCCCACTGTGTCTCAAATAAGTATTGTTATGACTAAAGGTAAAGAGTCAGTCTATTAGACTAAATAAGTTTCTGGTTAAGAGGGACTTTTCTTAATGCCTCTAAGAATGGCTTAATCAGCAAGGTAAAGGGTCAGTGTTCTTA